>NC_133658.1:235315848-235632723 GCF_037893015.1 Macrotis lagotis | reverse complement strand
CAAGAGATGTGAAAGTCTAGAGAGTAAGCCAATCTTAATTTGAACCTGAGTCCCTTGACACTAGAACTAGAATTCTTTTCATTGCATCATTGTCTATCTGGTAGACTCCTTCCAATAATTAAATGGGACAATGGTTGTAAAATTTTTAGTAATTCTGAAACTACTACATAAATGTGGATTTTGTCATCATTATCATCCTTATCAATGTAGTCACACCTATTAGCATATTATCTCAGATTAATCAGATTTCCTATTTTCCATGTAAAAGACTTCTGAGGGAAAAAGTCAGAAGACTGGCAAGTTTTCATGTGAGGAGGTAAATGGAAAAGGCCTAGAGTATTGTCTCTATCCTTAGGCTGTTCGGAGCAAGGAATTAGAGATACAAAAGGAGAGATGTTTGGGTTCCTAGAGCCTGGCTCTAGGTGAAGCCAAGACACTTTGTTCTAGGTGGAACAGTGCTTCTTTAGATGAGATTTTTTTTTTTGGTAAGGGGATAGAGTAAAGGGGTAGGTGGGAATGGGTACTTAGGTGAAGGATAGAATTCTAGGCCTGGAGTCAGAAAGATTCATCTTCATGAGTTCAGATTCAGCCTCAGATAACTTACTGTATGTCCCTGAACAAGTCACTCAACCTTATCTATATCGATTTCCTCACCTGTAAAATAAGTTTGGAGAAGGAAATGGCAAAGCACTCCAATATTTTTTTTTGTCAAGAAATTGCTAGATTCATTGATAAAGAATGAGACACAACTGAAGTGACTGAACAAGAACAATGTACACTTTCCCCATTTGAAAAGGTAGATTAGAAGGAGTCCTAGAGAAAGCCAAGGCTGATTCCTGAAGCACTTAAAATTTAGACCATTCACTTTGCATTTAGCTAGCATTATCTTATAATGTTATTCCTTTTAATATCCATGTCTAATCTTAAAACTAGATGTGTTATGCAAAGATGTTTTTGCTATGCTAATCAAGATTATGATGATGTTTCCATGTATAGCCCTCAGTTAATTTTTTCCTATTTATCCTATATTTAACTTGTTTTATATGTCTGTTTATATGTTGTCTTCCCCATTAGATTGTAAACTCCTTGAAGGTAGGGACTGTCTTTTGTTTCTTTTTTATATCCTCAGAGCTTAGCACAGTGCCTGGTACACAATAAATGCTTAATAAGTAAATGTTTAGTTATGAATTAATAGATTGACCCAAAAAGTCCTTATTCAAACTCCCACTTATTTTGTAAATTAAATCCTCTGAGGGAATCTATATTTCTTTTGCAGAGTTCTGAGAGGTTGGGGTGATTTTTTTTTCCTAAAGCTATCAAGTCCCCATTCTATTGTTTTCTTCTCAAAATCAATTGCCAATGCCAGTCAATAATTTGTCTATGTCATTGATTGACCATTGAATGTCCCTTTAATCAAGTAACATCAATAAACTTTCATAAAGGGATTTTACTGAAATATATAGAAAAAATCAAAGTATAGAAATATCTCTCCCAGACTGGGAACACACTCTTATCTTTTATCTTAGTCCCTGGGAAACTGAGCTCAAACTTAAATCAGTTGCTCCCAATTCATTTCCAAACGAGGTATAGCCACTAGATAAGTCATTCTCTTGCAAAATGAAAATAGTTTTGCCTGGGGTTTGGGGCATGAAAAGGTAGACTGACCACTGGAACAAGTAGGTCACTCTTTGAAGTTGCAATGGTGTCTTACCAGGCTTAAGGGTCATAAAACTCTGGTACAAATTCCAGTTCCTGGATCTCTGGGGGCTCTCTTGATCTTTCAAAGTTCACAATATTATAGACAGGTATATTCTTTCTCTATTATCTCTAATATTCTATCTTTAATATTGCTATGTTCCTCTTGGCACTCTGTTGGTGAGTGGGATATGCTTATTCATCACATTAATTCTTAGAGTGCTTGCTATTAGTCCTGTTATTATACTTGCTGTCCTTATTAGGAAGGGAATTATTACATCTTCTAATACCCTGGAAGACATTAGTAGGGATCCATCCCCAGCAGCTGCAACATTCATTATGACTTCAATCCTTGAACCCATGAGTAGGAAAACATAGATAAACCAAGAATGGATAAGATATCCATATCATAAATTGAGTAAGACTGGTATGGGGGATAGAAGAGGCAAAGATAGAGGCAATAGCAAGACTATGTACTTATGTGTCATACATGGCAGAGAAAGCAGAGAAGATTCCTACACATAGCATTTCATTCTCATTACTTGAACACAACCAGGGAAACAAAGATTGATTTGAGTGAGCAATGCTTTTTCTCCACACTCTGGTTTTTGTTTTTGTTTTTGTTTTTGTTTTTAGATTTTTGCAAGGCAATGGGGTTAAGTGGCTTGCCAAAGGCCACACAGCTAGGTAATTATTAAGTGTCTGAGGTCTGATTTGAACTCAGGTACTCCTGACTCTGGGGCCGGTGCTCTATCCACTATGCCACCTAGCTGTCCCACACACTCTGTTTTGACACAACAGCCAATCAAAAAGTTCTTTTGATCACTATACAGGGATAAAATAGGAAAGAGAACACCTGAACTGGAGATCTGAGCTTCTCCCTTTTCCATCACAAACTCCCAGAAACAGGCACACCAAGTACTCATGTAGCTTCTTTATATATGCTCTCAGGACTGGGTCTTCCTTGATGAGTCCCCTATTACATATACACATAGTATATGTGTGTGTGTATATTATATATACATATAATACACACACACACACACACACACACACACACATATATATATATATATATATACCCACTGTGTTTTTAGTTATTATGAAGTTAGTATCTCAAAAGTCTCCTCCATTCTTTACCTCTAACTTCCACAAATCTCTTTCTTCTACATTTTTTCATTTTTTTTCCCATTCATGTCTTTTCTATTTCCTATGTTATTTGAATTCAATCCAATCCAACAAGCATCAACTGAATGTTATCTCTATGAAAGACATCATGCCAGTCATTGGGAATAAAAAACCAAGAACAATCTTTGCCTTCATAGAGTTTTTATTCTACAGTCCATCCTTCACAGGGTAGGTGGACTATGTTTTATTTGGCTGAGTGTTCATATTTTCAGAACCAGTCTCCCTCAGTGAGAAATATCTAATTCAAGAGTTGATTCTAAGTAGAACTTAAATCTTGGGACTGAGAATAACTAATATTTCTATTTCTATTATCACAGAAGTTAATTGCTCTACTATGTTCCTCCTGGCACTCTGTTGGTGAGTGGGATGTGCTTATTCATTACATTAATTCTTAGAGTGTTTGCTATTAGTCCTGTTATTGTGCTTGCTGCCCTTATTAGGAAAGGGATTATTATATCTTCTAATACCATGCAAGACATTAGTAGGGGATCCACTCACAGCAGCTGCATCATTCATTGATGACTTCAATCCTTGCGCATAGTAAAGAACAAAAAAGAAATGAGTGGGCAAAATATTAGTCACTCGGTGTGTCTGTCCTCTGCAGTTATAAAGAAGGCTGACTTTGTAGGTGTTGACTCTTTCAGTGCCAGAATCACAGATATCATTATGCACATACACTCAACTTTGCTTCCAGTCTCTTTCTAAGACCTTTTCCTAGTTTCTGGAGATAGGTAAGGAGATGAATGGAGTAAACCTTTTAAGAAGAATAGGGATAAAAACTAGACATATGATTTCATTGATTTGGGTAACAGCATCAAACAGCCTGCTTGCGTCAAAATTAGAAATTAAATATAGCTCCTTCTAACTTTGAAGCCTACTCTTTATCCTCTAGGCCATGTTGACTCTCAAAAGTTTTAATATAGCTCATTTTTTATTTTCTTCAAAAATGTTACCATTGAATATTTTTTTACTTATGAATGTAATGAATTTAAAAAAGCCTAAAGTTCCATCTCGTGAGTCAATTTTTATGTAAATATATAGAGATTTGGAAATAAGTAGGTTCTGGTAGCGTAGAGACGATAGAGAGTTAGTCTCTGTGTGTCATAGTCTCTGTGATATGTCATTAAAATTAAGTGGAAGGAACAAAGGTCATCAGATTTTCAAGTTTATTTGTCCAGAACAGTCATTGCTATTTGCATAGAACAAAAGGACTGATAAGAAATTAAAATAGTTTCCTTAACAAAATGTCCCTCAGTTCCCTTTCTGTTCAAGGGACTGGGGTCTTAGGCATATTTACTGTATTCAAGGGGACATAATAATATTTCAGAATACAAATGGTTTTCTGACCATAAGCTATGTATTCACTTGAACTTAGACAAAACAGTCAACAGAAGAGTCTTAAGAGGAGTTGAAGCAGAGATCTGATCTTAGTCTAGTCCTCTTTTTTCTTCTGGTGTAGCTGGGTTAAGAAAAGAAGAACTTTATAACTTTTGGCTGAGAAAGCTGACTGAAAAGAGTTGAAAAAACTTATTGGCTAAGAGCATTGACTAAGGGGAATTGTAGTCTTTTTTTTAACAGGGAGTTTTAATAATCAAGACACCATGAATAGATGGAGGACAAAGAAGCAATTAGACTTCCTATTATGTCTCAGGTTGAAAGGGCAGACTGAGGGAGTGATAACCTCTCTTCAACAGCATATGCTTCTTATTGTGGAATGTTCAGAGAGGACCAGTATCTCTGATGTGATAACTTGCTGATGAGGACTGCTCATTCACAGCACCAAAAAGCTGTAGTATCTGCAGAGGTCACATCCCAGTAAAACTATCTCAGTAGACAGGCCAAACCCTATTGAGGTAACTTCAAACCTGTTAGTGAGTTGGAGGATAGCTATCCAATTATATGAAGCCTTCCTCCAGCAGAATGGATAGGTAAGAACAATTTCTTCCAGCAGCTATGAAGGTTGCTAAAGAAGATACTCTAAAACTTGATCAGACACCAAAGATGTCAAGGTTATCCCCTTCATCCCAGGTCATTGGTACTTGTCCTGATTTTTCTCTTGCCCTTGGACTTCAATGACTCCAGAAGAGAGTGAGTCTGATGACTGTGAAACTCTGCTTCACTCTGTCTTAAATCCAATTCATGCTCAAGCTAAAACATCATGTCATGATATCATTGGTCCTCTTCAGATCAGAGCAGAAACAACAGATTTAACCATATAAATTAACAGAGGAAATCATCCTTCCTTTAGGTGACAGACTTTCTAAATACAATATTCATAGTCAATATTGGATGACATATTATGTGAGCCTGAAGACATCTAGAGATATCTAGGGTAAGGGGGAACGTGAAAGATATAATGCAAAATGGGAATCAGTGGAGAGCAAGACCTGGAAGAGAGAAAGCCTAGAGATTCAGCAGACAATAGCACAATTATATCAATCAATTGATATTAATTTCTTAAGTTCCCACTATGTTATACTATATATACACACTCTGTGTTTGTATATCAGTAGAAGATATGAGATTAGCAGCATCAAAGGTGGAATTCCTCATCTATTTATTTCCTATGAGATATAACTTCATGAAGATTTTCTAACCACATGTGTTTCCCTTTTGTGAATATACCATTAATGATTAATATGAAGGCTTAATTTTCTCTCTGAGTATATATATTTGTGGAAGAATGAACACAAGGTTTTAGGGGATGTTCTGTTGTTAATATTGTTACATTGCTATTTAGGTAAATGCTTTTGTTACAAAGTGTGTCTTATGTTTCACTAACAAAAGTAAAATATATCAATGGGAACCCATAAACTATGGTTTGGCAAAGATTCTGAACCCACAAAATACTTGGTCTTGAGACATTCTGGATGTCCAGAATGAGGTGTCTCTTTGGTGCTACATAAATAAAGATGGTTAAACCCTTGGGCAGCCTCCATTCCATCTTGTCCATTCACATAGAATGTGAAATCTCTGCACTACTGAAATTCTACTTTTTCAATTCAACTCATGAAAGTATTCAATCTGACCCACCTGGGTCTCTTTTATATATCTTCTACCACTTCTTTCCAAGGTTCAGTTCATTATCATTTTGCTGGGAAGACTTTCTATCCAGAAGGCTGGACTGTTCCAAGGCCAAAGCTCTCTGTAGGAGGGAATGAGTTCATGAAATAAATATCTCATAAATGATTTCTTCAGTGGCTTGAGGCTTTGGAAACTTCCAGAATGGAAAGGGTTATAATCCCTATTGCCTAATCTTCTTAATGGGTTGTTTTCTCATGGCTCACTATCCCAATCATATACCTACATCCTGAGTACCTCCAGGAGAAGTTGGAAGATGTGATTTGATTCTTCAGAGGGGAAATTCTCCCCCATCCCAACTCCTCTAAAAACAATTTGTGTCTAGATGAATAATACAAAGAAGTGTCTGTTTTCCACCCCCTTCTTCCATGGATTCCCTGGAGCTCAAATGCCAATATGGCTGATAGTTTTGCTGTGACTTCATCAGTCTCTTTCTTGTTTATCTCTAGCATTCAGCCCTAGATCTAGCATCCCTTGTCCAGAAAGTTTAAATTCCAAGGATACAATAAAAGTCTTTGCCTTTTACCCTCTAGGCTACTCTCATAAATGCTTTTGTGATGCATCCTGGGGATATCTATTCTCCTTGAATCTACTGAGAGGACTGCTTATGGGGTAGCCATACCAGTACACACTCCCTGTGTATCCTGGGGCAAATTATTTAACTTTCTTGAGATTCAATTTCCTCATCTATAAAATGAAGAGGTTGAACTACATTGTAGTTGAGATCCTTTAAGCAAATGTCTGATGAATTGAATTAAATTTTCTCTAAGTGACTTCCATTCTTTCTTATGAAACTAAAAGATCTGACTGGTACCAAAGAAGTTTCTTCCTATTATGCTGTCCTTCATTCCATCATGATTTTTCTTTCCTAGTATCTACTCCATCTTTAGAGGGAACAAGATCCATATCTCTAGAGAGTTCTGAGTTGCACCCAAGCATCCCTACAATATTCCAATGTGAGGGACTGATGCTCAAGAATCACTTGTCCCTTAGGAACCTAAGATGAGATCCAAGCCTAATTGCAATGAATATGGGGCAGAGTCTGCCAATCATCTCAGTGAGGATGAGGTATCTGAATATTCAGTGTCTGCCTAACTGAGGTTGGAGAAAATTTTATTTATTAACATCTCCTTCAGCATTTTTTATTTTTTTACATATAATATCTAAATCATTTCCCATCCTGAGGTGAGAATAGAAGACTCTTTTAATCTTCCATAACTCATAACCAGGGAAATGGAGGTAGGAAAAGAAAGTATTTTGCCTGAAATTCCACAGAGTATAAAGTAGATTAGAAAATCGGACTCTTTGCAAAGGTTTGGGGTAGGTAGTAGGTGTTGTAGTGAATAGAGTGCCAGGTCTGCAGTTAAGAAGACTCCTCTTCCTTAGTTGAAATCTGACTTCAGACACTAGCCAGGTGACCCTGGGCAAGGCAATTTGTTTGCCTCATTCTCCTCATCTATAAAATAAGTTGGAGAAATAAATGACAAACCACTCCAATATCTTTGCCAAGAAAATAACAAATGGAATCATGAAGAATGAATGAAGCTAACAACAAATGAAAAGTCTGAAGTATAATATTTATCATGAAAGGCAATGTTGCATAATGGACAGAGTGCTGCATTTGGAGTCAGGACAGAGCTTAAAATCCTGCCAATGATGATGATGATGATGATGATGATGATGATGATGATAGCTAACAGTGATATAACTTAAATTATTTTTATTATTAAATTTTGTTATTAAATTAAAAATATTAAAATATTTTTTACAAATATTCTCTCACTTTTATCCTCACAACAAATGTTGGGTAGTAGGGTTATTATTAATCTAATTTTACAGGGTCACACAAGTTGATAAAGTGTCCAAAGCTGATTTTGAATTTATAACTCACTGACTGTAAGTGAACTTACATTTCACTGCACCACCCTGCTCTTTAGAAGAATCTGATATGGGGGAATACTACTGAATATGGAATCAAAATATCTAGGCTCAAATATTGACTCTGGTAAGTGCCTGTGTGATTTAGGACAAGTCATTTAATCTTCCTAAACCTCCCTTTACTCATTAGTCAAATAAGAGGTTTGGACTAGGTGGTTTCTGGAGTTTCCTCCAGCTCTAGAACTGTAATCCTACAATCTTAGACTTGAAAAATGACCTAACTTCTCAATGTCTCACTCTATTTACCTGTAAAGGGGAAATAATAATAATCCTTACAGAGTTGTAGTCATGAGGGACCAAATAAGTTAATATGTATAAAGTGCTTTGTTACTGTTAAGGCATTCTGTGAAGGTCAGATATTTTTATTAGGATGGATTCACCGCCTTCCTAGATTTTTGTCTTTTGAAAGAGTCTAAGTCAGATTCTATAGAAGGACAATGAGTGGGCAGAGTAGAATGGAAGGAAGAGTGGGCTAGATTTTGTTTATGAAGTTGGGCAAACAGTTCCCTAACACAAAAGCCCATTATTCTAAAAAAAAAGTATTGATAGATACTATCATTATACTACCTTTATTTTCAAAATATTCTAACTGCTCCTCACCCAGGAAACAATCCTTTGTAACAAAGAATAGCAATGAAAGAGGGAAAAAGCAGTTCAGTAAAATCTGCACAATGATATATTAACCATATCTGATGGTATATCATGTTTTACACTCATAGTTCTCTACCTCTGCAGAGAAGAGAGGGAGGTGTACTTTCTCAACTCCTCTCTGGGGTCCTTGGTTATTATAATTAAATAGTTTTCAGTTTCATTTTGTTTTCTGTTCTTTCCACTTTCATTTATAAGTTTTTATGTATATTGTTTTCTTTTCTGTCCTTACTTTACATTAATTATTTTAATTGATTAAATTAATACTTTACAATCTCCCATGTTTCTATGAATTCTTCCTATTTTTCATTTCTTGTAGTGCAGTAATAGTACTTCTTTTATAATCAAAATTTGTTTAGTTATTCCCTAATCAATGGTTTCTAGATCTATGATATCATAAAGAGTAGTGTGTGTGTGTGTGTGTGTGTGTGTGTGTGTGTGTGTGTGTGTGTAAGAGTGTGTTGATTAAGGTGGGATTTTTCCTTTTATTATTGACCTCATTGAAGTATATGCCCAAGCAATGGGTTCTATGGATCAATAAAAAGCATAAATCTAAATTGCCTTTCAGAATTGTTGGTACACTTCACAGCTCAATTAATGATGAACTGGTTTGCTTGTGAAGTGGCTGAAGCCATGTCAACATTGACTATTTAAATGTTTTATCCTCTGCATCAATATTTCTGGGTTTAAAGGAAGCTATTTCAATTTGCTCTCTCGTTATTAGTGATCTGGAAGGAGTCTATCATATGAGAGTTAATGTTTCCCAATTTTTCATTTGAGAACTATTTATTCATATCCTTTGACCAATTATCTATTGAGAAATAAAAGTCCACTTTTTGAACACCATTATTTTTCCATTGATTTTGAATGGCAATGTGCCATTCATGTGCCTTCATAAACTCAGAAAAAAAATCTGAATTACATAATTGCCAAAGGGTAAAGAACAGATGAATAGAAAATAAAAGCCAATTGGAACTTATTGTCAAGGATAACTTAGGTCCTAGAAACAATATTCTTTTTAAAAAACAACAAAGACATATATAATGAGAAAAGGAGGTAGGTCAGTTATAACATGAGAAAAGGAGGTGGGTCAGTTATTCATGATATAGGTTAAATTAAGTGCTTGTCTGATAGCCATGAAATTTGAAATTAACCAGAGGGAGACCCTAACACATGTCACAATAATGATATCAATTAATATTTATACAGTGCTTTACATATCTTGCCACTTGAAATCCCCACTAGAATCTTGCAGGTGAGGTACTACAAGAATTATTGTCTCTTACTTAGAAATGTGAAAACTTGAAGCATTTTCTGACTTTGACCAACTATCATTCTTGGCCAACAGATTCACTGTCATTCTTCTTCTTAGTTTCTCATTGAAGGATTTATTTATTTAAATTATAAGACTCCAACCAGATAAGTAGGTATGGATTAATTATCATTTGCACTTTTGACAGAATGGATCCTTTAAGATATGCTTTAGCAGGGATATGGAAAGAGTAGTTCCTACTATCTCTCCTTTAGTGCTGAACATGAAACTTGGCTTGATGCTGGTATCTGTTGCATGGTAATGGACTTGGGAATCAGAAAGGCCTGTGTTCCAAGCTTGCCTCAAACATTTATTGATTGTATGATTCAGAATGAATCACTTAATTTCTCTGAGCCTCAGTTTCTTCATCTATAAAATGGAATGATAGTAGCACCCAACAAAATGTCAGGGTCAAAAGAAATGACCAGTTTAAAGCATGCTACATGCTTTAAAGCACTATCCAGATTCATAGCCATTTGAAAATTAGACAGAAGTTAAGTCCTACCCATACTTGAAAGGAATTCCCTTATAAAACTTACATGATAAGGGGTCATTCACCCCTCTCTTTGAAGACTTCAAGGAGGGAGAACCCACTCTCTTTCAAGGCATCTCATTCCATTTTTGGATAGCTTTATTTGTAAGTGTTTTCTTCTAACATTAAGTCTAAATTTTCCTTCTCAAAACTTCCACTAATTGTTTCATATTCTGCTGTCTGGCACCAAATAGAATAAGTCTTATCCCTCTTCCACATGAAAAGTCTTCAATTACTTAAAGACAACTATCATGTCCTCCCCAAGTCTTTGTGTCTCTATGCTAAATAGTCTTTCAGTTCTTTTAACCTGTCCTCAGATGACATAGATACAAGGCCCTTCACTCTTCTTTTTGTCCTCCCCTGGATACTATCCAGTTTGTCAATGTCATTTTAAAATGTTAGTCCCCAGAACTGAACACAATATTCTAGATGAAGGTTGACAAAGACAGAGTATAATGGAAGAGAGGAAAGGAGGGAGGGAGGGAGGAAGGAAGGAAGGAAGGAAGGAAGGAAGGAAGGAAGGAAGGAAGGAAGGAAGGAAGGAAGGAAGGAAAGAAGAGGGAGGGAGGGAAGGAAAGAAGGAAGAAGATGCTGGATTATAAAGAGCTTTAAATAGGGATTTTATATTTCATCCTGGAGGAAATAGGGATGTACTGGAGAATTGTTTTCAGTCTAAGGGTTGTTGTGGGAGGGATGCAGAGTTTGAGGTTATTCTACATACAGCTGAGGGGAAATGGGATGCTTAAACCAGGACCTCCCAGATAGGACATTCTATAAGAACAAGCTGTCAGAGAGATTGCCCAGAGGAAAAATTGTTTTCTAAAGCTTCCTAGTCCAACCCATATCAAGAGGCAGAAAGTAAACCAGTTTGTGACCTAGGTCATGTGGAAAAAAATCTCTTCATGAGACCACCTATTTCATTACCTTTTCCCCTCTCACAAAACAGACTCTGGATCCACTGGTCACAGGGTTAATTATAAATCACAGAAACACATTTCAAAAACTAAACGCAAAGAGATACTGAATTATCAGTATGAACACTTACACCTCAGAAATTGGTAAAACTATTTTATAGTTTTATTGATTTTCTGAAGTTCAGAAAGTGATAGAAACTACTTGAAACATTTAATAGCTTTAGCAAAGTGACAAGATAAAACAAACATATATAAATCATCGACATATCTGTATATTAGCAACAAAGCCCAACAGCCAGTAATTGTAGATAGCATAATATACTTGCGAATATACCTCTCAAGACAAACCCAGAAACTATATGAATGCAATTATAAAATACTTTTTGCACAAATAAGTCAGATCTAAACAATTGGAAAAATGTCATTTGTTCATGGGTAGACTGAACTAATATAATAAAAATGATAATTCTACCTAAATTAAATTACTTATTGAGTAATATATCTAGAAAAACAGTACAGATCTAGAAAAAAGTAGTAACAAATTTCATCTGGAAAGTGATGGAGAAAACTTTAATGCAGATTAAGCTAAAAATTGTGTCCTGAGTACATTTTCCCTCTACACAACCAATTGTTAAACATTCACTAATATATTCCTGGTTCAAGGTCCCATGGGTAGATAGTGGTGAAATTAAAACAAGAACCTTAATCTCTTTATTTCCAATCTTATGTGGTTTATACTCCAATTAACCTGAAAAGCAAAACATCTTTAATATGCCTCTTGAAATACTAGGAAATGGGCTAGAGTTGAAACAAACTAGTAAGGAATAATCATTCTTATTTTCATAAAAAGAAATTGAGACCCATGGAGATAGAAAAGAACTTTTGAACAATCAGATGGGATTAGGTATACTATGTGCAGTAGATAGAACACTGGGACTGGAGTCAAGAAGTTTCATCTTCATGAGAACAAATCTGATCTCAGATACTAGCTGTATGATCCTGGGCAAGTCACTTACTTCTGTTTGCCTCAGTTTCCTCATTTATAAAATGAGATGGAAAGGAAAAGGCAAACTATTCTAGTACCAAAAATACTTCAAATGGGACCACAAAGAGTTGGACATAACTCAGACAAGTAATATAGGGGAGGTAATATGGGGAAGTGGTATATGTGATATAAGGGAGAGTAGGTACCTATATGTTGTGAGGAAAATGTTTTAATTTTACTACATTTTGAAGTGAATATTCCTTTGAAAAAGCAATTTTTTCCAAGATATAGATTCTTTATTCCCAGTTAACAACTTCTTTGCTGACCTGCATGTGGTTTCCTTCAAATAAAACATGACTTTTTTGAGAGCAAGGAATCTTTCCTTTTAATATTTTGATTCTCAGTATCTACCACTATATATATATATATATATATGTATGTATGTATATGTATATATATATATATATCCCATAGTAAGCATTTAATAAATGCTTATTGAATTGAAAGGAATTTGCCAGTAGCCAACATCCTTCTTCAACCATAAAGCTATTTTTTTTCTTTACTTAAATATGTGACAGTGTAAGTTGCTTTATCCTTCTGAACCTTGGTTGTTCAACTGTAAATGGGGAGATTTATCGTTTTTAAGGTCTGATCCAACTATAGGAAAGTATAAATCTATAAAATAGAAATGACAATGCTTTCACTGCCTGCCAAAATCTTATTGGGAGAATCAATTAACAAGCATTTTAAAGTAGTAATTAAATTACAGACCTAAGTACTGAAGATAAAACTATAAAGAATGAAAGAATCCCTACTTACAAAGAAACTATATTGAAATGGGGGAGAAAACCAAAGTATTTCTCTAAATATTTGTGGTATGTAACAGAGCTGGTGAGCAGGTATCAGCATGTTCAAATGATGCAAGTCCTCCTCTTGGAAGAAACTAGGGAGCCTACTTCCAAGGATGCAGGATGATGTGTGATAGAAATGCCTTGGAGAGATTTGGAGTATGCATAGATGTTCTGTAACTGGTTCTGGTCTATTCACCCTGTGATGAAGAGGAATCTTTTTGATTAGCTGAAAAGTATGAGCTATAACAGTACTTGTGGGTCAGTTAGTACTTTAAGTTTGATTCTTTCCTGCTTGATTGTATTCCAGCTAGAGAAGAGAGTTAAGGCTATAATGCAAAAGACTTTGGGTCCTCACCATCTGAGTCCAAGGTATGGCCTGTGAAGATGGGCATTGGTTCTTTGCCTCAGTCTTTGCTCTTTACTGTTTTAGTTATAAAGAAGATTAGGGATTGTGAGGACCTTGTGAGCTTCAAGAAATCAAGGGGATTAGCAATCAGGTATCAGAATGGAGTTTATGCTGGGTTTTGAAAGCAGTCACTCCAACAATGAGATCTTGAAGAATGACCTTTGGGACCCAGACCATTATCTAGAGGTGATGCTGCATTTGAATTTTAACTTGGTGGGATCCCTGACACCATTAGGTTTGATCCCATTCACCCCAGGGATTGAGTGTAGGGGAGAGTGACCTCCTATGTGTTGAGGGGAAATGTTGCTATTTCTATTTTTCCTATGTCTTTGAAATAAATATTCCTTTGTAAAAACTAATTGCTGTTAATCAATTAAATGGAACAGGAGCAATAATCACTGTCAGCTAATTGGAGGTAGGAAAGGGAACATATGGGAATGGGGTTTGAGCCAATAGCATTAGAGAAAAGCACTTCCAACCTTTCAGGATACCCCTAGAATCTTTAAGAGGAGATATATACCTCCTAGCCTAAAGACGAAGTACAGAGTCATCACTTTAAATAGTGAATAAATACAAATGTGTACAAAGTATTGAAATACAAGTTAGAAGAAGAGAATACTCAAATTAGAGGATAGAAAAGCTTTGTATAGGTGGTGCTTGAGTTGCATTGTAAAGAAGAGAGGGATTCTTTGAAGTAGAACTAAAGAGGGCATGCATAGTGGTAAAAATAGAGCAAATATATCAAAGTGGGAAATGTACATCATGTGAGGAACAGAGATAAGACCAGTTTAGATGGATTGTTGAAAGAGGGAGCAATGTCCATTGGAACTGGAAAGATTACATAGGGCCATGTTGTAAAGGGCTTTAGGATCTAAACAAAGGAAGTGTATAGTTTATCCTAGGTCACTGGCATTGATGGAATAGAGGAGTCCAATGGTAAGATCTACATTTTTTTAAAAGAAAGATATTATTTATTTTGAGTTTTATAATTTCCCCCCTATTTTTGCTTCCATCCCCCCACCTCCGGCAGAAGGCAATCTGTTAGTCTTTACATTGTTTCCATGGTATACATTGATTTAAGTTGAATGTGATAAGAAAGAAATCATAACCTTAAGGAAGAAAAAATAAAGTAAAAGAGATAGCAAAATTACATAATAAGACAATGTGTTTCTTTTTGCCAAAATTGAAGCTCTTTGTTCAAACTCCACAATTCTTTCTCGGGATACAGATGATATTCTCCATCACAGATAGCCCAAAATTGTCCCTGATTGTTGGACTGATGGAATGAGCAAGTCCATCAAGATTGATCTTCACTCCCATGTTACTGTTAGGGTGTATAATGTTTTTCTGGTTCTGCTCATCTCGCTCAGCATCAGTTCATGCAAATCCTTCCATACTTCCCTGAATTCCCATCCCTTCTGGTTTCTAATAGAACAACAGTGTTCCATGACATACATATGCCACAGTTTGTTAAGCCATTCCCCAATTGAAGGTCATTCACTGGATTTCCAATTCTTTGCCACCACAAACAGGGCTGCTATGAATATTTTTGTACAAGTGATGTTTTTACCAGTAAGATCTACATTTGAGGAAACTTACTTTGGCAGAAGTGTGTAGGATGGAGAAGAGTCAGGGAAATCAATCAAGAGACTATTGCAATAATCCAGGTAAGAGGCAAGATGGGTCAAAACTGAGGTGGTGGCTGCATAAGAGCCTGAGGAGACAGACAATATGGAGAGGTGGCAAGCTTGTACAAGTGACTTGCTATGTGGGTGGAGTTGAAGGAAAACAGGAGTTAAGGGGGATTTTTAGGTTGCCAATCCATAGCACTGGAAGGATGGGAGTACCTTTGATAGATATAGGGAAGTCTGGAAGAGAGGAAGGTTACAGAGAGACTGCCCAAGTGTGATACTTTCTTCAATAAGGAGCAACTCATCTTAGAGAAAATGATGTATAGAACTACAGCCCAAGAGGGGAGTCAGAGAGAGGGGAAGACCTCAGAACATCAGTAATACCACATTATCTCCCTATCTACCCCCCTACCATCTCAGCAAATCACAAAGGAATTCTTATATCATTAATCTACATATATGTTACTGGCATTGACCTAAGAAAGAGGGAAATGTCTACTTATTTATCCTTTTCTGTTCATTTCCTTTTTGGGCCATAAGCTGAGCCAAAGAGAGAAAAGGAGGGTCCATGAACAGAATGAAACCCTTTTACCCAGGACACCTAGAATAAGGTATCATTGGGAATGGAGTCATAAAGAGACTACTTAATAAAGAGGAAAATGCAGTTGGGAAAACATTATGCTGTCTGTTTAGCATTAAGTTGATTGATCTTTGTTTTCTGCTCATTCCATACTAACAACAACATCTGGATGAGAAAAAACTTACAGATATTAGATTATGAGAATATTTCAATTATCCATGCTCCACAGAGCAACGTATACAATACTGACTTTCAAAGAACCTACCGGCCTCTATAATTAAAAGGTGCCAGTGGCCAAAGGAGATTGTATAATCTTTTCCCCTCAGAGAGTTTTAGCAATAGAATAAACAAAGTATTTCACTATTTATGTAGTACAATACTCACTTCTTTCA
The DNA here is from genome assembly GCF_037893015.1 of Macrotis lagotis. Taxonomy (NCBI): domain Eukaryota; kingdom Metazoa; phylum Chordata; class Mammalia; order Peramelemorphia; family Peramelidae; genus Macrotis; species Macrotis lagotis. The sequence continues at coordinate 235,616,570 of NC_133658.1, read as the reverse complement.
CATAGAGCACCCCAGAAAAATTAGCTTAGATTCTAGATTTTCTATGGGTCTGCATCTATTGAAAAAAAAATAGCTCATGAGTCCCCACTTATTGCATTTACTTCTACTATTCAGTCAAAAAGAACATTAAGTTCAAAACAAAGATATTTAATAAAATAACATAGTAGGAAAGGAACAATCCTTCAAAAGGCACATAGTCAGAATAGAAGGACAAAAGGAAAATAATTCTTTTTTTCAAGAAACCCTTATTCTAACCTAGGGGATCAATAGGTACATCAGGACAACATATGTAACACATATATTTGCATAGATATAAAATTTTGAAGCTGGGTGAGGGAAATTAAAAAAAATCTCATGCAGAAGAATGTATTTGAGCTGAATCTTGGAGAAAATCAAGGCTACCAAAAGATAGATAAGAGGAGAAAGGGCAGTCCAAAGGGCAAAGACAGAGAAATGGAAGAAGGCTTATCATGTGCTAAGAATAGAAAGTAGACTTGTGTGACTGGATGACAGAATTCATTGAGAAATAATAGAACTGGGCTACATTGCTTTTTTTTTAAAGAAATATTTGATTTATTTTGTTTTACAAATTTTCCCCATTCTTGCTTCCCTCCCCCACCCCCACCCCCCACAGAAGGCAGTCTGTTACTCTTTACATTGTTTCCATGGTATATATTGATCTAAGTTGAATGTTATGAGAGAGAAATTATATCCTTAAGAAAGAAAAATAAAGTATAGGAGATACAAAATTACATAATAAGATAATGTGGGTTTTATTCCCCTAAATTGAAGGTAATAGTCTTTGGTCTTTGTTCAAATTCCACAATCCTTTCTCTGGATACAGATGGTATTCTCCATTGCAGAGAGCCCCAAATTGTCCCTGATTGTTGCACTGATGGAAGGAGCAAGTCCATCAAGGTTGATCATCACCCCCATGTTACTGTTAGGGCGTACAGAGTTTTTCTGGTTCTGCTCATCTCGCTCAGCATCAGTTCATGCAAATCCTTCCATGTTTCCCTGAATTCAGAACTGGGCTACATTGTGAAGAGTTTTCAATGTCAAATGGAAAATAATTTATTAAGTACTTGCTATGTGCCAATACTAGGGGCAAAAAGAAAACATTGAAGTTTATTGAATACAGGAATGAGATAATCAGACCTGCAATGTAGAGAAAATACTTTGTCAGCAGGGTGGAGGATGAATTGGAAAAGGCAGAAACTTGAGGCAAAAAGATTAATTAGAAGGTTGTTGCAATAGTCTAGGAGAACAATTCCCTATAAAATGGGTGGATACTCCCACAAATGTTTACATTATCAATGGAAAGAGAAGACATATTTAAGAAATATGCATGGAGGGATGCATACTTATGAAACATATATCTGAAGTAACATGAGTAGGGTAGATTATTACCTCTGGCACTGAAGGATCAGACACATTCTGGTGATGTCATTGCATTACTTCCTCTGGACCTGCACCCTCTGGTCTCATGAGTTGTGTAGCTTCTACTGTTCCTCTGGTCAGGCAACCATCAATGATCTCTGCTTCCAGCTTCTGGCTTTGACTGAAATCCTCAGCTGAGATACTACCCCTTTCCATCAGAGAAGAAATACTCTGAACCATAATCAGTTTAAGGTCCAGAGTTTTAAGCTTCAGTTCTTTTAGAGAAGGGGGAAGAGTTTTCTCATATGGAGAATCTGTTAGTTCCCAAAGTCTTAGTTGTTCACAACTTCTCTCATCAGAATAAAAGTCTTGCTTCCAGAGGAGAACTCTTTTGAAAAATAGAACTAGGCAAGTTTAAGTGGGACCTACAGTCATCTAAATTACACTTGAATCTACCATGCCTCATTGAATTATAGTCCATTGTTCCAGACAACTCTTTAACTTTGGATTACAAATTTCTTGTAATTTATGCTTCAATTATCATGGACAATCTGGGCGCTCACTTTCCACTATTTGGGGACCATGGTGTCAACCTCATTGCAGTTTTGATGAAGCTTCCCTAAAGACAATGAAATGCATATTTTCTGATGTCTGAAGGCTCTGCCAATCTCAATGACTCCTATTTCTTGAATTTTATGTATTTCCTTGTTTTAGTTTTTTTTTCTGCAAGGCAAATGGGGTTAAGTGGCTTGCCCAAGGCCACACAGATAGATAATTATTAAATGTCTGAGGCTGGATTTGAACTAAGGTATTCCTGACTCCAGGGCTAGTGCTCTATCCACTGTACCACCTAGCCAATTTTATGTATTTTCAAAAGATGACTTTGAAAGGACACAAGCAAAATTGGCTATGTGAGCAGAAAACAGCTAACAGTTTTCTGAATTGAGGAGTTAGGGAAAACTACTTCTGTCCTAGAGCCTGAAATGCCAGTACTGGAAATGGTCCTTTTGGTTTTCCTGAATACTTATTCCATCAACTCTGATGAATCTATGAACTAAACTTAGATATTCCTCTCAATAATGCAGACAGATATGTAGACTGTGAAGAACCTCTCCATGCTTTCCTATTATCTGTTACTGTTTTTTCTCTAGATCACAGATCTAGAACTGAAAGAGATTTTGGAGATCATTTGATACAACTCCCTCATTTTAGAGATGGGAAACCTGAGGCCCTGGGAAGTTCAATGATTTGTCCAAGGTCACTAAGGTAGTAAGTAGCAAATGAGATTTAAACTCAGGTCCTCTAACTCCACTATACTACCATGTATTTCCTAAAGCTCAATAAGAGAGGTTTCCTAGCTATGTTGGGGGTTTTCCTTGATTTCCTTGAAGAGCATTCTCTCTTAAAAAGAAAATGCCTTTGGAAAGGTCATACATTTCGTAATAATTTAAAATAAAAATCACAAATTCTCTGGGCTTCATTTTTTCCTTCTGTAAAATGGGTATTTTTAATACCTGTAATCCTTACTCAGCAGAGTCTCTGTGAGGCTTAAATGAATATGAATTTAATGAGAAAATGAATCTAATTTAATGAACTTTATTCAAAAATGAATATAAAGTGATTTGTAAATCTTAAAGTATGGACAGCTCAGGGTGAAGTGGATAGAGCATTGTCCTGGAATCAGGGAAACATCAGTTCAAATCTTGTCCTAACACTTTCTAGCTATGTATTTTTGGGCAAGCCACTTAACTCCAATTGCTTCCATACTCTAGCATCTCTGTCAAGAAAACCTTCAAATGGATCATGAACAGTCAGACATGATTTGACTAGATACTACATAAATGCCAGCTAATATTATTACGTTATCAACTCAATGAGGATTATTTGAGAGTCAGGTCTTACACTATTGGACTATACAATATGTGTTTGTAGGTGAGGTGAGGAAAGTAAGGCCAGAGGTAGAGCAGAGCTCAGTGAGAAGATGGGAAGCACTGCTTCTTGGAGAGCCCTGGACTGGCAATCAGAACTGACTTCTGAACCTCACCCTGCTGCTAACTAGCTTGTTTGCCTTAGATAAATCTTTTCATTTCCATGGACTTCCATTTCCTCCTTCATCTGTAAAACAGAGATTGAACTCTTCCTTCAACTATGAAGTTCTAACAGTCACAGTTCAGTTTGGGCTAGTTTCTAACCTAAAGTACCAGAATCTCATTCCTCCCCTCAGACCAATAGACTGAGAAAGAATATGTCCCCTTTTCTACCACCCACCCTGTAGGGAGGAGCAACTCTAATTACAAAACCCTGTTATCTTCATACTTGCTATTCAGTCAGAAGGCTGAGTGCTAGGCAGCATTGTACAGATACTGGCTCCAACAGCTTGGATCCTGAAGCTTCTCACAGCTTGACCTTTCCCTCTCCTAGCATGCCACAGGCCTGATAAGAAGCCACCTGATGACAGCCAAAGATATTAGCCTGTCTATGACAGGAGCTGTGGACACTGGACTGCATTCTCTCACCCTTTCGTCGGCTTGGAAGGGAAGTGTGCTAACAGTGGCATATTCCAGGAGGCCAGAGAAGAAGATGTAGAGTGAAACAGTGGAGAGAACAGTGAATTTGGAGTTTGAATCCCATTATTTACCACCTGTGAGCCTTTAAGGAAGTCACGTAACCCCTCTGTGCCTTAGTTTCTTCACCTATAAAAATGAAGGGATTGAATTAGATTATTTCTAAAGCCCTAATCTATGATTCTAAAAATCTCCTCCTCCACAAAGGTGAAGCTTCATAGTGGATAAAACACCAGCTCTGGAGTCAGGAGGACCTGAGCTCAAATTTGACCTCAGACACAATAATTACCTAGCTGTGTGACCTTGGGCAAGTCACTTAACCCCATTGCTTTGTAAAAACAAAAACAAAAAACAAAAAATAAGGGTAAACCTAAGCTGAGGTAGCTAGGAGTATATAATTATGTTCCTCTCTTCTGAGGATATGCAGTCAGCAATCTATGCTCATGTGATCTCTGTCCATCTAGAATAGCTCCTTCCTCACAACAATCTAGTAGAGACAGACCGAGTAGTATTGCCTCCACTTTGTAAAGGAAGAAACTGAGACTTGGAAATACTGTAAGCAGTCAGCACCTCACCCAACTCATAAGGATTAATAATAATTAATGCTTGCACTTTTCTAAATAAATGCTTCACAATCCATTGTATCTCAATGAACCCTTACCACAACTCTGGGAGGAAAGTACTATTATTATTCCCATTTTACAAATGAAGAAACTGAGACAAACAGAAATTAAGTGGTTTCTCCAAGGTCACACAACTAGTTAAGTGCCTGAGGTTGAATTTGAACTCTTCTTGACTCTAGACCCAGAGCTCTCCCCACCCAACCACCTATTTAGAACTCAAATCTAGACTTTCTGACTCCAAGACCTCTTTCCCCTCTGAAGGGCCAGAGGATGTGACGGATTGAGAATTGACTTTGAAAAACCTGAGTTCAAGTTCTGAATCTGACCCATACTAGCCTCAGTGAACGTTAGCAAGGCAGTTAAATTCTCATTGGTCTCAGTCAACTTTATAAGAATATAAATTGAAAAGCAATTGCTGATATCACAAGTCCAATCCAAACAAAACAAAGCAAGATGAAACAATAAAAAAACTACCTTGGGCCTTCTGACCCCTTTCTCCCTCTCTTTCCACAATCCCATGCACTGCCATTTAGAGGGCCTCAGTATTTCTACTGGGCTAACTAACTCTTTCCTGGAGTGAACACCATCAGCTTCATGATCCTGTAGCACATTTCCTCCCATGGTGGGAAGGGGGCAGGCTGATAATGAGTGACCCCAGGATATTCAGTCAAATCTCAGGCCATAAGAAAACCTGGAGAGCTACACCTTAACAAACAGCTAACTACAAATAAGCTACTTCTTCCTTTTGCACCTTCTTCATTTTTTCCATCCCTTACCTGGACTAGATGGTCACCATCAGACAGCCAGGTCAATTTACCTAAATGGAGAATCGAATGTTAATATTCCATTACTGTCATTTATAAGCTGTATGAACTTGGACAAGTCATTTGTTTGATTTTTCTCATTCTCAGGTTCCTCATCTGCAAAATGATCATGTTATTAAATAATCCTTAGGGTCCTTTTAAGCTCAAGGACAGATTTTGTGTTTTATAAAGACCTTCCCTGATTTTCCCAGTTGTTGGCACCTCACCCCCATTTGTATATATTTTGTGTGAGCTTATCTGTGGTCTTGTATTTCTCTCAATCAAAAAATCAGTTGACAAGATTTTATTATATATCTGCTACATGCCAGGCTCTTTGCTATATGCCTGTGATAAAAAAGACACGCTCCTTTTTTCTCACACCACCACTTTCCAAAAAAAAAAAAAAAAGAAAAAATTAGATTACATTGTTATCTGAGGAAGAAACATGTATATACAGAGAGATATAGAAGATATATATATGTATACATATATATATATATGTGTATGTGTGTGTGTGATGATGATAATGATGTTTATTCTAGAAGAAGACCATGACATTAGGAAGGTGATGCCATGACATGCACATGAATTGGATTTGAGTGAAGGGGGAGAGTGCTGTGCTAAGTCTCTAGCCCTACTTTCTCCTTTATAGCTATCTGGGTCCAGTGGCCATATATGAATCAGGACAACTGGAGATGGTCCTGAATGCAAGGCAATCAGGATAAAGTGAATTGCCCAAAGTCACACAGCTAATAAGTGTCATATATATATATATATATATATATATATATATATATATATACATACACATATATCATGTATAATAATACAGAGTATATATATATATATATATATATATATATATGGTTATAGTTATATAGTTATATATAGATATGTAAATGTTTCTTTGATTGAATTAAAATTGCCTGGTTTGGAGAAAGGGAATTTAGCCCCAAACTGGATTTATGGGTGATGCTGGTAAGAAGACTTAAAAGTGCACCTTTTTTGGTGCAGCAGGAATTTCTGAAAGAGTGGATGAGAGAGGGGCGGAGCCAAGATGGCGACATGAAGAGATCAAGTCTTAGGAGCTCTCTGATAAAAACTCATAAACTAAGGACTGTAACTAAAATTTCGAGAGACAGAGCCCACAAAGGGACCCAGTGAGGCAGTTCTCCTACTCAAGGTAACCTGGAAAAGAGCAGAGAGGCTCTGCTCCCCGGGCCGGAGGGGCGGCCCACCAGAGGAGTGGCCCACCAGAGCCAAAGAACTTCAGCCTCCCGGAGGCAATCCCAGGGCGCTGGGAGCCGGCTCACAGCAGCAGGGGAGTCTCCTGAGCTGCACCCCGGGGAGCACCTGCACAAAGTGGGGGAACAGCGGGGAACCTCTGCCAGAGCGAGCATGTGGACCCCAGCCCTCAGGGTACACAGCAAGCAGCTTGATCTTTTAGCAGCCTAGACCCCAAAACAGAAGCAGGCAGAGCCGGTAAGCAGGAGCCCCCAGGGCATGAGCCCATTGAGCTGAGGGAGGGGAGTGAACAGAGAGAGACTGCAGAGCTCTGTCCTCTGCCCCTGGAACAGGACTCTGGGGCTCTGACCACATTCAGATCCTGATCCCAGTCTAGGCCCCCCCATAGAACAACAGGGCCCCCCACCTCGGCCCTGTGGCACAAGGGGGTGCTTATGGTCATTCACAGACCAGGAGGGAGGACAGAACCTCACACACTGAGACCCTTGTGGGAGTGCCCCAAAAGCTCAGGAAGCACCCCAAAAAACAGGCTTAGGCTGGGAAAATGAACAAGCAAAGAAACAAGAGGAAGACCATTGAGAAATATTTTGCAAATGAGCCCAAGAAGGATCAAAATACTCAGTCTGGAGATGAGGAAGCACAAGCTCCTGCATCTAAAGACTCCAAGAAGAACAGAAATTGGGCTCAGGCTATGACAGAGCTCAAAAAAGACTTTGAAAATCAAATGAGGGAGTTGGAAGAAAAACTGGGAAAAGAAAGGAGAGAGATGCAGGAAAAACATGAAAATGAAGTCAGCAGCTTAGTCAAGGAAATCCAAAAAAATGCTAAAGAAAATAGCATGCTAAAAACCAGCTTAGGTCAAATGGATAAAACAGTTCAAAAAGTTATTGAGAAGAATGCTTTAAAAAGCAAAATTGGCCAGATGGAAAAAGAGATAAGAAAACTCTCTGAGGAGAACAAATCCTTCAGACAAAGAATAGAATTCAGGGAGATTGATGAATTTAACAGAAATCAGGAATCAATACTTCAAAACCAAAAAAATGAAAGATTAGAAGAAAATGTGAAATATCTCACTGAAAAAACAACTGATATGGAAAACAGACTTAGGAAAGATAATTTGAAAATTACTGGAATATCTGAAAGTCATGATCAGGAAAAGAGCCTTGACATCATTTTCAAAGAATTACTATAGGAAAAATGCCCTGATATTCTAGAAGCAGAGGGAAAAATAGAAATGGAGAGAATCCACCGATCCCCCCGAGAAAAAGATCCCAAAAAACCAACCCCCAGGAATATTATAGCCAAGTTCTAGAACTCCCAAGTCAAAGAGAAAATATCACAAGCAGCCAGAAGGACACAGTTCAAATATCGTGGAGCTGCAGTCAGGATCACACAGGACTTAGCAGCAGCTACATTGGAAGCTTGTAGGGCTTGGAATACAATATACCAGAAGGCAAAAGAGCTTAGAATGCAGCCAAGAATGAACTACCCAGCAAGGCTGAATGTCCTCTTCCAGGGAAAAAGATGGACTTTCAATGAACTAGGGGAATTTCAAAGGTTCCTTTTGGAATGGCCAGAGCTGAACAGAAGGTTTGATCTTCAGATACAGGACTCAGGTGAAGCATGGAGATTGGAGGAGAGGGGGGAAATATGAGGGACTTAATGAGGATGAACTGCATGTATAGAAAAATGATACTGATAATATTCATATGAACCATCTCAGTTAATAGAGCAGGTAGAGGGAGCTTTTATAGTTGAAGCACAGGAGAAAGCTGAATTCAAAGATAAAATATGGTGTAAAAATGGAGTTAATAGGGAAAAAAAGGTAAATGGAATGGGAGAAAGAAAAAGGAGAGGGGGAATAGTCCAAGATATTTCACATAATAAGATTTTTTTTATTACAATGAGCTATTGCAATGATATGGAAGGGGGGAGGCAAGGGGGAATGAGGGAACCTTTGCTCTCATCAGAGATGGCTAGGAGAGGAAACAGCAAATATACTCAATGGGGTATAGACAACTGGAGTAAGAAGGAGGGGGGAGCAGGGGGAAGGGGTGGGGATGTGAATAAAGGAGGAGAGGATGGACTATGGGAGGACAGTGGTCAGATATAACACATTTTCTTTTTTACTCCTTGCAAGGGGCTAGGATTGGATGGCCTGCCCAGGACCATAGGGCCAGGTGGATTCTGGGCCTAAGGGGTCGTATGGGGGCTCAGGGCTTCTTGGCCCCAGGACCAGGGATCTGTCTGCTGTGCCACTCAGTGACCCTACAGCAGAGTCAGAGTGAAAGGAGAGAGAAAATATAGTACATGGTAGTGGAGAAATAAGAAAGGAGGGAGTTGTGATCAGCAATGGCAACAGTGGAAAAATATGGAAGTAACTTTTGTGATGGACTTATCATAAAGAATGTGATCCACCCACGACAGAGTTGATGGTGTTGGAACAAAGACTGAAGCACATTTTTTGTTATTATTATTTGGGGGAGGGTGCAGGGCAAGTGGGGCTGGGTGGCCTGCCCAGGGCCACATAGCAGGGTGATCTTTGGGTGTCTGGGGCCGGATTCAGACCCAGGTGCTCCTGGCTCAAGGGCCAATGCTCTGTCTGCCACCCAGCCACCCCTACTATTATTACTATCTTATTTTATTTTGGGTCTTTTTTTCCCCTTCTTTTTGGTTTTTGCAGGGCAGTGGGGATCGGGTGGCTTGCATGTCACATGGCTGGGTGATTATTGGGTTTATGAGGCTGGATATGGACTCGGGTGCTTGTGGCTCCAGGGCTGGTGCTTCGTCCATTGCGCCACCTGGCCATACCTACAATTATTACTATTATTTTTTTTAATTTTAATTTTTTTTCTCTCTCCTTTACTTTTTTCACCCAAGCAAGCCTATATATATTCATGGGGGGAGGGGTACTTTGTTTACTTGTAAACAAGTATATTTTATTAATGTAAAAAAAACATTTGTACAAAGTGAGAATACAAAATAAATTGAAAAAAAAAGAGTGGATGAGAAATTGTATAAAACCCAAGAGAATCCAGGACTGAGTTATTACCAGCTCCAGATCTTTTGAAAGGCCTACTAGCTAATGTCCTGTGAGTTCTTGATATTGGGGCTGGGTAGGAGCAGAGAAGCTCCACATGATGCCAATTAGGCCTTTCTGCTTGCAGATGCATTTGGGGGGGGGGGGATTAGTGGGTGGGAGGATGAAGAGAGAACTGGGCAACTCTGTCATAATCACATCACCCCCTCATCAGCAATTATTTGATTACTTAATTACCGTGGGAGACAGAAGACCCAAAGAGAAATGCCAACTGGAGGCTGGGTAAAAAGCACTTTAAGGGTGAGTAACTCTCATTAGTTCTGATAATCACCTTCTGGGGCTAAGGGTGGGTGGTGATGGGCCTCTAAGAATGATCCCTTTGATCCTAAAGAAAGAGACTGTCTGTTCTGGAACAGATGGATGGGAACAACTCAAGAAGCCTTCAGGTGCCCTTACCCTGGTGCTTCCAGTTAGGAGTTAGCTCCCATTGAACCAAGCAACCCTGGGTTCATAGAATGCTTTGCATTGCAAATTTTTGATTTTTTAATCTAAGGACTCTGGAAAATTTTGGAGTTCTTTACACTCTTTCATATCTGGTTTACTGATCTCTTTGGAATGGGATAAGCCATTTGCCACTGTCCCTGGCTGACTGTATTGGGGGCTAAGCTGGTATAAGATCTAGCATAGAATACTAAGCTATGAGACAGGAGATATGGATTCTAAGAAATTCTGTTCCTAGTTTGATGTACAACATTAGACAAATCATTGGGCCTGACTGAGTTTCTTTAGACCAAGTCTCCAATATCCCTTGTTTGCTATTCTATTATTCTGCTTGGTCTCTTAAAACTTCTTCTACTTAGATCCTGAGCATTGACTGATGGTTGCAGAGAGAGATCTATTTTGGTTCGAATGAAGGAAAACGTTTCCAACCTTTAGAACTGTCCCAAAGTAGAGTGGGCTGGCACACAGAGGCAGAGATTTCAACATGGCAGTGTCTACATGTCCCTATTGTGACTGTCAGTTCTTGGTATGAGAGGCAGTATGAGACAATGAATAGACAGATGACCTATGAATTAGGAAAGTCTGGGTTTAAGTTTAATTACTATCTTTGTCATATACTCACAATAAAACCCTGGGCAAAGCACTTGTTCTCTCACTGTATTAAACAACTCTCTAAGATTTTTGTTATTCTCTGTCCTTCATTCTCCAAGAGGACCAGTGACATAAGCCAATTATAAGTTGCAAAGGAAGGTACCTAGAAAGAGTTTCCTTATCAGTGGGTTCCAATACCAATGAAATCATAGGTCTGGTCCTTACCCCTCTGATTGACACATCATAGAATTAGAGCTGGAGAGGACCTTAGAGACCATCTTGCCAAACTCTCTTATTTTATAGATGAGGAAACTGAGACCTAGAGAAGATAAATGACTTGCCCAGGGTCACATAGCTACTAACTATCAGAGATAGGATTAGAACCCATGTGTTCCTGATTCCAAGTCTAGCAACCTATTCACAATGAACTAGGTTATGAAAGGCAAAGGAAAATGGAGGGTCTTGAGGTATGAGTCAGGTAATAACTATGTGTTCTGGGCAAGGAGTGGTGGGAAGTTCAAATGGAACTGGTGATGTTGTATCTGGTTAAAGGAAGAGACAAAACACATTCATACATTGAAAAGACTTGAGAATCCTTCTAGTGAATTTGGTTTATTAGTTCAGTAGCATTTGAGTGTTATAAGCAGGAGCATTAAATCAGCCTTGTCTTCAAGAAATTTATAATCTAACTTCATGAGCCTGAGAGCTCAAAAGAACTTGGGAGAAATCTAACCTCCTCATCTTAAAGATGAGAAAACTAAGACTTTCATGCCTGAAATACCATTATTTCTCACTGCCACTTTTCAGTCCTCTTCCTTCAAGGATCAGAGGATGAGCCACCTCTTTTGTATACCTTCCCTGGACTTATCCATTCTACTTTCTACCACAAAGATGGAAAGGCTTTCTCCCTATTCTAATTTTCCTGAAGCATTTCCTGAAGGATCCCTCCTCAAGCCCCACCATATTCTACTTTGGATTTTGCTTATTTATATTTGTATCATATCCAGCCCTCACCCTGGGTAGAATGTAAGCTCCTTTTGACCAATGATTGGATAATTAAAAAAAAAAACTTTTTGTTCCTCACATTTTAGGTAAAATAGTATCTTAAAAATATAAATTGAATTTTACTCAGTCCCATTGAGTTGACTTAAATGAGTTAAAGAGATCAAGTTTTTCTCTTTCCAGTCCCAGAGACTTAAAAAGAAAAAATTAATATAATATAAGGTAGAGTATGCTAAACATCACAAGAGAGGTACAGAGAAGCACCATGCTGGAAGGTCTAGAGAGAGGTCAAAGGATTTGCCTAGGAACAAAATATCCATATATGTCAAAGGTTGAACTTAAATCCAAGCCTTGATTCTAGTACCAGCTCCCCAAACTTTGTCCCATTTTGCCTCTCATAAAAGAACTGTCATATTCTACTTTCAGGAGCCAAGATGACAAAGTAAGCAATAAGTCACTGTAACCCTCCAATATTCACCTCCAAACAAGCATAAAATAGCACCCCACCACAAATCCTGGAACGGAAGTACCAGCAAGGGGATGGGGTGAAACAATCTTTTAACCTAGGAAATTTGGAGGAGAGGAGCAAGAGAGAGTCATCCAGAAAAGGAAGCATCCTAGCAAGCCAGCAGCAAGCTTCACATCAGCAAACCAATAGGAGATCCTGAGCCCTAATGTGGTGGAGCAGATAAATGTCAAAACCAGGGTCTCCCTTGTGCCTTAGCATAGCATACCTGTAGACTCCTGCTTAGAGAATCACCATGTACACTTACTTTACCATAAAATCCCAGGCAAACATACAACCTTCAGTGGTCAGATTATCATGCATTTCAGCGTAGCAGAGAACCTCAGCACACACCAGACAATGCCACTAGGGTCCCAAATCATCATCAGGTAAACTGCCAGACCCCTAAACTCTCTAGCAGTGCCTGTCAACCCCCTACCCTACCACTTTAGCACAGCACCAGACACAAATGACATCAGCACAGCACTAGATCAATAGGGCCTACAATTGCTGGTACAAGAAACCCAAGACAGTACCCCTTCCACTCTGGTTGCAGAGAAGAAATTTAAAAGAAAGGGAAAAAAGGGGCGGCTAGGTGGCATAGTGGATAAAGCACCGGCCTTGGAGTCAGGAGTACCTGGGTTCAAATCCGGTCTCAAACACTTAATAATTACCTAGCTGTGTGGCCTTGGGCAAGCCACTTAACCCCATTGCCTTGCAAATACTAAAAAAAAAAAAAAAAAAAAAAAGGGAAAAAAGCACCCCCTCAAAAAAGATGAGTAAAAAACAACAACAAAAAAGAATATGGATTATAGAAAGTGATTGTGGTGACAGGCAAGATTAAGACACAAATTCAGAAGAGGATAACAATGTTAAACATCTGTGGACAAAATCTGAAAGAAAAACAAGTAGTCAGAATACCTGGAAGAACTCAAAAAGGACCTTAAAAATCATATTAAAAAAGTAGAAGAAAAATTGGAAAATGAAAACAATAACTGCTTAAAAAAGTAGAATTAGCCAAATGGAAAAGGAGATACAAAAATCCACTGAAGAAAATAATCCTTTAAAGAGTACAATTAGCTAAATGGAAAAGAAATTAGTAAAGCTTATTGATGAAAACAGCTCCTTAAAAGTTAGAATTAGGCAAGTGGAAGCTAATGATTCTAAGTGATATCAAGAATTCATCAAACAAATTCAAAAGCATGAAAAAATAGAAGAAAATATTAAATAGTTCATGGGAAAAACAAATGACCTGGAAAAGATCCAAGAGAGACAATAACAGAATCATTGCAATACCAAAAGTCATAATCAAAAGGAAGACCTAGACAGCATTTTACAAGAAATTATCAAGGAAAACTGCCTTGATATGCTGGAAACAAAGGCAAAATAGAAACTGAAAGAATACACCGATCACCTAAGGAAAGACAAATCTCCAAGGAACATTATAGTCAAATTTCAAGGTTAAGAATAAAAAATAATACAAGTGGTCAGAAAGAATACAAATATTGGACAGCCATAATCAGTATAACACAGAACTTCACAACTGTATCATTAAAGAATTGAAGGTCGTGGATCTTGATATTCTAGAAGGCAAAGGAGCTAGGATTACAAACAAAAGTCACCTGGCAAAAATAAGCATACATGGGGGTGGGGAATCATCATTAAATGGAATAGAAGGATTTCAGACTTTCATAAAGAGAACAGATCTAAATCAAAAGTTTGACCTCCAAAATCAAGACTCAAGAAAAGCATAAAGAGATAACAAAGAAAAAGAAAATATAAGGAAGTCAAAAGAGCTAAACTGTTTCTATCTCTTTATGAGAATATGAAGCTTGTAATTCTTATTTTTTGTTTAGTTTAGTTTTGTTTTTAGGTTTTTGCAAGGCAATGGGGTTAAGTGGCTTGACCAAGGCCACACAGGTAATTATTAAGTGTCTGAGTTCGGATTTGAACTCAGGTCCTCCTGACTCCAGGGCTGGTGCTCTATCCACTGCACCACCTAGCTGCCCCAAAGCTTGTAATTCTTAAAAATTGTGCAGCTAGATGGATGAAACTTACAGAAAGGGTATGGTATAAGGTGAATTTGAGGGAATGAAAAAAAGATTAAAGGATGAGAAAGAGGAATATAATGTATGCAGAATTAAAGGAGAAATAGAATGGAATAAATTATTTCACATGCAGAGGCATGAAAGACAGTGGAGGGGAAGATGTGAGGTTAGGTGATGAGTATCGCTTGATCCTTATTCTCATCAGTATTCCCTCAAAGAGTGTGAATAATATGCATAAAAATTAAATATAGAAATCTATCTTACCCAACAGGGAAGTAGGAGGGAAGGAGATTAAATAAAGGGAGGGTGGGAACTGAAAGAAGGGAGAACAGAGTGAGGGAAGTGGTAGCCAGAAACAAAACACTGAGGAGGAGGGAAAGGGTAAAAAGCGAGAGAGAGGACAAACAGGAGGAAGAATAGCGTGGAAGGAAAACAAAGGTGGTAATCATAACTGTGAATGTGAAAAGGATGAACTCTCCCATAAAATGGAATCAGCTAGCAAAGTGGATCAAAAAACCAGAATCCTACAATATTTTGTTTGAAAGAAACACACTTGAAGCAGAGAGACAAACACAGTAAAGGTAAGGGGCTAAAGCAGAATTTTATGTTGCAGTGGAAGTAAAAAGAAGCAAGGATTGTGATCTTGATGTTAGACAAAGTAAAAGCAAAAATAGATGTAATTAAAAGAGATAAGGAAGGAAACTACATTTTGTTTGAAAACATCAAATACAATGAAGTAATATCAATATTAAATATTTTTGCATTATCCAAATTCTTAAAGAAGTTAAGTGAATTACTGAAAGAAATAGCAAAATTATACCAGCAGCAAACTTCAACCATCCCCTCTCATAACTTGAAAAATTCAGCCAAAAAATAAACAAGAAGTTAAAGATTTAAATAGAATATTAGAAAAGTTAGGTATAACAGCCCTTCGGAAAAATCTGACTGGGAACAAAAAAGAATATACATTTTTCTCATGGTACCTACACACAAAATGACCATATAATAGGGTATAAAACCTTCAAAATCAAATGTAAAAAGGAAGAAATATTAAATTATTCTTTTCATGTCATAATGCAATAAGAACTACCTTCAACAAAGGGAAGTAGAAAGATAGATTAAAAATTAATTGAAAACTAAACATTCTTATACTAAAGAATAAATGGATCAAAGAACAAATCATAAAAACAACTAATAATTTCATTAAAGAGAATAACAATAATAACAGCGTACCAAAATTTGTGGAATGTAGCCAAAAGTACTTAGGGGAAGTACTCTTCTAAGTATTTCTCTAAATTCTTACATCAACAAAATGGAAAAAGAACAAATCAACTTAAAAAAAACTTGAAAAATCTCCAATATAGTCAAATTGAAAATCCTGAAAAATCAAAGGTGAAATTATGAGATTGAAAATAAAAGAAACCTGTTGAATTAATAAATAAATCTAGGAACTAATTCTATTAAAATAATATAAATAAACTACTGGTTAATTTGATTTCAAGAAAAGAAAGAAAACCAAATATGCAGTATCAAAATTGAAAAGGGTGAAACCACTGTCAATGAAGAAAAAATTAAAACAATTTTTAGGGAATTTTCCTCTAAATTATATGCCAAGAAATCTGATAATCTGAGTGAATTTAATGAACATTTAGGAAAGTATAAATTACCTAGATTCACTGATCAGGAAACAGAATGCCTAAATAATTTCATCTTGGAAAAAGAAATTGAACAAGCTATTAATGAACTCTAGAAAAAAATGAGTCAGATGGATTTTCAAGTGAATGCTCTTAAACATTTAAAGAACAATTAATTCTAATGCTATATAAACTATTTGGAAAAAGAAGAAAAGAAGTGGTCTTACCAAACTCTTTTTATGGTGCAAATATATATACCTAAACCAGGTAGAACTAAAGCAGAGAAAGAAAATAAATCATTAGGATTATACTCTATGATCAGGTGGGATTTATACCAAGAATCTAGGATTGCTTCACTATTAGGAAAACTACCAAAATACTTGACCATAAGAAAACTAACAAAAATTATATGATTGTCTCAAGAGATTCTGAAAAAAGTTTTGACAAAATACAGCACCTATTCCTATTCAAAAATACTAGAGAACATAGGAATACAGTGAGTGTTCCTTAAAAAGATAGTCAGATGTCTATTTAAAATGATAGAAAACATTATCTGTAACAGAGATAAGCTAGAAGTCTTTCCAAAACAATCAGAAGTGAAGCAAGGATGCCCATTATCAACATTATTATTTAATATTGTATTAGAGATATTAGCTATAGAAAGAAAAGAAGAAATAGAAATCCAAAGAATTAGAATAGGCAATGATAAAACAAAAACATCAATCTTTGCAGATGATATAATGGTACACTTAGAGAAGCAACTAAAAAAAATTACTTGAAATAATTAAGAACTTTAGCAAAATTGCAGAATTTAAGATATTCACATGAATCATCACCTTTATTTATTGTTTTTTTAGGTTTTTGTAAGGCAAATGGGGTTAAGTGGCTTGGCCAAGGCCACACAGCTAGGTAATTATTAAATGTCTGAGACCGGATTTGATCCCAGGTACTACTGACTCCAGGGCCAGTGCTTTATCCACTGCACTACCTAGCTGCCCTCCCTTTTTTTTGTTTGTTTTTATCACCTTTATTTATAATGTGTATATGTATATGTGTGTGTCTGTGTGACCAGCAAAGCCCAGAAGCAAGAGATAGAAAGAGAAATTCCATTTAAAATAACTGAAAAGAATATAAAATATTTCGGAGTTTATCTGTCAAGACAGACACAGGAAATATATGAACACAATTACAAACCATTTGTCCCACAAATAAAATCTGATCTAAACAACTGGAAAGATATCGATTGCTCAGATTTAAGGGAAGGGGAAGATTCATAACCAAACAAGTGATAGAGAACATTACAAAAGTAAAATAGATACTTCGGTTAATATTTTTGATCAAACAAACCAATGCAACCAAGATTAAAAGAAAAACAGAAAGCTGGTAAACAATCTTTATAATAAGTATATCTAATAAAATGCTCCTTTCTCAACTATATAGAGAAACCATTCCCCAAATGATAAATTGTGAAAACATTTGAACAGGAAGTTTTCAGATGAAGAAATAATAACAAATTCAGTGCTCCAAATCACCTTTGATTAGAGAAATGCAAATTAGCAGATTGGTTAATATGACAAAAAAATGATACTGGAACACTAAGAAGATCCATCAGTTCTAGAGAGGAATTTGAAACTATGCCCAAAGAGCAAATACTCTGTGCATAGCCTTTGATCCAGCAATAGCACTTCTAGATTTGTATCCCAAAGAAATCATAAAAAGGAAAAAGGACCTATAATGAGCAATTATATTTATAGTAGCAATTTTTATAGTGGAAAAATAATGAAAATTGAGAGGATGCCCATTAGTGGAGGAATAGCTGAACAAGATGTGGTAAATGAATGTAATGGAATACTATTGCGTAATAAGAAATGATGAATGAGCAGATTTCAGAAAAAATTGGAAAAACTTGTATGAACTAAACAAAATGAAATGAACAGAACCAGAAAAACAATGTAAATAGTATCAATAACATTGTGTGATGATCATTATGAATGACCCTGCTCTTCTCAGCAACATAATGATCCAAGACTAATACAAAGGACTCACAAAAGAAAATGCTGTCCTTATCCAGATACAAAAAACTGATGGACTCTAAATACAGACTGAAGTAATTATCAAAAAAAATTCATTCTTTTTTGTGGATTTTTTTCCTTTTGGATCTCTTTCTTCTTCTATAATATATGTTACATGATAGCACATATATAAACTCTATCAAACTGCCTACCATTTTGAGGGGAGGAGAAAGAGTGAGGGAGAAAAATTTGGAACTCAAAATCTTATAAAAATGAATGCTAAGTTTTCATGATATGTAATTGTGGGAAAAATAAAATACTAAAAACAAAAAAAGAGTGATTCAATTTCAATGCCTATAAAAGCATACTTTTCCACTTTATTTTTGTGGGGGGCTAGTCTGTTTTCTTTTGCAACATGACTAATATAGAAATATGCTTTGCATGATCATACATGTACATAACCTAATCACATTGAGGCAGAATTGGGGGGAGGTATCTAGAGATTTAGAACAAAAAAATTTTTAATGAATATTAAAAATTATTTTTACATGTAGTTGGAAAAATAAATATTACTATAAAAAAAGAGAGAAAGAATTGTCAGTTATAAGAGTGACATATAGAAGAGAAACTCACATTGAACCACTACATCCCTAAGTAGTTCATTCCATTTTAGGACGGTTCTAAATATTAGAAAGTCCTCTCCCTTACATCAAGCCAAAATCTGTCTCTCTGAAGACTTTAATTACTTCCCCAAGGTCTATAGAACAATTCTTGAATAATTAATTAGCTTAGCAGAATAAGAAAACTTTCAGGGCATAGGTCACATGGAGTGGGTGGTGAAAGGAAACATCATCAAGAAGATAGAATTATATCTGGGTTTTGAAGTAGTAATGTTCAAATTCTAGGGTAGGATTTAGGTAGAGAGAGATGGTGGGCAATGCTGTGAGCATTTCCTGGTGGATAGAACAGCATAACAAGGTTGCACTGGGATAACTCAGCACATATTCTGAGAACATCAAGAAGATGAATCCCATTGAGTATAGGAGGTATGTATAGGTGAGTCATGAGGCTTAATGTTGGAAAGCTAAGCGAGAAATGGAAAATGTTGGCAAGCTATTCTGAAGCTTTATTCTGTCAAATGTCTTTGACAAGATATTCTATTGGCTATGGGAGTAGAGTGAAGAGGGATAAGGAAGATTTTTGAGAATAGGATAAATTATCAGTCAATAAACATTAATTAAATACCTACTATGTACTGGGTAGCATGCCAGGCACAAGGGATACAATAAGAGAAATGAAACAGTTCCTGCCCTCAAAGAGCTTACCCTTTACCAAGGGATGTAACATACACATATATAATTATTGTACATACAAAATGAATTAAAGATAATGGGAACAGTGATTTTGAGAGATTGGAAACACTTCATGTGAGAAGAGACTGTTGAAGATGAGTCATGAAGGAAGCTAGAGATTCTAAGAAGTAAATGGGAAAGAAGAATGCCTTCTAGACATGGTAGATAACCCATACAAACATGGCAGCTGAAGTGCCCTGTATGAGAAACAGCATATGAGCCAATTTGGTTGCATTGTAAAAGATATAAATAAAAAGAAACAGTGCTGTAATCTGGCAAGTGAAGTATAGGATGAATTAAAGATAAGGGAGCAGATCAGATTGGGATAAGCATGAAATATTAAGATTAGTTAAGAAGATATCGCAGTGGTCCAGGAAGATCTAATGGACTCTGAACTAAAGGAATTGTAATGAGAAAGATGAGAACAGATTTGGATGGCACCATAAAGGTAAAACTGAAAGGATTTGGCAGTTAAATCAATATGGGATGGAAGGGAGGAGACAAAGATGACTCTTCGCAGGATTTCCCCAAATCATTTCCTCTTTAGCCACTTTCTGCTCAGCAACTGAGCAACAGATCCTGGCTTTGTAATTCTCTGTTCAGTTTCACTTTCCCCTTTTGGCAGAAGATTCTTCCTGGGCAGGATGCTCTAATTTGCGGCTCAACTCACCCTTGCCAACCCAGAGAATAAAATCTTCTGGGTCCTCATTCAGGTTTTGCCTGCTTACTCTGGTAATTCTCAAAGTAAGGTTTACTTCTTAGGCAATGGATCCTGGCACACAAAATAATCTTCCTCAAACACCATTTTAGACATAGGCTCATAGATTTAAAGCTGAAAGTGGTCTTCTAGTCCAAATCTTAAATTTTACAAATGAGGAAACAAAATCCTAAGTGACTTAAGTGACTTGCTTAAGGTCCCACAATTAGTTTATTGGCAAAGATAAAATTTGTCTCCATGTCATCTAACTCCAAATTCAGTACTCTTTTCCACTTACTGAACTGTTGATTCAATGATATTCACCTACTCAAAGGTCTTTTGTCTGTATGACTTCTAGGTTAAGAGTTATCAAGAACTTCTAGAAATAAGGAGAAGCTAGTTTTTGATCAGATTGAGTTTGTTTTTGGTGGCAGAAATGTCTTGTTGGCAGTTAGAGATATATGACTGACATGTGAAAGCAAATACAGTTAACAATTCTATATTGCTGGGATTAGTGGCATGGCACCCCCCACAATCTGGAAAATGCATGTAAAATTTTTTGACCTTCTCTTTGCACTAGAGAAGTCTGAATTATTATGATATCAAAAGATAAAATAGACATTTTACAATACTACACATAAATTCTATGCATTTCTGAATTTTGAATTTTTTTCTACTGCCTGCTGGTCTTCGTGTGTCAAAAGAAAAATTCCCCCAAAAGTGTCATTTAATTTTTTATGTTGGCCTGCTATATTTTAACACAGCAATGAGGAAAGTCAATATGTGGAAAGGATAACTATATGTTATAAAAACAACATTAGAGTTAAAGAGATACGGGGCAGAGCTGTGTAGTGATGGTAGTCAACTTTGGGGAAGACAGATTAACTAATAGAATTTTATAGAAAAGAGGAATAAGGTCCTTTTTAGAAGTGAGGAATAGAATTCCAAAGGTAAATGGAGACTAGAATATATGACATGAATAAGAAGAAATTAATTTAAGACAGGAGTGTTGGACAGAAGGACTTTAATGTTAGGGCATGGGTTATTTTTAATAAGAATGACAAAAGAGAAACACTGTAGGTTATTGGTTAGGGGAATAAACTGTTTATAATCATGCTTGAGGTAAATCCATCTTGCTTTGTGGTCCATTGTATAATGCAAGGGAAGCAACACTTTAGGGAAAAAATCTACAAAGTCCAGAAGAAGGCCATATTGGGATCTCAAGGATTTTATGTGACAGACTCTGTGGTTGGACAAGGGTGGTGAGACAGGCAGAAAGGCACCAGAACATTCTTCTTGAGCATCCTCATCTATTGACCAAGAAGCAAAAATGCAACTAACCACATAGCTATAAAGATAGCAGCTGTTTGCTCTGCTGCTCAACAAGTGGATAAAAGGGGAAATGCTTTCATGAAGACAAGATGGCAGGGAGAGAAGTTGTCTGGGTTGAATAGTCCAGGATAGGGAAGTGAGACCCCAAGGGATGTTGCCATTTTCAGCCTTGAACAATGAGATAAGTAAAGGTGAAGACAGTACATTTAATTGAGCTTTTGGGGTCAAAAAGTTCTTCCTTAAGCTCTGGTGCTAATTATGATCTTGGAAGATCTGTGACTACTGAGATAGATAGAGACAGCATTTTTTTTCCCTTCTAGGCAGTTGGATTCGCAAAACTGCAGTTTCCCCCATAACCACAGGGCCAGTTTTGGTGACAGGATCAGAGACCAAGAAAAAAAAAAACACATGTAGTTTAGTTAACCACTGGTTCCTCCTTCCTGGTTAATTATACACAAATTCAACAGAGCCTTCAGAAACTTTCCATAAGCCCACACTGTGTAAAGTTCTGAATTTGCAAGAGACATAACTAGGGCAGAGCAAATGGGCCCTCTCACTCAGAGTCCTAAAACACAAAGGGTGCTAACAACACTTGTACTTCATCAGTAGGTAGGAAAAAAACCCTGAATTTAGCACCTAATTAGCAAGAATACTTAGTTAAAACAATAATACTAATGTTTGTCCTTCATTTTTGAAGAAGACCACACATCAGGGAGGTGATGAGCCACCAACCTCACTTTCTCCTCCAGGGCCATCTGAGTCCAGTGATCAGATAAGAATCAGGACAACTGGAGATGGTTAAGTAACTTGCCCAAGGTCACACAGCTAGTAAGTATCAGAAGCTAGATTCAGACTCTTGACCCCCTTATTCCAAGGTCAATCCTTCAACCATACCCCAAGTGAGCTCATTTTTATTTTATCTGTTCTCCTTGGAATGAACCAAATCCATGGTGTTTTAGCATCTTTCCTACCCTGTGGTCTTAATGTCTCAAGATTTGCTTTCTTTTCCCACCTCTGCCTAAATTTGTCTTAAAAAATTGATTTGAGAGCACATCTTGTACTATTTGTCCTGGATATGATTTGTCATACTGGCCCCTGGTGCCAGAATTTTTATTTACAAAAATAGAGTTTGCTTTTAAAACCCCAAATGGGGGGGGGGGTTGAATATGGCACCTGGTGTCTGAAATTCTTCATTTTTCCCCAATAAAAAAGATGTTATCTTGCATTAAGACAGGTCTCAGAGACTCAATCACTGGAGTTAAGCATTGTGGATTTACCTACAATGGACAAATGGTCTGGTTGGTTCGTTGACAAACATTTACCCATTATGTGTAAGGTACAATAAGAGAGGGCATAGCAAGGAGGAAGAAGATAATCATAAAACATAATAACACTGATATGATGCTTACAAATATTGTCTCATTTTATCCTCACCACAATACTTGGAGGTATGGGTTAGTATTATCTAAATTTTTCAGACGAGGAAACTGAGATAAACAGAGGTTGAGTGGATCCCACCCAGATAGATGTCTGAGGCCAGGTTTGAAGTCAAGTTTTGTTGACTTCAGACCCTGACCCCAATCCACTGAACCACCTAGCTGGCCTCAAAACATAGCCCTGCCTCTTAAGGACCTTAAATGAAGCTGAAACAAAACAGACCCAGGCAAAGATAAAGCAATGTGTATGCAAAATATGGAACAGATGGAATGCCTAAGTGTTGAAGAATGGGGTATGATGTTATTATCACTCTATAATTAGGTTTGTGAATCCAGCATTCAAGAAGCTGACTTTCTTCTGAGTAATATGCATGAAATCAGGGTAAATTGTCACTAGGTAAATGGTTATGACTTGTTTATTATGGCCATTGGAGATTGGAATGCTTTTCCATTCAATTATCCTTTTTTTTCCCTCCCAAAGTGATAAATGGAATTCCTTATTAAAACATCTAAGAATAGCAGCATGAGAGAACAAGTCTTTAAATAGTCTATAAAACAAGATTAAAGAAACACTTAGGTATAATGTGATGCCTTTTGTCACCAAACCTTAACTGTTATCAATCTATTCTAATTCTTAAACTTATTCTCAGATTTGATTAGAATCCTCTCCTATAAATCACCTTCCTTCTTTTAACTTACAGTCAAAAATTTTTCCTAGGGTTTGCACAGGGTTTGATCACAATGTGATTTCAAAACCCTGTAATCTTTCTTCCACCACAGGCAATGTGTTTTTTTTAACTCCAAAACTGAAGGAAAGTCTCTTCCAATTTTCCAAGAGCAAAACCTTGCTCTGCTTTCTGATCTTTTCTGCTCTCAGCTCTTTTTTCCCCCTTGTATAGGTCAGAAGCCAAAGAAAGCAATGTGTGATAGTAGCACGAAGTCCCTTATCTGTGTGAAACTCAGTGATCTCTCTTTTCTGGTCAGAAGAATGTTTCCTCTTTATTCCCTTTATTTTTGATTTTCTTATGCTCTGGTGAGTCTCTGATCTCAGTGATATAGTCATTATCTCCTACGATGCAAAATACAAACCATTCATGATCATCCATCTGTGTGACTTTTTTCATGTCTTTCTATAAATTCACCACAGGAGGTTCACTAAATATCCTGGCATGTGGGCTGCTTCCTGTATGAACTAGAAACATCCATAGACAGTTTTTAACTCTGTCCCATAGACCTCCATAATCTACACTCCTACTCCTTGGGAAAGTTAATCCACACATCTTTGAGACTTCCCTGGGAATCAGGAATCCACCATTGAAGTGTTATATAACTCACCAATTTAGCTCTTTTATCTCTAACCATTCCTATAAATCCCACATCATGCTTTGTCTTCATATCTTCATATCTATTCCATTCACGAGACCATCCTTCCATCTACCTGTTTCCTCTTATCACTACTACCTGACACACACACACACACACACACACACACACACACACACACACACACACCACAAACACACACTCACCCCTCTTCCAACTTTTTCTATCTCTGTCTCTGGACACAGTTGTAATGGGAGTCTGAAGCATCTGTAGACCCATCAACTCATTATCTTTGCTTGGAGGAAGATGCTAAAGAACTATTTCCAGGAAAATTGGGATGACAGGAGCATGTATGGATATTATAACGTGTTCAAGTTGACCTACTATGTGGTTGAGAGGAGATTTTTTTCCCCCACCCCATTGGCTGCATAGCTGGAACTGTCAATATCTTGAGAAGGTCCAAAATCATCTCTGACTGTAGTCCTTCATTGCATTCAAGCCTGGAGAAACAAATCCTTCACTGTCTTACTACCTGTGAATCCTGATTGCCTTGCTTCCTGGGCTATCTCCAGTGTCCCAATTCATATCTGACACTGGAACCAGATGTCTCTGGAGGAGAAAGTAAGCCTAGTGACTTAGCACAGCCCTCCTCACTTAAATCCAATTCATCTGCTTATCATGGCATCACCTCCCTAATATCATGGTCTTCTTTGAAAATGAAAGACAGCCAGGGGACAGTTAGGTAGCACTGTGGATAGAGCACCGATCCCAGAGTCAGGAGGACGGTAGTTCAAATTTGACCTCAGACACTTAATAATTACCTAGCTGTGTGAACTTGGGCAAGTTACTTAACTCCATTGCCTTGCAAAAAAACCAAACAACAAAAAAAGAAAATGAAGGACAAAACATCACCAGTGAGACTGTAGTAAAGGAGGGAGAACCTTAGAAACTCTTTTTTCTCCACCCCCCACTTCAGGTCATACAGACACCAAGAAATGAGACATTCTTGATCTTCTTATTGTTTTCTTTTCTGTTCTAGGTTATAGGTGTTGTCTCCAAACTTGAAAGTTTAAATGTTGGGAAGTGTGAGCCATAGGGATCTAGGAGTCCAGTAATCCAGGCTGGGTTTTGCAAGTAGCCCAGAAATGAAATCTCAAGGAGCATGATAGGATCATCTGGAGTGTACTTTGGGACTCCAGCCCAGTGGATACCCACAGTAATGTCTTCTTTGGATGGGATGGGAATTTGGTAGGTCCAATGCTGTGTGTGTGGGAACTGAGCTAAGCTGGGAGCCAGATCTTTTCCCTATCATCCCCACACTATCCATACACCCAAACCCAGAGGCTATAAAGGGGAATTATACCTCTGAGGTGATGGAAGGAAAAGGTTTGCATATTTGTTCCTGATATACATTCGAAGTAAAAATCCCTTCATAAAAGCCATCTGGTGTTAAATGTTTAATATGGGGTGCTGGTTACTGATCCCCTAAAAGAGAGGAAACATAACTGGTAGAGTCTTAGCCAGTAACTGAGAGACAAGACATACCACACTTTAGGGTAATCTTGGCTCTGAAAGAGTGAGTCAGAACACAAGTTATGTGATAAGCAAATCAATAGCACCATTACTTCTGAAAACCAAAACATCTTTTCCTGGTTACCAATATCTCAATATGCTGTCTCCTTTTATTAGAAGATATAGCCCTGAGAGCAAGAAGAGACTCTCTTTTTGTATTATATTCCTAGCATTTAGTACAATTTCACATGTATAATACACAAGCTATCATTCATGTTCTCTTAACATTACAAGAATACAAATGAAGCATGGAGGCCATTGATCAGTTGTTTCTCATTCATGTATACAAGTCTTTAAATAGTCTATAAAACAAGATCAAAGAAACACTTAGGTATAATGTGGTACCTTTTGTCACCAAACCTTAACTGTTATCAGTCTATTCTAATTCTTAAACTTGTTCTCAGATTTGATTAGAATCCTCTCCTATAAATCACCTTCCTTCTCTTAACTTACAATCTTTTTTAATCACACATTTCCTCGATAACATCTTTCACAGGGTTTCTTCTGAGTTATGTATTGTTGCTCTCATGTTGCAGCCTCCTTACATTCATCTCTATTGACTTTTGTGAGATCCTTGACTATGATTTTTTTTTTGAAAAATTGTGCTTTGTGGCTGACACCAAGAGTCCTGGGAAGAATATCAGTATTAAAAAGTCAGGTCTCTGATTCATGGAGAAGTTTGTAGCCATTAAAAGATCTTTGCAATTTCCCAAAAGCAATCCATTCCACTCTCCTTTTCCCAAACCTTTCTGATTTCACTTCTATGTCCATTTGCTGTTTCTGCCTCAGGTAGATGCATTGATGGTCAAGTTTCATAGATTCTCCATCCAATATATTTTCAGTAAATTTGATCCAAGCTTTCTTCCCCACTTTTGATCTAGTTTGAATTTATAGCAACCTGCTCTAATGACATCAACCTTTCAATAGCTAGCTAGTATTTATATGGCCTGTTAAAGTTTGCTAAGTGCTTTCCAAATATTCAATATCAATTCTACAACAACTCTGGAAGGTTGGTGTTATTATTATGCTCATTTTTCAGTTGAGGAAAAACAGGCAGAGAGAGATTAAGTGACTTGCTCAGGGTCATATACCTAGTAAGTATCTGAGGCTAGATTTGAACTCAGGTTAACTGACTCTAGGTCTATTGCTCTATTCTCTGTACTATCAGCTGCCTCTGTCATAAGGGTAATTACTTCTTCCAATACAAACTATTAAAAAAGAAACACACTATCAATAAGATGGAACAATTTTTTGGAAATACCAGAGATCTGCTACTGGGAGAAGATATTATTTCTTTCCCTTTTACATGGATGGGATTAGCCTTGGCCATTGGTTATGTGGCCAAAACAGGCTATATCTTTGAAAACTACCAGACTGCACAGCTTCTTTTCCTCCCCACCTACTCCACCTCATCCCCCAGGGAAGTTGTCCAGGGAAGTTCTTCTTCACAAGAACAAATTCACTCTCAGCAAAGGCATGATACACTAAATCTGGAAGAAGGATGAGGAGGGTGGGGAAAGGTTGCCTTTTCCCTTTAGTCTGGTCTCTTCTGTTTGGCTTTTTAAGTTCTAGATAGAGGGGGTAGTCTCCAGATTTTTGTACTTAATCCACAGTGAACTTGGGGGCAGGATTCCAGGAGAGATGTCAACCCAGCAGGGAAATGCTCAGAAGCCAGGAAGCTGGGATGTGAACTTCAGATTTGGAAATTGCTGGGACCATTATATTGAACTGACCTAAGTCAGAAACCTAGTCTACTTCTCTCCTATGGTGTACAAAGGTGGTGTATGTAAGGGGAGATTATATCCCTCAAATTGTTTGCATATTCTTTTGTAAATATTCTTTTGTAAAAGTTACTCTGCCTGTTAATTGATTAATTGATATGGATTGCAGGAGACCCTTAAAAGTGGGGAACTCAAATTAAAGTCAATAGCAGAGAGTGGATACTAAAAAACCCTTGAGAAGAGATGGCTTCCAGGCAGTGGGGGCCAAACTAGTCACTGTTAGTGTAGAAACTATAATTTTTAAAGAGAATTAAAATGGTTTTCCCAAGAGGAGAAATGACCAAGAATAAAGATGTGGGGATGTGGGTATTCCAGGCAAGGAGCAATAACTTTTATGTGCTCCAGTTCCTCCAGCCATTATTCCCAAACTAAAATTAAGATCTTTAAGTATGCATGGCATTTCCTTTCTCTACCTCACAGGAATGCAAAGAGGACTAATGATTGAATTGGATTACTTACTGTCCCCTGAATACATCCCAGTCTTTCCTGCCTTTGCTCACATGACTCCCTCCACCTCAAATACCCTCTCTTCCTATCTCTGCTTATTGGGAACCCTCTTTATTCTTAGGGCTTAGTTCAAATGCTCTAACTTCATGTAGATTTCTGTAATTTTCCTCAGTCAGAAGTGACCCTTTCCTCAGAATTCTTTTAGAACTTTGTACTTTTAAAAAAAATGTTTTCATCATATTTTCCTTTATATTGCCTTTTGCCTTTTATTTGAATTCTGCTAATTTGTGCAAAACCCTTATTCCAACTATCTCTGCACCCATTGGAAATAGATTCAAGCAAATAATGGATACTTTTAAAGGTAATTAATATATTTAGTTCATTTTGATGCCCTCCAGTTAAAAAATGATGAATTTTTAAATTTAATAAAGATTTAGAAATTGTAAAACATTTAATAAGGACAAAAAACAAGCTCAGACATATTCCTGAACAAGTATCTCTGCATTCTTTCTTCCACTACCCTTTCTTTCCATATTGCCCCTTTCTTCCTGCAGGGCATCTTAGAAGTCAAGTTCTACCTAAGAAAAGTCTCAGCAAAAAAAGTTCTAGTATTCTTATCATATTCCTGTATGGGTCTTAGTTTAGATTAACCTCAGTGTAGAATGCAGTGATTCAGGGAGAAACTAGGAGACATTCAACAATTTCCCCAGACACCACTGTATCCAATATAGTTCCTAGATTATTTTGCCTCAGAACTATTGCAACTCCCAAACCCAACTGCAGTCTGCCAATTAAAAAAAAATTGCAGCCAGGATCATTCATCTCCTTGTTTGTGTTGAACAATAAAATAATATAAGAATTTATTACTGCTTCAGCTCATTTTCAAAGACTTCTTTGCTTCATATGTGACTATGGTCCAGACAAACTGAGACCTGGTTAAGACCTTAATCTGGAAAGATCAAGGTCACCTTCTGGGCCATCACCAGTTGCTTTGACCTTGCTTTCTCTTGCCACTAAACTTTGGAGGATAAGTTAAGGCTGATGACATTGTGCAATTCTGACCCACTCTTATCCAATTTACCAGCAAATCACCCTCATGATGTCATTAGTCTTCTTTGAGAACAAAGAGTGAACAACCACCATGATAGATCTAACAATAAACTCCATTGTCTTCAATTTATCATTCTCTTCCCTCAGTCCTTTTATATTTATATATTTTGGGGTTATCATAAGAATTGCTGCTTTTTAACGTCCCAAATAAGTAGTATTCAAACTCTGAATCCATGCCTGGGAGATGTAGTTTTTCCTCACGTCAAGTTTTTCATGTTATGTACATGTAATTTCTCTTGCTAGATGATAAAGTTCTTGAAGGAAGTACCTGGATATTATGTATCTTTGTATATTCTCTAGTGACTAGTTAGGAAAATAGTATCAAAAAAGTAAAGGAACATACAAAATGTATGAATTGGTGGTTGAATAAAATTCACAAATTATTAGGCTAGATTCGTCCAGTAACAAACAGATCTTTTCATTTATTAGAGCAGGAGCTGTGTACATGTTATAAACTTGAAGTCTAACCTTTAACAGGAAGACTGTTTCACAAATAGATGCTTAATTGTTTATTAAATATTGAAGGAATGTGTAAGGGGACTTTTGTCCCCAAATCTTTTTCTATTCTTAGTCAATTATATCTTGGATAGGTTCTTGGGATTAGCTAATGCTCATATTTTATTTTACATCTTTAGCTAAAAGGAAGTCTTGGAATTTGTATCCTAGGAAGCTTATTTTGGGAGAATCAGAGGTTTAAACGTAGGGATGATGCATTAGAAAACATGATCATGGTAATAAATGCAATCAGCAGTGGAGAAGGTGAGAGGAAAGGGAGAATATGTATCAACGACTCAATACGAAATTGAGAAGGTCATTCACCATTTAATATAGATTCAGAGTGTGAAGAAAGTCTTGAGAGGTGAGCCAAAATTGCAACCTGGAGAGGAATAAAGTCATAGATGGCCTGGGGGTGTTCTAGGAGGAATCAGTCAATCAGAGGGAAGAGATATAAAGTTAGAAGCCTGGAGAGGAATTTAGATGATGAGAGTCATTTGAAAGAATTAGAGATGTTAATCTTCAAAAGAGAAGGTTGGGGATTGGAGGGAAACTGGGATAACTATCTTCAAATATTTGAAGGTGAAAGAAATTAATTTATTATGCTTGACTCCAAGGAGAAGAACCAGGAATTAAGAAGTTTGATGTTTGAAAAATTTGAGAGGCATAGTTTCTGGGTAATCAATTTTTAATAATATTAGCATGTTGCCAATAAAATGGATCCACAATACTTCTGATTACCAAAGTTGCATCATTGGTGGGCTCACAATTTATATGTTGCTGAAAGAGTGAGTATTCCTGATAGTGACAATGAACCCCGATTGTTAACAATTAATGAGAGAGAATGAATATTACAATGAAAAGTGGGCCTATTTTAATAAAGGGCTGAGGAATGTGATTTTGATTATATCATCTACTTTTCAATTGCCCAGCCTAGGACAATCTAATCAAAGGATTTATTCCCACCTGGGTGGAGCAGAGTGGGCTTCCTCACCTGCATGGTATCTGAAGAAGATTGAGAAGAAAGTTAATTCAATTTCATTATCAGAAATTTCCTTCAGAGACTGGGTCTTGAAATGAGGACTTTAGAAAAAAAGGGGGAACTATGGATCTCCCCAAGTCATTAATAATGATTTTTTCTCAGAAGTTGCTAGGCACATGGAAAATGCTTAATAATAATTAATTGATTGACAGAAGTTGCAAGGGGGCAGACTTGTGTTGGTATAAAGAAAAGACTTGGGCTCATTTCTCAGTTTTCTTTGACACCTTGCAGTTATAAAACTGATAATCTATTTTAACTCAGCAGCCTTGTTTATGTAGACTCTGTTCAGGTCTGTGTCCTCACTATACTTTCTCCAGTAAAGTAGATTGCCTGTTCTGTCAAGTTAAATATCAAATCTTTTTTTATAATATCTTTAAAAAAATATTTTATTTCTTTTACTTAACAAAATGGATTCCTCCTACCCACTTTCATTAGAAAAAGAAAAAAAATTAAATTCTAGTAAAAGATATGCACAATCAAAACAAATTCTCACACTAACCATGTCCAAAAAATCTGTCTCATTCTGTACTCTGAATCTATCACCTCACTCTCAAAAGGTATGGAACATGTTTTATCATCAGTCCTTTAGAATCATGGCCAGTCGTTGGATTGTCTTAAGCCTTTCTCAAGAATTCTTAAGTCTTTCAAAGTTATTTGTTTTAATGGTATTCTTGTTATTGTATAATTTGTTCTCCTGGTTCTGCTCACTTTATTTTGCATTAGTTCATTTATATCTTCCCAGGTTTCTTTGAAACTATCCCTTTCCCCACTTTACAATAATATTATCTTACATTATGTTGCATTATATTATGATTTGTTCAGCTGATGGTCACCCACAAGGTTCCAGTTCTTTGTACCACAAAAAGAACAGATAAAAATATTTTTCTATCTTTAGATCCTTTCCTTCTCTTTGATCCCTTTGAGGTGTGAATAGCTTAGTTCAAATTCATTCCTACTACAGGAAAAACAATGCCATGTCCCACTGGACCATTTTAAATAGCCATCACACTAGTCTTCCTGACTTGGGTCTCTTCCCTTTCAAATCCATTCTTCACACAACTATCAAGATACTCTAACTTCATTGTTATGATGGCTTCATTCTCCTGCTTAAAAAAGTAGTAACTTCCTTAAGTTAGAACTGAAAGGAACTTGGAAATCATCTCATCCAACTGTTTATTGTACACATTAGGAAATTGAGGACCAGGCAAAAAAAGATTTTTTTCCAAGGTCATACAGCTTATAACTGTCAGAGCTGGGACTCAAATCCAGGTCTTCTAATTCAAGTCTTTTGTTCTATTTTAGTGCTCCAAACTGTCCTTTTTGGAATTTAAAAACTGGATGACTAGTTGTTCCATAATCTTGTCCTATCCCTCCCACCTTTGTACATTCATACAAATATTCAATTTCCATTCTTGGAAAATATGCCTTACTTGTAGCCACCTTTTGGAGTCCTTCTCTTCCTTCTCCTCCCATTTCTGGGACATTTCCCCCTGAAGCTTTCTTTTGATTTCTCCGGTGGAAAGTTCTCTCCTGTTTTAAATTTTTATAGAATATGTCTTCTCTTATTTGCAAAAAAAAAAACAAAAATGTTTTGTTTTTTGTTGCTTCAGTTGTACCATTTTCATGTAAGAGACATCATGATGTACCAGCTAGAGTTTGAATAAAAGAAGGCATGGGGTCAAGCTCCATTACTCACAAGGACTGCCTCACATAGGGACTGTTGGTCTTTAGGCAAGTCCTTTAATAGCCTAAAAACTCTCTAAGCCTATCAGATCAAATAAGAGAACATGTATACAATGCTTCTCAGTCTGTTGAACACTTTATCAAAACTAGCTTTTTCTATTATTATTAGTCATACAACTGGTAGAGAGATTTTCCTCAATGAAATCCCTATACTAATCAAGTCACATGTTTGGACTAGAAAAACAAATATCCAAGTTATGGTAGCCATTCTCTTCAAGGTAGAGCAAGGATCACTTTCTAACATTTCATGAAAAAAGAGAGAGAAAAGAGTGTGGAACGAGGGGGGGAGGGTGAGAAAGGAAAGGGGAAAAGGAGGAGACACACACACACACACACACACACACACACACACAATCATTTTGAGCAAAGGACATAAGATGGAAGATAGAACCAGAGGTTGGACCACTTTGGTACAGGCTTCTTCCCTAGATTTCTTCGTCCTGTCCCCTACCCGAACAGTGTATGTGAATAACCAAGGGACCAGTCAGGTTTATCGCATCATCCCAAGTTCTAGCATCAAGTTTCATTGAGTTTTTCTGGACTGAAAAGTGTCTCTGAAAGTAGCCAGAAGGCAGACCAGCATTTCATGTCAAGAACGTGTGGCCAAAGCCCATGCATATCCTCCTATATGCTACATGTGATGGCTACTTGTTACATCTATATTTCTGTAGTCATTTCTACCACTATCCCCTGACATTGCAGTCAGTTTGAGGGCAGAGCATCATTTTTTCACCTTTGCATTCCTCCACTCTGACAATGCCTATATGACCTTGAGTAAGTCACTTAAACTTCTTGGGCCTCAGTTCCCTCATCTGTAAAATGCAGGGATTGTGTGTGGGGGGGGGTAGGAAGAAAAAGATAACTTGATTCTGAAATAAAATAATATTTAGCAGAAAATAAATGAGGACTTTGGGCTAGATGTCCCTTGCAGGTCCAGAGCTATGATCCCATGACCCAGTAATGGTGGGACAACATCATGATTGATCCTGGGATTTGGACAATCCATTACTAGATCATGCTGCTCAATAAATATTGACAGCAGGGAAGGAAAGTAGTGGAGATTTCAATTCAGCAGGGAGCCTGGAGACTTGATAAGAGTATACAGAGAGAGAACTTCTGACATATCATTATTAATTTTCTCCCCCAGTATTCAAAGTTCTGGATCAATAACCACTTCCAAGAAAAAGTATAAACTGGTATTATTATCCTCATTTAATAGTGAAGGAAAGCAAATGACAGAGAAGAAATTATTTGCTCAGAGTCAGGTTGCAAGTCAGGTACTGGTACTCCCTGTCCTGTTTCAGAACTTTTCCATTCATTTATCATATAGGACTAGCAGTGGAGTCACACAGGAACACTGAGTTCTGGGTTTCTGACACCCTGGAGTGTCAGCAGAGATGTAGGTTGGTGGCAGATGACTGAAGGGTCTCACATGGTCCTGTCCCTTGTAGGCATGTTTATCCTTCCTCCAAGTTCTCTTGGAGGCTCACTTTCCCCCTGGAGAGCACACAATGAGTTTTGAAACTTGCATATGTAATATTGGGCCAGGGAGATATAGAACCAAAACTAATTGGAAACTGAATAACTTCATTTTAGAGAATGAGTGAATCGGGGGCAGCTAGGTGGTGATGTGAATAGGGGGATCAGCCCTGGAGTCAGGAGGGCCTGAGTTCAAGAATGAGTGGCTCAAACAACAAATTATAGAAATTAATTATTTTATCCTAGATAATGACAATAATGAAACAACATACCAAAACCTAGGGGATTCACTCAAAGCAGCTGTCAGGGGATATATTATATCTTTAAATGAATACATGAATAAATTAGAGAAAGAGGAAATCAATGAACTAAATATGCAACTAAAAAAAATTAGAGAAAGAACAAATTAAAAACCCCCAATTAAATACCAAATTAGAAATTCTAAAAATTAAAGGAGAAATTAATAAAATCAAAAGCAAAAAATCTATTGAATTAATAAATAAAACCAAGAGTTGTTTTTTTGAAAAAAAAAACCAATAAAATTGATAAACCTCTGGTCAATTTTTTGGGGGGGTTTTTGCAAAGCAAATGGGGTTAAGTGGCTTGCCCAAGGCCACACAGCTAGGTAATTATTAAGTGTCTGAGACCGGATTTGAACCCAGGTACTCCTGACTCCAAGGCCAGTGCTTTATCCACTACGCCACCTAGCCACCCCCTCTGGTCAATTTAATTAAAAAAAGAAAGAAG
This sequence comes from Macrotis lagotis, assembly GCF_037893015.1. Classification (NCBI taxonomy): domain Eukaryota; kingdom Metazoa; phylum Chordata; class Mammalia; order Peramelemorphia; family Peramelidae; genus Macrotis; species Macrotis lagotis. The sequence continues at coordinate 235,582,066 of NC_133658.1, read as the reverse complement.
AAAACAAAATTGCTAGTATCATAACTGAAAAAGGTGAACTTACCACCGATGAAGAGGAAATTAAAGTAATAATTCAAAATTATTTTACCCAACTCTATGCCAATAAATTTGACAATCTAAGTGAAATGGACGAATATTTACAAAAATACAAGTTGCTCAGGTTAAATGAAGAGGAGATTAAATACCTAAACAACCCTATCTCAGAAAAAGAAATTCACCAAGCCATCATTGAATTCCCTAAGAAAAAATCTCCAGGGCCTGATGGAGTGAATTCTACCAAACATTTAAAGAACAATTGGTTCTAATTCTATATAAACTCTTTGGAAAAATAAGTGAAGATGGAACTCTGCCTAACTCTTTGTATGACACCAATTTGGTGCTGATACCTAAACTAGGGAGAGTTAAAACAAAGAAAGAAAATTATAGACCTATCTCCCTGATGAATATAGATGCAAAAATCTTAAATAAAATCTCAGCAAAATGATTACAAGTTATCACTAGGATAATATGACCAAGTAGGATTTATCCCAGGAATGCAGGATTGGTTCAATATTAAGGAAAACTGTTAGTATAATTAATTATATCAACAACAAACCTATCAGAAATGATATTCTTATATCCATAGATGCTGAAAAAGCTTTTGACAAAGTACAGCACCCATTCCTACTAAAAACACTAGAGAGTGTAGGAATAAATGGACTGTTCCTTAGAAAGATAAGCGGTATCTATCTGAAACCATCAACAAGCATTATATTCAATGGGGAGAGGCTAGAGGCATTCCCAGTAAGATAAGGGATGAAATAAGGATGCCCATTATCACCACTACTATTGAATATTGTATTAGAAATGTTAGCTTCAGCAATAAGAGAAGAAAAAGAAATTGAAGGAATTAGAATTGGGAAGGAAGAGACAAAACTCTCACTCTTTGCAAATGACATGATAGTATACCTAGAGAATCCCAAGAAATCATCCAAAAAACTACTGGAAACAATTAACAACTTTAACAAAGTTCCAGAATGTAAAATAAATCTTCATAAATCCTCAACTTTTCTATATATGACTAGCAAAATATAGCAGGAAGAGCTAGAACAAGAAATCCCATTCAGAGTAACCTCAGACAATACCTGGGAGTCTACCTACCAAGGCAGACTCAAAAGCTTTTTGAAAAAAATTACAATACACTTCTCACACAAATAAAATCAGATTTACATAAATGGGCAAACATCAACTGCTCATGGATAGGTCGAGCTAATATAGTAAAAGTGACAATTCTACCTAAACTAAACTACCTGTTTAGTGCTCCATCAATCAAAATTCCCCAAAATTACTTTAATGAGTTAGAAAAAGTTGTAAGTAAATTCATATGGAGAAATAAAAAGTCAAGAATTTTCAGGGATTCAATTAAAAAAAGTTCAAAAGAAGGTGGCTTAGCCCTCCAGATCTAAAATTATATTATAAAGTATCAGTCATTAAAACTGTCTGGTATTGGCTAAGAAACAGAGTGGTGGACCAGTGGAATAGACTAGGTGCAACAGCAGGAAATTATTATAGTAATCTGCTGTTTGATAAACCCAAAGAGTCCAGCTATTGGGATAAAAACTCTACAATAAAGACTGCTGTGAAAATTGAAAGTTAGTATGGAAGAAACTTAGATCAACATCTCACACCCTATAAGATAAGATAAGATCCAAATGGATACAGGATTTAGACATAAAAAATATTATAAGCAAACTAGAAGATCAAGGAGTAGTTTACCTGTCAGATCTATGGAAAAGGAAGCAGTTTATGACTAAGGAAGAGGAGCATATCACTAAAATTGAACTAGATGATTTTGATTACATTAAATTAAAAGGCTTTTGCACAGACAAAACCACTGTAATCAAGATCAAAAGAAATGTAGCAAACTGGGAAACAATCTTTACAACTATTATTTTAAGACAAAGGACTCATTTCTAAAATGTACAGAGAACTGAGTCAAATTTTTTTTAAAAAAAGCCATTCCTCAATTGACAAATGGTCAAAGGATATGAGGAGATCAAAGTGATCCATAGTTATATGAAAAATTGATCTAAATCATTACTCAAATTAAAGCATCTCTGATGTACCACCTCACACCTCTCAGACTAGCCAATATGACCAGAACGGACAATGATCATTGCTGGAAGGGTTGTGGGAAATCTGGGACACTAATACGTTGTTGGTGGAGCTGTGAACTCATCCATCCTTTCTGGAGAGCAGTCTGGAACTATGCCCAAAGAGTAACAAAAATGTGCGTACCCTTTGATTCAGCCATACCACTACTGGTTCTATAACCTGAAGAGATGATGAGAAAGGGTAAAAACATCACTTGTACAAAAATATTCATAGCAGCCCTGTTTGTGATGGCAAAGAATTGGAAATTAAGTAAATGTCCTTCAATTGGGGAATGGCTTAGCAAACTGTGGTATATGTATGTCATGGAATACTATTGTTCTATTAGAAACCAGGAGGGATGGGAATTTAGGGAAATATGGAAGGATTTGAATGAACTGATGCTGAGCAGGATGAGCAGAACCAGAAAAACACAGTACACCCTAACAGCAACGTAGGGGTGATGATCAACCTGGATGGACTCACTCATTCCATCTGTGCAACAATCAGGGACAATTTGGGGCTGTCTGTGGTGGAGAACACCATCTGTATCCAAAGGAAGAATGGAGCTTAGGAGTTTGAACAAAGACCAAGGACTATATTACCTTTAATTTAGGAAAAAACTGATAGCTTATTGTCTGATCTTGCTATCTCTTTTACTTTATGTAACGATATGATTTCTCTCTCATCACATTCAATTTGGATCAATGTATAGCATGGAAACAATGTAAAGACTGGCAAATTGCCTTCTGTGGGGGAGTGGGGGGAGGGAAGTAAGATTAGGGGAAAAATTGTAAAACTCAAAATAAATAGAATCTTAAAAAAAAAGAAAAAAGAAAAAGATAGATGTAGACTGCTTGGGGCTGGGGATATTCTAAGTGTGGAATATTGATAGTGTTCATTTCTATATCTCTTTAAGGTTTTAAAAGTGCTTTACTCTTCTCTCTAAGACTAAAATGTAGAGAAGGAGTTGATTTACCTCAGGAGGACAGCTTCCTCATTTGAGACTTTTCAACTAAATCAGAGGTCTAGTTCCTAGCTAACCCCCTCCCTATTTGGTTCTCAAATAATTCTTTCAGGTATGATCTATAGATATTATTGTGCCCAATTCAGAGATGAAGGAACAGAGACATTAGGTGTCATATTTTTTAGAAATCCAGTTTTGCTTTATTTTTTCTTTTAAAAATAGTATTTTATTTTTCTAATTACATGTAAAGACCTTTTTAGCATACATTTTTATAATACTTTGAGTTCCAAAGTTTTCTCCCTTCCTCCCTCCCCTCTTCCTAAAATAACAAGTTATTTAATATCAGTTATATATGTGCAACCATGTAAAACAAATTCCTGTATTAGTCATATTTGTGAAAGAAGAAACAGATCAAAACAAAAAATAAAGTGAAAGTAGTATGCTTCAGTCTGCATTCAGAGTCCATCAATATTTTTCTCTGAAGTTGGATAGCATTTTTAGGAGTCTTGTCTTGCCCAGGGTTCCACAACTACTAAATATTTTGATCCTTGGTGCCTCCAAAGTAAAAATTTAGCAATATATCCATTATACCACATTACCTTTCTCTGCAGTGGTTGAAAACCTAATGGCCCAGCAAAGGAGAAAGGGTAGACCTGAGAAGAGGAAGTAAAGATAAAATGAGATGTTGGGAAATATTAACAAAAACTAAAAATGACAATGTAATCTCTTTTTGGATCAGCCATCAGGGTCTGACCTTCCCTTCATTCTGCAGTGTGGATCAGGGCTGCATGAGCTCTTGCTTAAGCCAATAGTATGTTGGAAAGCTTTGGAATGTGTTTGAAAATTCAAAGAACCCAAAGTAATGTGGGAAGATGATCGTTGTTTATGAGTTTGGGGGTAGGTTTTCTTTCCCTATTTTTTCCAGCTCTTTTCCAAAAATAATTCCTCTGCTTTTATTTTTAGCCTGTTCCCATGCCTTGAACAAACAAACCACGACAGTTTGGACTGTGCTCATTTGCTCATTTGAAGAAACATTCCACAACTGTGTCCAGTCACATATATACCTAACTTCTTTCTTGTGGCTCCTCCCCATAATAGCTAAATATGTAGAAAATGGCCTGGTCCAGGGGACCATCATTGATGAATTTGCCAGTGGCTCTGGGAAATTGTTCTAATACTTTTTGTATACTGAGCAGTGTGGTGAAATAGAGTTAGTTGAATCGTGGCTTTGCAACTTACCAACTTTGTTACTTTGGTCAAATTACTTCCCTTCCAAACTTAGCTTCTAAACTGAGTTGATAAGAGTTCATTTCAGACCAGGGACAAGTGGGGTTTTGCACAAATAAAGCTGAATTTATAGAGAACTGAATTAGTCATAAAAGCAGGGTTAAAAAGTTGTATTGGTTCAAGTTCTGAGAGTGACCCTGTCATCTAAGTCTAAGGAAGTTGGAACTAGTGATTTCTTCCCTCAATCCAAATGATTAATCTAGCATGTAAATGCTAAATGGAAATGGAAAATGCAAATGGAAAAGAAATATAAAAGTAATGTAAAAGAAAAGCCCAAATGGGGTCACAGAGTTGGGCACAACTGAAATGATTAAGCAACTCAAGATGAGAGCGCTTAGACTATGTTTGATATCTAAGCATTAGGAAACTCTAGAGTTTGTGAAGAATAAACCTGTCTTCTAATAGGAACCTTAACTGTCTGTAAACCCTCTCAATTGGATTTTCCTTTTTTGGAGAAGAGAACCCCCAGATACCTAGTCCTTGAATGCAGTAGGGCAAGACATCAAGAGCATGGATTTAACTTTTTGCATCTTTATAAATGGTTTCAGATCTATAAGATTCTGCTCCACAGTTCAAATCCCAAACCATCAATTTCCTTTCAGATATCTCTACTTGGATGTTCTGTTATCAACTTAAATTTAACATACCCAACATGGAATCCATTATCTTCCCCACCAAAATCATATCCTTTTCCAAACTTTCCTATTTCTATTGAGGTTGCCACCTCAAAATTACAACCATCCCTCATAGTCAAGCCCTCTCTATTAACTGCTATATCCATATGCCACATCTTATAGATTCTATTTTTAAAGTATCACAATAACTAGATGTTAGGATCAAGTGAGATGATGTGCAAAAGGTGCTTTGCAACCACAAAACCCTATAGAAATATGTCTTCATTATTATCATTTTTATATAAAACCTCCAATAGGCTACTACACCAGCCTGAAGTGATCTTTAGACCCTACAAGATAAGCATCCCTTATTGCCTCTAATGTCTAGTTTAGCATCAAACACTGGACTAACAGTCAGAACCCTGGGGTTTGAATCTTGAATTCATTATCAGTCAGGTCATTTCTCTTTTCTGACTTTATATTCCTCATCTATTAAACAAGAGGATTAGCAAAATGACCTCCATGTTGTTTTCTGGCTCTTACATTCTGCTATCTGTACGGTCCTTTGAATGATGACTTAAAACTTTCATTTAATTTTTCATGTAATTTCTTCATTTGAATGTAAGTGCTTTGAAAACAGGGACTATTTTTGCTTTTTTATTTGTATCTCCCATGCTTGGCAAAGAATCTGGCATACTATTTAAATACTTGCTGATTGACTCCTTGATTATTGTGTATGCCATATTTTCAACTATGCTGTAAAGTGTTTGAAAGCAAAGATCCTGCTTATTCTTTTTTCAGATCCTCCTCAACATCGAGCACATTTTCACTCATATATAACATCAGTAAATATTAATTAGTTTCATGAGATATTATTTTAGGCAGGGTGGAGGGACTAGAAGGCAGCAATGAGGGAGAGCAGATGCATTGTAGTATTATAGTGTGGTAGGATTGAGAATTTAATGGCATTTTGGTAAGTTATAAAATAAAGAATCCACCTCCAGGTATATAACTTTTCAGGAGAATCACTAGATTCTCCAGATTTGCCAGATTTACAAGTGTAAAATGTAACATGGCACTAGATTCCTTTTTTGTTTGATTTTCATTGTAACAGTTAAAAGCAGTTTTTAAAAAACCCCCATCTTACAGAACAAGAAACTATGACCTAGAGAAGGTACAATGGCACTCAGGGTGAACAAATTTCAGAATAGTATAAGCTTCTCTTTGGGAAAGCTTAGAGCATTCTGTTTCATTCTATGATTTCCACCAGAAATAGGACTTTATCAAGTACAGCTTTACAGGTACAGCTGCATTTGCAGAAGGGCAGCCAACCCATGCCCTCTTTCTGAGTGTAACTAAAGAAAGGTCATGGGGACAGAGGTAGCATTAGGAAAGAATGTCAGAGTTGGCCCTGGAACCTTGGTCTTCCTGACTGAAATCACCATTCTATTCATTATGCAACTATATGACCTTAAGTATTTCATTTTCCACTCTAGGCTTCCCTACCATCCTCTATAAGATCTTGAAAGTCCTTCTCAGTTCTAAAATGCTGCAATTCTGTAAATGGAAGAAAGGAAGGTAGGGGTAACTGATAAGACCAAGCAGAAAGATTTGGTGTGATATTCTTGTGTGACTTGGGATGGTATAGCAGCACTCATTGACCTAGGATGCTACTTTAGTTCAATGGTGTGCTAGGAAATGAAATCCAAACTCCCTGCTAATGGGACCCCTTGGTCTCTGTCCTGGCTGTCTGGGATTAATGAATGACTCTGGCAAACCTAACAGCAGACGGATGGTGCCTACACTTTTGTTTAGAGCATACACATACCATGCAGATTAGCAATGATGGGAAAGGAAACACATAGCAAGAGGACTTGACAGCTTAATGGGGTTATAGAAAAATACACACTGGTATTTTTAAACTTTTCTCTTTTTTTTCCATTTGTACGTTTTTAGCATCATGAAATGCAGTACCAAGTCTTTGACTGAAATAGTGATCACTTTATATAGCTGCTTTAATTCCAGGACTCCCATGCTTGGAAACATCTCCAGGGACCCAAATGGCAAAGGCCTTTGGGGAGGGTTCCACACCCCCGCATGCCCCCAGCCTTTGGATTGCTCAACATGGTGAGTGTATTTGCCTCTGGAGGAGAAAAGGTGAAGAGATAAAGACTAGAGAATCAAACCATATGTTCTCAGGAAATTTTCTTGAAAATCTAGACTAGAGGATGACCTTTAAGGAAGTTCTGCTCACTTTGGTTGCTAATAGTCCAAGATTATTGGAGTTGCGAGTCATTCTTCAAGAACTGAAGCAGTTATATTCAACAGCATCCTGCTGCCAATGAGCCCTCAATTTTAAGGTCATTTGAAACCAGGACTAGAGATGTCAGGCAATATAATTCAGACCTTTCATGCTCAAGCCCTTACTCTCTCTCCTCACTTTTCCCTTTCTTTTTACATGCAAATAAACTGAAATCTTCATTGTTCCGTTAAAAAAAATAAACCACAAAAAATAAATCTCTTTATTTGATCCTAATTTCCCTTCTAGTTACTCTCAGAATTTTTTCTTTTATTTTATCATCTAATTTCTTAGATGACATTTCTTCAGCAATCTGGTTTCTGTATAAAATCCACCTTAGTCTATTAAAATGATATCCTCCAAAACCTTCAATGATTAGTGTGAAATTGTGAATTCAAAACCCTTTACTTGGCCGCCTTCTCCCTTAGCTCTCTGTACATTTGATTTGGATGACCACTCCCTTTCACCTTTAAACCTGTCTTCTAGTGTAACATTTTATTTTCTTAGTTGGCCTCTTGCCTCTCTGATGACTCTCACTCTGTCTCTCTTATTCTTTTCTGCTCCTCCTGCTTTCAAAATATGGAAGTTCATCCCTGGCCTTATTTGAAGTGAACCCTCTCAAGTTTCATCTTTCTACATTCCCTTCTTCTAGGATCTTAAAGATCCTTGGTCAAGTCTTTAGTTAGCAAGAACTAAATCTGTATCTCCTATTCTGACCTGCTAATTTCATTTCTACCTTTGCAACTGCCTAATAGACATTTCTACTTGGGTGAACCACAGTCAACTAAAATTCAACATGTCTAAAACATATTTCTCCCCAACTGTTTTTCCCCTCTTGGTTTCCTTATTTTGTTTATCATTCTCAGAACTATATTTGGCTCCCCTTCTCTTTTGTCTTTCCTATCCAATTGAGTCCTATCTGTTCTTCTTCCAAAATGTCTTTCACAGGGCAGCTAGGCGGTGCAGTGGATAGAATACCGACCCTGGAGTCAGGAGTACTTGAATTCAAGTCCAGCCTCAGACACTTAATAATTACCTAGCTGTGTGGCCTTGGGCAAGCCACTTAACCCCATTGCCCTGCAAAAAACAAAAACAAAACCAAAAAAAAACCTACCCCACCCCCAAAAAAACAAAAACAAACTGTCTTTCACCTCCATCTCTTCCTCCAGGCTCTATATCTTAGGTCCTACTTTCATTATTTAAATATTTTTTGTTCATTTTTCAACTAGCAACTATTTAATTTCTCTCCTTACTACCCCAGCCCTCACAAGGTAAAGGAAAAAAACAAAAATCCTTCTAACAAATATGTGTGACTTTCATCATTTCTTGGTCAGGTCAGTGAATAAGCCTTTGTTAAGTGCCCACTATGTGACTGGCACTATATTAAGTGCTGGAGATATAAATAAAGGATAAGAGAGGCTGATCCCTGACTTCAACAGACTTGCAAATGAGTGGATTGTTGTCATAGTTTCCTAATTGGCTTTAATATTTTTAATTCTCCCCCTCCCTTGAAATCTATCTTATATCACTAGATTAATTTCCAAAAATATTCTTTCTCAATTTGACCTTGATCTTTGTTCCTATATTATCTTTCATGATTTCCTAGGTAATTACTGTTTTCAAGTTGTTTTGCTGTATTTTATTTTTTTTTCATTAAATTCAGGAATTTTAAAAATGACAAATCCCTTGTGAAAGCAGTTTTGTTCTGCCAAGAAGAAAAAAACAAAAAAAAAAAAACTCCACAGATTCAAACTACAAAGCAATTTTTAAAATAAATGATTCAAGGGCAAAATCTAAGCTAATACAATTGAAATAATTAAGTCATTACAGACTTCCATCATTCAACTTTTATCATTCTTGAGTTTCAATTTTGTATCTTTGCTACTAAATAGTTTAGTTTCTTTAATTGTAAATTGAAGTGATTGGGCTAGATCATCTGTCCCTTATAGTTCTATATCTTATGATTCTATAGCAGAAATAATAGAAAAAATAAAGAACCAGTAAAAGCAGGCAAATTATTTGTCTTGGCTGTGTTCCAAGTTTGTTTTTCAGTGCCTAGGAGCTTTCATACCTTAATAATCTGTGAAATTTCATTGATGTAAATAATCTGCCCTCCATCCAGATAGGTCATAATTCTTGTATAATTTGGTAAAAACAAAAATAAACAATAAAAACCTTTAAAAATTGCTTTCAGGGGCAGCTAGGTGATGCACTGGATAGAACACTGGTCCTGGAGTCAGAGGACTTGAGTTTAAATGCAGCCTCAGATACACTTAGCTGTGTGACCTTGGGAAAGTCACTTAACCCCATTGCCTTGCAAAAACCAGTAACAAAACAAAACAAAACAAAAGTTGATTTCAATGTCAATTCTAAATGATCAAGGACCCTAGAAGTATTTCATTAGAAAGTGACTAAAAACAATGCTGTTAGATGACATCCATTTGTGCTCAGGTAATGTTTTTTTTTTCTTTGTGTCTTGCTCTATTCTGTATTTTCTCTAAATGTTAACCTGTTAATTTCCATAGACTTTAACAAATGTTTATTGGGATAATTTAAACAAAAGATCACATTTTGTAGATAATAAGATATTCAAATGTAGAAATTTGTTTTAACTCTCTTAGTTACTCCTGGTTAACCAGTCCCCACCACTATACCAAGTGAGGTAACAGGGTTACAGACATAGTGCCTAGGAAAGAATTTTATAAGTTCAAACCTGGTTAAGTGGGGTATGTTTTGCCACTCTAACAGACTGTAATGACCACAAATTTCACACAAGTTATACTCTGATTCCAGTTCTGTTTGTATATTTCTTTCTCACCAAAGCTCTTTTCTGAATAGCTTAGCTCCTCTTTATCTGAATTCTAGCCATTGTTTAAGACACAGTTCAAACCCATCTCTTTTGAAAAAAGTTCTTGACCAAGAAAATTCACAGTTATTCCTATTCTATGAATTCCTAGAGCATTTACTGTCTATTCCATTTACTTAGCACTTTCCCTGCTATTGTAAATGATTTAGAAAAGAAGAAAAGTGTTTTATCTCCTCAGCTGAATTTTATGGGGCCATCCTTGTTTCATCTTCTTTGTTTCATTTTTTCAACCAAACACGTGTTTTATTATTTTGCTTATTTATTTATATCACTATATCACTGTTAACATATATTTATTATATAAAATAAGTATATTAACAAATAGTTATGTATAATTATGTACTATATATTGATATAGTGACATATTATATAGAAACTACATGTATATATTATATAATATATCAATATACATAGTATAAAATATATTAAATATCATGCTTGTATATTATAGCAACATATAATAAACTTATTATATAGAATCAAATTATATATTAATATAGCAATACATATGTCATAAATATATATCAATTTGCTATTTAATTTTTGCTATCTAATAATTATATATTGATATTAATGTAGCATATGTTTATCATTTAGAGTATATTAGAATACATTGTATGTTAAGAACATACAATGTCTATTGTCTATTATAAAATGATTACATATGTTAATGTATAACAATATATATTTCTGTATTCTATATGTACATTTCTTATATGGAATAATCATATTTGGTAACAGCAACATTTATTATATATAATAATTATACCTTATATGTCAATATAACAGTTGTTATATATATAAATTTATATTATATATTAAAATAATATAGTTCGTTATCTAATAACTATATATTAGATATTTATTATTTATTATTGTTTTATTCTTTAATCTAAACAATTTCTTCCATAATGAAGAAAATGTACTTTGATTATTATGCAATATTGTCTAAACTTAATAATGAGATGAATGTTTCTGACCTACTCAGATTTGGGATAATGATAGGAAAGGATAAGTTGAGGGAAGGGGGGAGAGCTGATAGGGAGGAGGAAACAAAACTAAGATGGCCAGAATTGAGATTCTGGATATGCAGAGAGAGAGAGTTTGACAGGTGCCAGTTGGGTTAGGATCATATAACCATAGATGAGATCATAATCTCCTCATTTTCCAAATGAAGAAACTGAAGCCAAAATGATGAAAATGATTTGCTGAAAGTTATATAGTTACCAGGAGACATGAAACCAGATCTGGGGGCAGCTAGGTAGCGCAGTGGATAGAGAACTGGCCCTGGAGTCAGGAGGACCTAAGTTCAAATCCAGACTCAGACACTTAATAATTACCTAGCTGTGTGACCTTGGGCAAGTCACTTAACCCCCTTCCCTTTCAAAAACCAAAAAAATTTTAAAAATTAAAAAAAAAACAGATCTGAGTCCTTTGACTTCAAACCCAGCCCACTTTTCACTGTACCAACTCCTTACTTCCTTAAACCACAGGAACAGAAGGTACCAGGAATTAGTTCATCTTTTTGCAATCAAATTATCTTCATGCAATAAGTTTTGTTTATATCAATCCCATGTTTCAAATGTCCTCCATCCTCACCTCAGCCTTTTAAGTGCTCCTTGGTTTCTTTCAGAGCTCAGTTTGAATCCTACCTTCTCTAGGAGGCCTTTTCTACTGTCTCCTCTAGCTGCTAAACCTTCCTCTCTGATCATCACCATCATCAACAAACATTTATTAAATGCCTACTACAGTTCAGGTCCTGTGATAAATGTTGGGGATCAAAAGAAAGACAAGAGTGCCTACCCTCAAGGAGCTAACAGTCTAATGGGAGAGATAATACGCAAACAACTGTGCACAAACAAGATATGGACAGAATATATATTGAAGATAATTATAGAGCAGAAGGCATTTGTATTATGGGAGATCAGAAAAGGTTTCTTAAAGTTTATAAACCACTTTTATTTTACAACTCTGAGGGGCATAGTTGCAGGCACAAATATCCTCATTTTGCAGCAGCAGAAACTGAGGCTGAGAGATAATGTGACTTGTCTGCCACACAACTAGCAAAAAATAACACTGTGCCTTCACACACATTTTCTCTCTATTTCTCTAGCTATTTTCATTACACAATAATATATTCATATTATTTCATAAAGGAGTTAAAAAGCACCTAAAGGGTTATTAATTACAGTCCTTTCATTATATAGATTAGGAAACTGAGGTTTAGAGAAGTAAAGAAATCTGCCTGAGGTAACATATGCAGTCTAGAATAAAATCCAGGTCTCCCGACATCTAGTCCAGAATTCTCAAAATTGTGTGTGTGTGTGTGTGTGTGTGTGTGTGTGTGTGTGTGTGTGTCTCAATCTGAGGGCACTCATAATCTCTCATTCATCCTTCACAAATTTTTCTGAATCTACTCACCCTAATAAGTCTGGGTAAGACACTTAATATTTTTGTTAAATTGATCATGAAGTTACCAAACTTGCAAGTTGCTGTAGTTCTTGCCTTTGACTCAAATATTGTTTTTGTTTAACATATTTTAAGAATTGACAGTCCTTCAATAACTGACATTATGTATACTGCACTCAAAAAATAGCATTTCTGTTTGGATTTTTAATTTTAAAAAAATACTGAGACCCTTTTCTCTTCATTAATGACACCATCCCTGGAATTACCATTTTAGGAAAGACTTCAGTTATGCTTAAACTTTCTGCTGCCTGGATTCTTCAAGTTCTTCCTTCTCTTGATTTATCACATTGATTTAATTTACACCTTGAGGGCTTTGACACTAGTACCTATTACCAGCTTTTGACACTAAGGCTGCACCATGATCTTAAGTGGATATTGTTGGGAGTTGGAAAATTCTTTAGCCCAGAGCAATACCTGTCATTGGTTTAATGCTGGAATATCAAAACAAAAATGCTATTTTTGAGTGCAATGTGCACATTGTTCAGTTATTGAAGGACATCTCAGGAGTACTAATTCTTGAAATAAATTTAAAAAAGACAATATCTGGACGATCTAAAGGAATACCTGTAGGAGCCTAATAGGAAAAGAGAAAATAGGAGAAGAAAAGAAAAAAGGAGTAGAAGGAAAAGAAGATAACTTCAGTGGGGAGAAAGGGGGTAGTGTAGAAAAAGAAAGTAGAGGAAGGCAGAGATATACCTAGGATGGAGAATAATACTTTAGGGACTACTCAGTGAAACCCAGGCCAGAACCTGACTTGCATCCCTGCTTCTCACCCCACAATAGCTGCTCTTTCCACTTGACTGCTGATAACCTTTATTGTCTCACTTTTTACTTTGCAACCTCTTTATGAAAGTGTGAACTATAGAAGTTAACCCACTCCAGGACACCTCTCTTGGCATGCTACCACATTCAACATGTTCCCATTTCAAGTACTTAACCCTGACTTTCCAGCCTTTATCTCACACTTCTCTCCAATACCAAATCTCTGCTTCAGTTAGATTGGTCTATTCATTGTTCCCTGAATGTGCCTGTTCACTTTCTGGTTTTAGTGCTTTTGTTCAAAACATTCTCTTTCCTTTTAAAAAAAAATCTTTTTTTGTAGTTGATGGGATAAAACAAGTATTTCTATAGCTTAGTATAAAAAATTGCACATGAAACTGAAAATCTATTATGTACAATTTACCATTCCATTTATATTTATAGTAAATTTGTATTTTTAAAATTAAAAAAAAATTCTCCTTTTTCCTCCCCCTTTCACCCCTGGGTTGTCTATCATTAGACACAAATGGGTAAAACTATATAAATACACACACAGATATATTTCTATTTATCAGTTCATTTTCTAGATGCAGACAGCATATTTCTTCACATATTCATTGTGATTAATATGGATAATTTATATTAGTCAAAATGACTTACTCAAAGTTGTTATTAAAACAATATTCTTGCTGTATATAATGTTTTTTAGGTTCTGCTCATTTCACTTTTCATTATTTTGTGCATCTTTCTATGCTTTTCTAGGATCATTGAGCTCATCATTTCTTATAGCATAGTAGTATTCCATTAAAACCACATTCTACAACACATTCAGTCATTTCCCCAACTACTGGACATCCTGGAAATTTCCCTTTTTTCACTATCAGAAATACAACTGCTTTAAACCTTTTAGACCATCAACTTAGTAGTGCTATAAGCCATTCTCTTTTAATTTCAATAACCATTCTCACTGATTAAACATTAAGCACCTACTACATGCAAGACATGTAGACACAAAGATAAAATAAAACATGACCTCTTGATCTCCAAGACCTTACCAACTTAGTGAGGAAATTTAAGCACAAACAAATATATAGCTATGAAAGTATAACATCAAAGAAGGAACATCCTTAAAGAGTTTCCATAAAGGGAAACATTACTTTAACTGGAAGAATGGAGGAAGGCTTCATGGGCAGAGTGATATCTGAGTTGGAAATTGAAGGAAGTAATGAATTTAGCAAGCAGAGATATGGAGGATTGATGTTCTAGCCATGAGGAAATGGTTTGCATTAATGCATAGGAGTGGAAAAGTATAGGACAAAATCTAGAAATAGAATCTAATTGTCTGGTATGTGTCATGTAATATGAAATAAGGCTAAAGCCTTACTGAGATCAAAAGCACAAATAGAGGGATTAGCCTTGGCATGTTTTGGAGAACAGCCATTTCTGAGACTGGAACAAAGGAAAAGGATGGGTGAGTATATAGAGAGAGTGTAATGATGAGGATGAAAATGATAATGATAATAATAGCAAATATTTATATCCTTTTTATCCTTTGAGGTTTGCATAATGCATTACATGATATCTGTTGCTCTGAAGGTATAGAAGTTCCACATGCATGTTGACTTCTCCTCTAATAAATCCAATTGAATCGTATAACTCATGGACTTGTGGTTTTCTTTGGTTAACACAACAGTCCTGCAAGAGAGGTATTATTATTAAGGCTATTTCACAAATGAGAAATGAGAATTTTAGTATGGTGGACAGAAGATTAAAGAGCTCTCAATGGATACCTCGATCTTCTTAAATTTTTTCTATTATGGATTTAAACATTAATAAACTTGATTAAAATAAGCAAATATAAAAAGAGGATGGTATACAAAATGTACACTTGTTTTATGTATGATTTGGTTTTATTTTTTTAAAAGATGCATATTAAATTTAATAACTATAGTATCAGAATCGCCCTATTTGTATTTTTTAGAATGCAAACTTCTTGAAAGCAAGAATTTTTTTCTTTATATTCATTTCTCCAGTACCTAGTGCAGAATAGGCACTTAATAAATGCTTGTTGATTGTTCCTTTCTAAAACTATTGTTTTTCTTCTTTTTTTTTATTTGTTTTTTTTCTGGCTTTTTGTTTTATTTGGGGTTTTTTTTTTGCATCACTATCTACCAACTCCATCTGCTCCCTCATCCTCAATCTTAATCTTTTCAGTGAAGAAAGAGTATAATCTTCTGGGTGGGAATTAGGTAGAGGAGAAAGAAGCATTGGGACAGTTAACATGGGGATTGTGATGTAGAATCAAACACCATTCAGTAGTGATGAATAAGTTGAGGTTACATAGAATGAATTTATAATGAACTCTTTTAGAAGCAATGGTTGGTTATTTAGGTATAGTTCCTGAGAAGGAGGAGAGAATGGCTGAAAGTCCAGGATTAGCAAGGGGTAAATAATGGAGGGCAAAGGATTTATAAATGAGATGTCTTTCTGATTCCCCTCATCTGATTCCTTTCCATCCTTTAAGATCAGAGGATCATAGATTTAGAAATGTTAGGAACTTCAGAAGCCATCTAGTCTAGGTCCCTCATTATTCAGAGCAGGGAGCATCCACGGTAGAATTGGAAAAATAATTATAATAATAACTAGCATTTACATAGGGAGCAGTGGATAGAGTACCGGGACTGGAGTCAGGAAGACTTATCATCCTGTGTTCAAATTTGACCTTAGATACTTATTGTGTGACCCTGGGCAAGTTGTTTACCCCTGTTTACCTCAGTTTTCTCATTCTTGGCAAAACTGAAAAAAACAACCGAACAACAAAGCATTCATAAAACAGTACATGCCATTTCCAGGAACTATGCAAAGTAATGTAACCTTGCAGGATATTCATCTCTACCAATGGAGAGAGAGAGCTCCATCCAAAAGGGTTTGGGAACTTGGGTTAGTGCATTTTACAAATATCTCATTTGAGCCTCACAAGTGAGGAAGTAGATGTTCTTTTAATTCCCATTTTACAGTTGAGGAAACTGAGACAAATTGTCCAAGATTACATGGCTAGTATCTGAAGCCAGATTTAAACTCATTCCTCCTTGACTTCAGGCCTAGTACTCTATATACTGTGCCCTATAGCTGCCTGGCATTGCACCCATTCTGCTATTCCAGTGCTACTACCATACCTCAGAAACCTCTAGGACAAAGTCCTATATCTTCTATAAGTGTTCCATAACCAATATAACTCACAATGATTTCTCATGTTGAACTTCAGAGCTGTAAGCTTATTTGGGATTCATTTTTACTTGTACTATTTATTTATTATATTATATATTATATTGTTTACTTATATTAATAGTAAACTATTCATGAAAATGAAACACATCTCCCTTTCTATTATTGCTTAAAACAATGCCTTGTACATAGCAAATATTCCATCAATATTTGTTGATTGATACACTTAATCATCAAGAAAATGACTCATATAAGACATTATCCTTCAACTGTTGAACAAATTTAGGGTGAATTTATTATAGAAAGGATAACATATTATGGTTCGGGAATATTGTTGGATGATAATGATGATGTTGATATCTAAACATATATATATATATATATATATATATACATATATACATTTACATATATTTGTATTCTCATGCCTGCACACAAAAGTGTTTCATATATTTCTACCTTCCTCTTATCAACACTAAGACAATTGTTTTGCCAGAATTGAAGAAAACTGCAAAATGCTCATGAGATGCCAAATGACACCTTCCATTTCTGCAGAAGCAAAAAATAGGGCAGAATTTTTAGATGGTTTATAATCATTAACCTAACAATGTATTTACTGAATGTGAGATTCTTACAAACATATCAAATTGCCATCATTCTGATTGCAAATAAAATTATAATTAAACAATCGAACAATATTCCTAGAGTTATCTATTATATGTCAGTAATTATGCTAGTCTTGGGGATGCAAAGAAAACAATAAATCAGTCCTTGAGTTCAAGAAGCTTATATTCCATCAAGGGAGATGGCATGTTTCTATATTAGTGTATACAGTATACATACAAGGCAATTTGGAGTGGGGTAGCACAAGCAAGTAGGCCAATTAAGAGGCAAAGGAAATTTACATCCAAATAAAAGACTAGTTTTTGGTCTTCCTTTGAAAAGTAAATAAGAAGTTAAGGAAGTTGATACTATGGTATGTCCAAATTCTCTAAAGAATTTTGTATGGATATCTGATCATCTTCTATTGCAGCATTCATGCTAAGTGTCTGCAAAAGGACCACCATGAAAATAATTGCAACTTTTGAAACCATCTGCTGCAAGGGATATAGAAGGCAAGGAATTCAATGAATAAAATCTTTCAAAACTGGTTTATACTTTAATATTGAATGACTTCAATGAAAATTCATACATAGCTGGAGGTAATAAGAAATAAAGTTGGTAAATATTGATCAAAAATAAGAAACAAGAGAAGTCAACAGCTTGTAAAATACATAGAAGTCTCACAAAAATACATTGTGAATTCTTCGAGAAAAGAATCAGATGGTATTGCTCATAGTAAGCCCTGAATAACATCACACACAAAAATGAAATTAATTATATTTTAACAGGAGAGGAAATGGCTAATTGCTCATGAGGGAATCATTCTGAATCAGCTGTCTGTGCACAATTAGACCACCAACTTGTTAGAGCAAAGGCAATAATTAATACAAAACTAAAAGCAAGAATTTTAAAATGAGAAACATATATGGTACAAAATTAAAAGAAAACTCTATCCTGGCTCATTTAAATAAGTTATTGTTGCTGAATATGGAATAGTGTTAGAAGAAGTGATATTCACAGTATTTAAAACAATTTTATTCAGAAATTTAATCAGTGTAAATCAATTGCCAAAGTGGAATATCAAAAGAGTTTAAAACCATATTAGTCAGGAAACACTTAACTGGCCAAGGAGAAAGCTATGGCATCAATAGGAAACATAAGATTAGAATATATGCTCATTTACAAAATCTTAAGGAAAAGAATAGCAGAAGACTGAGTCTTATAAAATAGGAAGAAATACTGGGGGCGGCTAGGTGGCGTAGTGGATAAAGCACCAGCCTTGGAGTCAGGAGTACCTGGGTTCAAATCCGATCTCAGACACTTAATAATTACCTAGCTGTGTGGCCTTGGGCAAGCCACTTAACCCCGTTTGCCTTGCAAAAAAAAAAAATAGGAAGAAATACTGAATGGAAAAATCAGTTTAAAGTTCAAAGTTACCCTAAGGAATGAGTTCAAGCTAAAATTGAAGGAACACATCAAATAAATGAAAGATTGAAAAATTTGCACAATAACCTCTCTTTCACTATCAAAGAAAATAGAATCACTAAACTTGACTAGGATATCACAGTCCTAGGTATGCTTTTTTTTAAGGTTTTTGCAAGGCAAACGGGGTTAAGTGGCTTGCCCAAGGCCACACAGCTAAGTAATTATTAAGTGTCTGAAGCGGGATTTGAACTCAAGTACTCCTGACTCCAGGGGTGGTACTCTATCCAATGTGCCACCTAGCCGCCCCGTGGATATGCTTTTAAAAGAAATAGGAAAATAAAATAATAGAAATAGAAAAACTAGAAAAGGCCCCCAAATCCTGTTGTATACTGAATATACATGAAGGGGCTCTGTGCTGGGGACAATACAAATTTGAGGACATGACAGAATATTCTCTAAAGAAAGGAAAAATACCAAAAATATGTAAAAAATCTCCTACATTGTTATCTAAAAAAGGCAACTGAGAGAATAGCAACATCCAACATATGTCTGATTTTTCATTACTATAAAATTTTTATGAAAATAATCATATTCATCAAAAGCAACCTTGGTGAGGGTATTAGACTAGAAAGGTAGGTCTTCCCTGTTCTTTATTTTAAACTTAACAAATAACATATAAAATGAGAATTTCCATGTACAAAGTAAAACAGAAAAAGACATGAAACTGTCAGTCTCTAATATGTACAGCTTGCTTTTCCTTTTAAGTGTGTAATAAATTCAATATGTAACTTTCAAAGCTGTACTGCTTGACTTTTTTCTTTCTGGATTTCTGTTCTCCTGAGTATTTTTTAAATTGTATATATGACCCTCTTTATTTGTTTTGTAACCCTATCATTAGTGTCCTTCTTCCCCATTAAAATTGGAAAAAAGAAAAACAAAACCCTTGTAAAACATATGTATAGCCAAGAAAACTACTCTTCCTAGTTGATCATATCCAAAAATATGTCTTATTTTATTTCTTGAGTCCAACACCTCTCTGACAAGAGGGTAACTGATATGCCCTGGAATCTTGTTTGGTTATTGCAGTTAGTAAGTCAATGAGTACTTAAGTGCCTGTAAAATGTCACTCATAATGTTAAATACTGGGGATACCCCCCAAAAAAGGCAAAAGGCAATCCTTACCCTCAAGGAACTCAAAATAAATGGGGGGGAAGCAAACAATTATGTATAAAGAATTTATATACAGGATGAATAGGAAATAATTAAAAGAGAAAGCACTAGGATTAAAAGGGATTGGGAAGATTTCATTTAGAACATAGATGTCTACCCTTTTAACTCTTCTGGACCACATTGCCCAACAAAAACTTGTCAAGGATTGCACATAGAACTTATTATTTATTTATGACTACAATGTAATCTATTTTACCAATGATGATAATAATAAAATATAAGAATGATGCATTAATGAACTTTGAGGGCCATGTGTGGTTTGCAGGTTATCAATTGGACACATCTGCTATAGAAGATGGAACTTAAAGGGACTTGAAAGAAAGCAGGTGAATGTGGAAGCAGAGATGATGAAGGAGAGTGAGACATGGGGAAAACTCAGAGAAAATGCACACAGTCAGGAGATAAAGTATCTTGTTCATGGCACAGCAAATATGACAATATCACTGGACTGAAGTGTTACCTGAAGGAAGTAAGGATTAAGAAGAAAAAGAAGGAAGTCTGGAAAGAGTAGGTTATGAAAAACGTTAGAGAATAAACAGAGGATTTCGTATTTAAAGGTGATTGGGAGTCATTACAGTTTACTGAGGAGGTGAATGACATGGTCAGATCTGTGCTTTTGGTAAATCACTTACAAGACTGAATGGAAGAGAGAAGTGGGGAGAGACTTGAGGCAGGTAGACCAACCAGCAGCTAATTGCTGTAGTCCTAGAGTGAGACCTAAACTAGGGTTGTGGCAGTATAAGAGGAGAGAAAGCAGTAAATTCAATAGATGTATCAAAGGAAAAATGGATAGACCTTGGCCTAAGGGAAGGGGAGCAGGTGAGAGTGAGGAGTTGATTATGACATCTAGGTTGTGAACCTGGGGGACTGAGATGATGATATCCTCAGCAATAATAAGGAAATGTGGGAGCAGATGGAGTCAGGGAGAAAGATAATATGCACAATTACGTTTGGCAACAATTTTTGTTGAGTTTTAGGATTTCTACATCTTTTGAGGTTTTTCTAAAATTGTTCCTTTCTTCATTTCACAATGATATTCCATTATGCTCACATATGTGGGCAACTAGGTGAAATGCAATGGATAGTGTTGGACCTGGAGTCAGGAAGACCTGAGTTCATATGTGACCTCAGTCACTGGACAAGTCACTTAATCTTGTTTGCTTCAGTTTCCTCATCTGTAAAATGAGCTGGAGAAGGAAATAGCAAACCACTCAAAATCATTATCAAGGAAATCCCAAATGAGGGTCATGAAGAGTCAGACACAACTGAAAAATGGCAGAAGAATAGTAAAAATGCTCACATATCATAATTTATTCATTAGTTACTCAGTTGGTAGGCACATCTTTAATTTCCAGTTCTTTGCCACTACTAAATGAGCCACTTTAAAGAGTTTTATACATACGAGTCCTTCCTCTCTTTTATCTCTTTAGAATATTGCTAGGTCTAATTGTACAGTGATTTGGGGATGTGGTTCCAAATTGCTTTCCAAAATGGTTAGACCAATACACAGCTCCATCAGTGGTGCATGATTGTGCCTATTTTCTCACAGGTATTTTAACAAAATTCTTTTCCATTTTTGGTAATTGGAAGGTGTTAGGCAAAAGCTTAGAGTTATTTTCATCCCATTTCTCTCATTTTTTAGTGATTTGAAGTGTTTTGTCATAGATTGCTGATTCTTAGATTCATTGCTTTGAAGACTGCTGGTTATATCCTTTGACCACCTATCTATTGGGG
This sequence comes from Macrotis lagotis, assembly GCF_037893015.1. NCBI lineage: Eukaryota > Metazoa > Chordata > Mammalia > Peramelemorphia > Peramelidae > Macrotis > Macrotis lagotis. The sequence goes on along the minus strand of NC_133658.1, from coordinate 235,560,458 downwards.
AGATGGCTTTTATTCTCATTTATATGTAAACATGAACATACACATATAAAATATCAAATTTTAATTTGAAAAAATTGTGCAAAGAATTTTTCCCAAAGTTAACTATTTCTCTTCTAATTTTAACTACATTGGGGTTTTTTTAGGTTTTTGCAAGGCAAATGGGGTTAAGTGGCTTGCCCAAGGCCACACAGCTAGGTAATTATTAAGTGTCTGAGACCAGATGTGAACCCAGGTCCTCCTGACTCCAGAGCCAGTGCTTTGTCTACTATACCACCTAGCCACCCCAAGACTTGAATTTAAATCCTATCTCAGACTCTATTACCTATGAGAACTGGAAAGTCACTTAACTTCTTGAAGTTTCAATTTCTTATCTGTAAAATATATTATCATCTTTATTATATTGACCCAATCTGACTATTAGCAATGAAAATTTCTCCATTATTTAAGTCTTTCTTCCTTCCTTCCTAATTCCTTCCTTCCTTCTTTCCTTCCTTCCTTCCTTCCTTCCTTCCTTCCTTCCTTCCTTCCTTCCTTCCTTCCTTCCTTCTTCCTTCCTTCCTTTCTTGCTTGCATTTCAGTTCTGTTCATATAATCCCCTCAGTGATCCCAGCTAGGGATTCTCAGAAGTGGAGGGGAGAAAGGAATATATTCCAGGCAGGGAAAGTCTCTATATAGACACAGAGACAGGAGAGTGAAGACTGCTTGAGTTGAAGGAACAGCTAGCAGGTCAATTTGTGGAATATAGAGTATACAAAGAGGATTGATATGAAATCAGGTTGGAGGGATTGGTTGAGGCTACATTATGAAGGATCATAGATAACTGATTGAAAATTTAGGGAGTCACAGAAAGTTCTTGAATTAGAGAATTGTAGGTTTGGAATTATGACACAGGGGTTTGAATCCCATCTTTGGGATTCATCTTTTAAACACCTTTTTGTTGATCGATCATAAGCAAATCACTCATCCTCTCTGAGGTTCAGTTTCCTTATCTTTAGAGAGAGTAAGAATTCTTATAATTAAATAACTCAAAGAGTTGTGAATAAAACACAGTGTAAACCTTATATATAGATTATTATTGTTACTGTTCTTATGGAGATCCCCTTAGATGGAAGGGACCCTTTGTGGGAATTTGAACATCACAGTTTTGTTATTGTTGCTGAGTCATTTCAGTCAGGTCTGACTCTCTGTGATCCCATTTGAGGTTTTCTTAGCAAAGATACTGAATCAGTTTGCCATTCCCTTCTCCAGCTCATTTTACAGTTGAGGAACAAAGGCAAACAGAATTAACTGACTTGACCAGACTCACCCTGCTAGTAAGTGTCTAAGACCAAATTTGAACTCAAGAAGATGAGTCTTTCTGACTCCAGACTGGGCACTGAATCACTTAACTTCCCTTGAAAATCATAAATCTGTTATATTTTAATGAAAGATTTGCATCTGAGAAGGGTTGGAATACTATCTTCTGTTTCTTCTCCATACCCTACATTACTATTTTACTCTAATGTATTTTTAACCCTTTGCTCTTCTTTGATGGACTATGTTTTCAGACCAAGTCACACAGATACCCTACACTAAATATTCCCCAAGAGAGCAGAAATAACCATATGAAACAGTCACATTTTAGTGACACTTAAAAAACTGGCTAGGTAAGTTAATCATTCAGGTTTGGCTCATGACTTCTTCCCAAACTGGAAAAATCTAGCTCTATCAATCACTTGACATTTCCTAAGTTCTTTGCCTATTGTGGTATCTCATTTTTTTTTCTCCTGAAAAATGGGCAGGGTTGTCCAGTTTTCATGAGCTGCCTTGAGAAAGGAAAAAAATAAATGAATTTTCATTCAACGTTTCTTTCTCTGCAGAACTTCACTCTGTAAGAGGAAATCTCTCTTGTATTAGAATTTGTGTATACTCTATGAAATTGGTAAACACCATCATCAAATATATATATATATGTATATATATATATATATATATATTTCATGAAAACCTAATTTGCAAATTGGAGAATCACTAAACAAAGTTGTCTTGGTTGCTTCTAATAGAAATCTTATATAATCCACTAGAATATATGCTCCTTGAAGGCAGGAGTTGATCTACTTTGGTCTTTTAAAATTTTCATTGATATATTTTGTTTTAAATATTTAACAGATTATTCTCATTTTGTTAATATCTCTTACAACAAACTAAAATTTCTCATCTAAAAGTGCATGCAGCATTTCACATCTGTATCCCCCTTTACTAAAGGAAAAAAACCTTAAAATCTGTTTTCTCTCCCTCATCTCCAGTACAATGCTTTTCATATAATATATTGCTGTTGCTGCCATTCAGTTGTTTCAATCATGTCTTTATGACCACATTTGGGATTTTCTTGGCAGAGATGCTGGAATGGTTTGCCATTTTTTTCCTCCAATTAACATTAAAGATGAGGATATTGAGGCAAACAATGTTAAATGACATGACCAGAATCATACAGCTAGTAATTGTCTGAGACCAGTTTTGAACTCACAAGATGAGTCTTCCTAACTGGATCTGTCACTATATTCACTGCTCCACCTAGGTGCTCATCTCATAATATACTTAGCAAATGCCCATTTAGTAGATTAATCTGTATTTTCATTATGCTTAGAATCCCTTGACTATTTAAATATTCATCTCAGATGCCACTTTCTCTGTGCAACCTTTACTGACTTCTAGCTGCTAGTGCCTCTCCACCCTGAATTGATATTGTATCTACTTTTTTTTTTTTAGGTTTTTGTAAAGGCAAATGGGGTTAAAGTGGCTTGCCCAAGGCCACACAGCTAGGTAATTATTAAATGTCTGAGACCGGATTTGAACCCAGGGCCAGTGCTTTATCCACTACGCCCCCTAGCTGCCCTTGTATCTATTTTTTTTTAATTTTTATATCTTCTTATATGTATATATATTTACACCCAAAAAAATTTGATTATAGCTAAGAAAAAAAATCTTGTATGAATCAATGAAATATGTTTCTTTCTTTCTTTTGACTTTTGGAAGGCAAGTTAAGTGATTTGCCCAAAGCCTCACAGTTAACTATTAAATGTCTGAAGCTGAATTTGAACTCAAGTCCTCCTGACTTCAGATAATATACCTTTTTAAAAGCCCATTAAGAAATAACAAACACAGAAATATTTTGTATTTACTAACTTCTCAGTCAAAATATATGAAAGTGAAGATATGATATGCTATAGAAATTTGTCTATGAAATTTGCCTTTTTTCTTCATAATGTCATAAGGTCATAGGATTATAGACTTAGAGCTAGAAATCCTATTGCTTAACTACCCTATTTTATAGATGAAATAACCTGAGGTGAGTGGTGATTAAGATTTACCCAAGGTCAGACAGTGGTCTCTTAGAAGCAGGAGTCTAGTTCTCTATACACTGCACCAAGCTGTTACTGTTCAGCACTTGTATTGACCAATCTCATGTAAGTTTTATAAAGACGGGAAAGTAGACATGAGTTTGAATAGCTGCTGATGTCTTCTCAGTCACATATTCTGGATAATAATATCATGTGCAATCATTTCTATTCTTTTGGAATCTTCCCTCTTTAAGAAATATTTAATATTAATCCCTAAGGACCTTCTAAAAATATATTAGCTTCAATACAAACAACCTCTATACAGTTTTGGTTTTGTCCAGTCACTCTTCCTGATTTGATTTTAAGAACCATTTCCACTTGCTTGAAAAAGCACATCAGGTCCTGCTTTGTTAGGGTCCAAATGTGGTGATTCTAATGTCATCAATGATGAGACTAGAGCACCATGGAGATGTTGCCAAATCTTTTCCATTTCATCAACTTCTCTTTGTTGTCTTCTTTCCAATTTCATCTATAAATGCTCTCAGAATGATCTGGCTTAGCTGGGCTTCACACCAAGCCTGATGCTTATTCATTTTCCACTCTACTGCTTTTTGCTATTCTATGAGAAAACATTCCTCATAATATTCCATCATCCTTCTCCATGGTGTTTTGAAAATGAGCTTCTATTTCAAACCAGCACTACCTTTGGCTGCCATGTCTTTCTACTTGGCAAGGTTATCAAGTGTTTGTTGGCTGAGGTAGTTTCTGGGCTCTTTGGCTTTTTTCATTGTGGAGATTATTTATATTAAACTTCTTGAAGAAATGGTGACAATTGAGTTCAGTCAATGTCATTACTTTTGTCCTCTTCCTTTTGTTCAGAGCTTCCTAGTTTCATGCTGCTTTAAACTTTGTACTAAACCATCAGTCATCTGATTGCACTCAGAGCTGATTGAGAAATGGCTCCCATGACAGTTACCAGTCATTTCCTGTCTATTAAAATGAAGCTTAGTTCATTTTTTTTGTGCCGCTGTTCAGTGTTCAACATGCCCTAGTCCATCTCTCTTTAAAAAAAATTAATGATAAATAGGATGACTTGTGAAAAACCTTTGATCTCTTTCATTTCTTAATCCAGAATACACTTTCCAAGATATTTGGAGTCTGGACAAGCTGAATTTAAATGCAGTCTCAAATACTTAGCAATATCAGTTAGTATTTTTTAGTATCAATTTCTTTACAAAAGAGAGCAATGATAGTGTCATTTTCATGCCTTTGCCATAAGAATCAAATGATCAATCACTTGATCAATGATAACTTTTGTAAAACTTAAAGTGCTTTATTAATGTTATGTCTTGAAATTGTTTATTATTATTATTATTATTATTATTATTATCCCCACTTTTGCATTTATATTGTCAGTATATGTTAGTTTGATTTGGAGAATCTTTTCAAGTTCATATAACTTCTTCATTTTCTCTTACAAATATTGAAGCATAAATTGTAATTTTATTAACAGTAATCTTTTTGCCTCTTTTCATCATAAATATCACATGCAAGAGCCACCTAAAATGCTTTGGTTTTTTTTTCCTCTTGCCCTTGGATGCACTCTGAAACCAACCCTGCCAATGCCTTTCTACATATGGAACCAGATCTCTTCTCTATGGGACAACTCTTGAGACTTTCTTCAATTTGGCTATATCTGGTTTTTTTTTCATTCCACTATAATAGTCCAAGTCTTACAATATCATTATCATCTCAATGATTGTAGGTCAAAGATCTCCCCTTTAGAATACATACAGTTAAGTTGATCACATTATCATAGATTTAAAGCTAGGAAAACACTTAGGGTTCATAGAATGCAACATCTGATTTAACAACTGAGGAAACTGAGATCAAGAAAAGTAAAGTGACTTTCCAGTTTGAACTGGTTAGTAAATAGCAGATTCAAAAATGCATCCTTTGATTAAAAATCCAGCGCTCTTTCTAATTAGTGACACTTCTTTTCCTATTGAAAATGAATCATGGCAGATGGACTATACCAATATTACACTGGTATCCATTAATATTAAAAGACCATTGGCTTTGCCTTCTATGTAGGACTTGATAGAATGATGTGGATAGAAATCACAGGATGAGAAGTAATGGATGTTTTGCAATCTGCACTGGTAGAGGGAATGACCATGCCAAAGAGATCATGAATTCATAAAAATTTACTTTCTTAACATTTTTCTTTCAGAATATTGACCATATTCTTAAATTCTTGGGTTTTCAAGGGGTCAATTGTTAATTATTCACAACTAAGCTTTGCAGTGGAAAATTAAAAAGGTGGTGTGGAATGGTGATACAAAAACTTCGGCTTCCATGGCCTATCTAAGATTGAATAATGCCTTAATGTAAGAATTCAGAGTGCTGAAGTCTCTTGGAAGGTTAATCCACAAGTACTGAGCTCTCTTATCAACTGGGGGAATGAAGAGGTAACATCTCCCAAATCTCCTAAATATGATCCTCATTTGTGCTTTAATCTATCCAACTTAGTCAAAGTCCTCCAAATTTGTTCTCAAATTCAAATTGTAAAGAACATGTTGCCATCTTGTTATAGAAATGTGCTGCCTCTTCTTTCCTTCCTCTTCTTTCCAAGGATTGCATGTTTCTTTAGGGTCTTCAGCCCCCAACCGATCTGTCAGTGGATAGCAGAGTAGAGAAAATAACTCATGAGAAATGAGAGTTGCTTTCAAAACAACAAATTAGGGGAAGCCAGAAGAGGGAGAATAGTTTCTTTGATATTCAGACTATTAATAAAAAAGGACCTCAAACTTCATTTGATCAATGATAGATAGTAAGTGCTTACTTCTTTCAAAGGCCTGCGCTTTCCCAACTATTTCCTCCCCACCTCAAAGAAATAGCCTTTGACCTTCCCTCTATGCTCACAAATTCTTCTGGGTTGGGTTCTCTCCCTTCTCAGGCTCCTTTCAGATGATACATAAGATGCAGGAGGGAAGGTAAACATAGGATCTCACTTGTCCTTTTCGGATGTATTCTGAGGTATCCATGTCTTCTTGTGTTTACCCTCCGTGACTCTAGGAAGATGGAATTACCAAGACAAACCCTGTAATCTTATCACAGTTACACACAAAAACATGTACATAGCTCATGTCAGAACTATGGATGATGGATAGGAAAAAAAATTTCCTTTTTGTATTTCATCTCCCTTTCTTTCCAAGACTGTGCAACAACTCTCATCCTGAGTAACTTTTGCTTCTAGTAAATTTATTCTTTCTATCTATGAGTTCTGTTTCACTCCACCCTTCCATAGTCTTTCTCTTGCCCCACCCCAAACCTTCCTATCATGGATCTTGGAAAGCTGTATGTGAACTATTTAATAATTTTTGGGGGGTGAGGGGAACTGGGCATTGGAGGAATGCAGAAGAAGGCAGTATTGGAACTGACATTTCATTGGCATAGCTAACTTCTAATGAGGGGATTAGCACTTAATTAGGATCTACAACTTAAAATTTTAGGGTGTTTCCCAGGGCACAAAGAATTTAGATGGCTTGCCTAGGGTCACTTAGGTGGACTATAACTCTATTATATCATGTCATTGTTGCAAGACAATGGGCTTAAGTGACTTGCCTAAGGTCACACAGCTAATTATTATCTGAGGTTGAATTTGAACTCAGGTCCTTGGTGACTCCAGAGGTGTGCTCTATCTACTACACCACCTAACTGCCCTCACTTTCAACTTAATCTCTCTCTAATACTGACAGACAGCTATGCAACCATTCTGGCTATTGGTTTCCTGAGAAATAATTTGTACTTCTTTGCAGTAACCCAGAGAGTGAAACCTATCATGACTTTGCAATTACCCTACCTGTGCTAAATTTCCAGGATAAAAATGAAAAAATCAAGACAACAGGAGGAACTGTGTTCAAATTTGACCTCAGATGCTTACTAACTGTGTAACTCTGGGCGAATCATCTTACCCCAATTCCCTCAAAAAATAAAAAATAAAAATAAAAATATCCTGCTCTCAAGTTGCTTAAACTCTAGAACCCAAGTAAAATCAGTGGGATAAAGGGGGTCTTCTCTTTTAGGACATCAAAACTATGCTTGAGTTTCCTGAAGCAGTTCCCTTTGTCTCTTGTATACCAGAGGAACAACTCTACCAAATACTAATCTTCTATGAATCCAAGATATTCCACATCCCTGAGCTTATAAAGAGGGAAACTAGGCACAAAGTGGATAGAATGTCAAGGCTGGAGTTAGGAAGATCTGAGTTTAAATCCAGTTTCAGATACTTATTAGCTGACTTATTAGCTTGACTTTGGCCAAGTCACTTAATGCTTAATGTTTACCTCAGTCTTTTCATCTGTAAAATGAACTGGAAAAGGACATGGCAAACTACTTTGCCAAGAAAATCCCAAATGAAGTCTTGAAGACCCCATGAACATGATAGAATAACAAGAAAGGGCTATGAAGGGAACCATTTGTAGATTAACCTCTTGACTTCTTCTGCCTTCCTTCAACATGCAAAACTGACATAATACCTATCTTGGACTTGAGTTTCCTGAATAGCAAACTGATCTACAAAACAGATTCTCTGTAGAAGCATAATAAGATTTCTTTCTGCTTAAGAAATAAACATTTCTCAACTTTAAAGTCCTGTCTTGTCTTCCTTTTCTGTAGCCTTAACTAAATTGAATATTTTCCTAGGATAAGTCAACTTTATAAGTGACAATTGTTCTTTGCAATGAATGAATACTGTTATCAAAACTTTTACTTAAACTCTATATTTAAATACAAAAAAATTCACCTCCTGAATACTGTAAGATTTTCTTCATTCAGGAATTTTATTGGCAATTAAAATAGCCTGTGTTAGGGAGATTCTCAAAAGTAGGAAGACATTCTACTGATTTGGTCTTTTCTCTCTCCAAGCACAAATATGAGAAGTTTAGAATCATTTAATTAATAAAATTTTTTTGACAATCTTATGCCTAAAATACAGAGCACACAGTTTTCTTTCACACTTCATAGCAACCTTTGATTGGAGTTTTCAGAGATGTGGTCTCAATGGTTGGGACCCTTTTTAAGGAACTAGGTTTGATTGAGGGATTCTTTGTCCTAGATTTTTCATAATTACAGATTTAGGGTTGTTGTTATTGTTGCTGCTGCTGTTGTAATGGAGAACAGAGGGTAGAGATGATTCAACCTCTTTAAAAAGAGGTCAGAACTTCCAGGGAGGAGCACCCTACCTGAGGGAATGTGGTGATCCATAGACAGCTCTGTTAAGTTAATACAGAGAAGAATGCATGAACTTGAAACAGAGGCAGCTTGAATTACAAGAGATTTACAAGTCATTGAAGACCCAGAAAATTGAATGGGAGGATCAAACAGGAGAACTAAAAATAGAATTTCAAGGATGTTAAACAGGGTTTTGAAGCAGGGATAGCTCAAACTTGAAGTTCAATTAAAAGTTAATAAGAAAAAAGAGATAATATTGGCACCAAGTAGTAGAGAGAACTGCAATAACTCTATGGAAGAAAAGAAAGTTTAAATGATTGGCCCAGAATATTCCAACCTTTCATTACTTTGCTATGCCAGGAAAAAAAATTGCCTGGAGCAGATGTAGTCAAAGATTTCATGGAATAATTAATTGACCTAGACCTTAGTCCAGTGACTCCTACTTCTCCCCAGCAAGAAAGGAAATAGGGAGTCTTGACTAATCCTTGGACTTAAGGTCTTCATTTGTATTCTAGCTACATAGGCCTCCTTCAATGTTTGTCAAGAGGAATTGAAAGTTGGCAGTAGAGATGTTCACCCCCAAGTTGGGTCCTCCTGGGTTCATGTAGACCCAGGTTTAACTCTGGTGGGTACTAACCCCAAAAGAGTCATATTCTTTCTCTGGGTTTGTCTACTTCCTAGATTAAAATTAAACAAATCTCTAAAATTAATTTAAAGTATGGATTTTATCTTAGGCTTTCTTCAGAAAGGTATCAGACCCCCTTTCATTGAAAAAAAATCCAGCATTTAATATAAATACAAATATAGAAAAGTTATTTATTTCTTTCATAATAGAAACCAAAGATTCAAAAGACTCACAGGTGGGCACTAACAAGAACAAAAACATGAAACATACAAATAGCCTACTAATACATTTTATAATGCCTTTTGGAAGGTAACAGTTCTTTATGGGACTACTGAGCACATATTTTCTATTCCCTTTGGATCTTAATTGTCTGAGCAAATCGTAAAATCCATATGTCCTGCTCGGCCAGGATATGTTTTTCTTTAGCCTGTCACCTTATAGGATGATCTTGATGGTGGCCATCATCTCCTCTGAGAAGCATGCTGTGAAGGAAATTCTCTTTCCTATAAGTAGTCTGATGCCTAAATTGTGATCTCAGGAACTTTCAATTTATGAAGTAAATTCCAAAACTAGAATTTTTCCCTCAGGATGACTAGTTGCTGAGTTGTGCTCAAAAATAAAACTAAAGATAGAGAAAGACAGCCAGAATTTTAAGATCTAGTCTCAGGTCCAAGTAGAGAAGTACAAATATCCATCAGCCATTTGTTTTTACTGGAAATTTCTATTGCTACTTACACTAGGGTATGGAGAAAAAGAAATCCTCTCCCTTCCCCTTATTGAAAGTCCTAGGGAGAGAACTCACTCAAAAAGTCTTTCAAAAGAAAAGGGTCCACAAAAGAAAGATGGAACTATACCTCAACAACTCTTACAGACTGGTGACTTTGAAGGGTAGAGGTTCTTGATAAGAATCAATGTTTATTATACCTTCCACACCCTTCTACAGTAACCAATCATTTTTGAGAAAGTTCCCAGTCACTAGGGACCAATCAAATGATCCTTGTATTGGCCTTGCAAGGCATTTTTCCTAGGCAAGAAGTGAAAACCCACCACTACAGGAGAGGCTCCAATCCAGGGAGTGAAAGGTTCCTCTGGCCAGCCCTGCTACATCAGATAAACTTTCAAAGCTTTTTGGAGTTAAAGAAGAATTTTAAAAAGCCCAGAAGATAGGATGAGATAATCAACAATAAGGAACTGTGAACTTTGCCTGGAGATACACACCTCTTATAAGTATGATACAAAATTAATAATAGCTAAGATTTATGTAATGTTTACTATGTGCAAGGCACTAGGCTAAGAGCTTTGAAATTATTATCTCATTTAATCCACATAAAAATCCTGGGAGGTAAGCGCTATTATAACCCTATTTTTCATTCTTTCTATGGCCTAATATCTTTTACATGCTACTATATTTCTTCAGTCAATGGGATATTCCTCAGATCATAAAGGACCCACTTTCCCATAGAAGGTAACAAAAGGACTTCAGAGTTTTGAAAACTGTTAAGTGCTTTGCATGATCAACCACTGACAACCACCTGGGAAAGGTGAGTGTATTATAGTAGTGGAGAGAGCTGGAGAATGAACAGGGCTCACATCAGGTGGGATATCCCATGTAGACAAGTGGTGAGCATCTAGCTAAGAACACTGAACAAGAAGACTATCTGAACTCACTTCCCATATATCTGTTCTAGTAAAACCTTAAATTTAGCATTGTATATATAAACATATACATATATATATATATATATATATATATATATATATCAGCATTCAACCAAATCAAAAAACTAAAAACAAAATGGGTAGTATATGAACTTAATTGAATATTATTGTTTGGAAAATTATAGATTTCAGAAAACTATGGGAAGATTTGCATGATATGATACAAACTGAAGTGATAATTAAAAAAAACCCAAAGAGAACAGTTTACATATTGAGTGTTTGTTCTTCATTTTCAAAGAAGACCATGACATCTGGAAGGTGATGCTATGACAAGATATGTGAATTGGATTTGGGTGAGGGGGTACTATGCTAAGTCACCAGCCTCACTTTCTCCTCTAGAGACATCTAGGTCCAGTGGCCAGATATGAATCAGGACAACTGGATATGGCCCTGGATGTGAGGCAATCAGGGTTAAGTGATTTGCCCAAAGTCACACAGCTAGTAAGTGACAAGTATCTGAGGTTTGATTTAAACTCCCATCCTCCTGAACCCAAGGCCTTTGCTCTATTCACTGTGCCATCTAGCTTCCTTACACATTGATTACAGCATGGAGGAAAACTACAATGGAAGACTTCAGAACTCTGACCAATTCAGTGACCAGTCATGATTTTTAGAAAAACATCTCTCTCACCTCTTGGCTAAAAGGTGATGATGAAATATAAAGAAGTATAGCATGAGGTATACATTCTTAAACAGTGAATTTGATGAAATTTTTTTCTTGGCTATACTTGTTAAAAGACTGCACAGTTAATATGACCAGAAAGGACAATGATCAATGTTGGAAGGGATGTGGGAAATTTGGGACACTGGTACATCGTTGGTGGAGCTGTGAACTGATCCAACCTTTCTGGAGAGCAATTTGGAATTATGTTCAAAGGACAATAAAATATGCATACCCTTTGATTCAACAATACCACTGGGTCTATACCCTGAAGAGATATTGAAAAAGGGTAGAAACATCACTTGTACAAAAATATTTATAGCAGCTCTGTTTGTGGTAGCAAAGAACTGGAAATAGAGGGGATATCTTTCAATTGGGGAATGGCTGAACAAATTGTGGTCTATGTATGTGTTGGAATACTATTGTTCTATTAGAAAGGAGGGACAGGACTTCAGAGAAGTCTGGAAAGACTTGCATGAGTTGATGCTGAGAGAGATGAGCAGAACCAGTAGAACATTGTAATAATCAGGCACAATTTTAGGGTATCTGAGATGGAGAATACCATCTGTATCCAGAGAAAGAATCATGGAGTTTAAACAAAGATCAAAGATTATTACCTTCAATTTTTTTTAAAAAAGTTGTCTTGTGTACTACATAATTTCACTATCCCTAATATTTTATCTTTTCCTCAAGGATGTATTTTTCCTCTCAACACATTCAATTTTGATCAATGCAGAGCATGGAAACAATGTAAAGATTGTCAGATTGCCTTCTGTGGGGAGGAAGGGGGAGGGGGAAAAGTATAAAATTCAAACTTTACCAAAAAATGATATGTAGAAACTACTATTGTATAAAATTGGAAAACAAATAAAATACTTATATAATAAGAAAAGAAAAAAGACTACATGGTTACACAGTTCTTAGGGAAATTGTAATGTAGTAATTAAAAAAAAGGAAAGGAAAAATCATCGATGAAACAGCAAAAAAATGCAAAGAAGAAATTAGAAGGAAGTTCAGAGAGGTGGGGTAGTTTTGTTTCTGCTATGTTAAATTTAATATGTGCTTGAAAAACCAAATGTAACAGTAGCACATAGTTTCAGGTACAGACTAGTTTCCTGAACCCATAGTTTTGTATATCAAAATTCTGAGTCCAATTTTAAACTTTAATAACTTAAAAAGTATAAATATTGCTAACTTACAAAGATATTTGGAAGATTACTTATTTAAAATTGGTGTTTGGTATTAAAATTACCATCATCTTGTGCTACCCATGACCCTAAACTGATTTTCAAAGTTTGTAAAAACTTTCATCAGGTGGTTAACTCAACAACTAAAAGGACTGCATTTGTAGTCTTAAACTTAAGATCAGGCAAAGAATGAGGTTTTTATGCGAATACAACAATTTTGATATTACCCTGCAAGAAAAAGTCTAATTGAGATAGCTTAGATGCCTGAGGTGGCCAAGTCAGAAGACTTCTCCTCACTGATCAAACAAGTCTGACAAAATGTCATCCAGAAATTTTCTTTTTTTTTTTTTTTGCAAGGCTAACAAGGGTTAAGTGGCTTGCCCAAGGCCACACAGCTAGGTAATTATTAAGTGTCTGAGACCGGATTTGAAGGTACTCCTGACTCCAGGGCCAGTGATCCAGTATTGCCACCTAGCCACCCCTAATGTCTTCCTTTCAATTTTAGCTTTAACTCATTCCTTAGGGTAACTTTGAACTTTAAACTGATTTTTCCATTCAGTATTTCTTCCTGTTTTATAAGACTCATTCTTCTGCTATTCTTTTCCTGAAGATTTTGTAAATGAGCATATGTTCTAATCTTATGTTTCCTATTGATGCCATAGCTTTCTCCTTGGCAAATTAAGTGTTAATTTCATAATAAAGATAATATTTTATTAAAAAGACAGAGGAAGATGTATGTCAATGAAGATGGTGATGAGAATGACTGACAGTTACTTGGTGTTTCCAAAGTATTTTGTAAAGAGAACAACACAGAAGGGCTACACAGTGAAATTATTTGATCTGAGGAGTTCATATTTAGAGTTTGATCTCAAAGAAAAAAGCAGGCTAAAAAGGTGGAGAGGATGAGGACACCATAACTGAAACCCATCCAAAGGTCAAAGCTCAAACATAAAAGACTTGAGATTTTTCTTCAGAAAATAACTTCACTATCTAGCCAGTTCTCAACGGCAAACTCCTTAAGTAAATTCAGAGAGAACTGCTGCCAGCATCTGGAATTGAGTTTATATGACCTGCCTGCTGTCACCATGATCAGGCTCTTATTGCCTAATCTCTATGGAATATTACTCAAGGGTTTTCAGCTAGTGATTAAAACTAGACATCAGAACTCAGGTTGGAGTCCAAAGGCAGGTTGAAGATATAATTTAGTCTGAACCTGAACCAAGAATTGTATGATTTTTAGATAAAATGAAATAAAATAAAATATAATATAATATAATACAATACAACATAATATAATATAATATAATACAATACAACATAATATAATATAATATAATATAATATAATATAATATAATATAATATAATATAATATAATATAACACAAAGAAGCTTTATAGAACAATAGAAATTTTTTAGCCAAAGTCTTTCAATTTAGGGATGAGAAAACCTGAGGTATGGAAAGAATGGTGGTGCAACTATCAGAGATGAGCCAAGAACTCAGTTTCCCTGGCTCCTAAAGCAGTGTCCTTTCTACTTCATCCTATGGCTTTAGCTTTCTCCACTGAGGCAGAGATAAACAGAGAAACTCCTGGGATAAGCAACATGAAAAGTGCTTCCAAATTAGCTTTTTAAAACTAATTCAGCTGGGGAAAAGTTAAAGGGAGAGAATTTGAACCTTGAGCAAAAGTTCCCAGGATTTAATTATCTGTTCCTAGGATATGGGCCTCAGGGTAGAGACTACAATACCCTAGAATATTGTAATACTTCCTCTGGTGAGGCCACTGATAGGGGAGGGAACAGGCTGGACTTGGATTAAACTCATTTTAGGTGCTGCTGCCAAAGGAAGGAAGTTTCCATGTTAGCATTCTATTTACATTTAGGGGCAGCTAGGTAGCAAAGTGGATAGAGTACTGTCCTTAGAGACAGGATGATGGGAGTATGAATCCAGTCTCAGACACTGGACACTTAACTAGTTATATGACCTGAGCAAGTCACTTAACCCTGATTGCCTTGCATCCAGAGCCAACTCCAGTTGTCCTGACTTATGTTTGGTCACTGGACCCTGATGACTCTGGAGGATAAAGTGAGGCTAGTGACTTAGTACACAGCATCTCCTCACTCAAGTCCAATTCATATTATGCCATCTTCTCCCTGATATCATGGTCTTCTTTGAGAATGAAGGGCAAAACATCATCATTATCATCCTATTTAAATGTATTATTCTTGTTGTGTACCAAAAGCTTGCTAAAGAAATATAAATATGTTTAGTGGCCTTTAAATTTTATCACCCTGGAGCAAAACTTACAGTTGTTTTGATCTTCTCTATTTTTAGTAGCTTTATCTCCTCAATTAAAGGTAAAGATAATGGTTGGTGGGGAAGAAAATGATGGTGCCTAGAAGAAAAGACAGAGTTTTCTCTAAAAAGAAATGAGCCCTAAGCAAGAGAATCAGTTTGACCTAGAGGAGAACTGCTTGTCCCACTTCAGGCTTAGTTGCCTTAACTAGATTATCAAACAGGAACTAATTAACAAGTTTGTTCAGAGTTCAGTTCTCCATGGGTAGGGCCTGTACTCAGAAGGAAACTTTCCTCTGGGAGGAGGAATGCATTAATTATATTATCAGGAAGTACCAACAAAAACAAGAAAACATGATTCTACTGCTCTGAGACTAATTAAAGAGGGATATTTGGGTTTCTTATACTCAAGGATAAATGGGGATAAAACATATATATACATAATATATATTTATGTTTTCCACAGTATCTATTATGACTAGTGTTTAGTCTCATTTTTTACATCAAACAAGCAAGCAAATATTTATTAAATGCCTACCATGTTTTAAGTATTCTAAGTTCTAGGGATACAAAGATGGATGAATGGAAGGAAGGAAGGAAGGAAGGAAGGAAGGAAGGAAGGAAGGAAGGAAGGAAGGAAGGAAGGAAGATTGAAAATGATTAAACTAAACATTGAATAAGGAAATTTGGATGGAATCATTAGACCCTATTATTACAGGAATAATACCAACCTTCCTAAACAAGCAAATCTAGTACTAAGAAAAAAGCTACCTCTAGAGTCAGAAGATTTGAATTGGAATCCCAGCTCTTCCAGTTACTAGCTGTGTGATTCTGGATAAACTTGACTTCTCTGGGGCTCGTTTACTTCATCTATAAAATAAGGAAGTTGGGCTAGATGACTTCTAAGACACATCCTAATCTTAAATCTCTGAAAATAATCTGTTAATCTTCTAACAGAAGCATATGCAAGTCGATGTTCTGTCTCCCCAAAGTGAAATGGTTTTGTAGAGATCCATTTTGCCTAGCTCCTTGATATCCATAATTCTCATTTGAGAAATGGGTGCCTTGGATTTTGGCCGTTGTCCATGGTTACAGAACACAGTTAAGCTAACTATCACACTGAGGGATTGACCTTGTGATCTAGGGATCATTAAATGTACCCTTGGCACAAGAGTTATCCACATGGAAGTCCATTAAGATTGTAATTATGATACTCAACACACATACTTTTTCAGATTTCCAGGGTTATATGTACTCTATATAAATGATTATTATGCTAATTATAGAATTGAAACCTAAAAATTATGAAATTATTTCTTTAAGATCACAACTATAACCAACAACAAGGTAAAAGATACAAAGTAAAACTATTAAAATTCATCATTTGTAACCTAAGTGTAGTGGGCATGAGGGCAATTATTTCCTATAGGTCTATTATCTGTCATGGTCCACAAACCCTGTGTTTTTCTGGATCAGCTCAGTGAACACTGCCTGCATTAAGTATGGCAAGTCTTGGGGCTTTCCTAGCTTGCTAGACTGATCATAGGTGTAACCATACTAGTGCCTCTCAAAGTTTTCAGGATCCAAGGGGCACAGAAAGTTGCACTACTAGTGAAATAATATAGAGGAAGAAGAGGAAAAAAGACCAGGACAGAGCCTTATACAACAATGGGCATGACCTGGATGAAGATCCCACTAAGGAAACCAATCAATCAGATGGGAAAGCTGCCAGGAGAACACAAAGTCACAAAATCTAGAGGAAAGAAATTACTAAGGAGAAGGAAGTGATTGTGTCAAAATGGTCAGAGTTGTCTTTCTGAACCTCTATGGACAGTGCTTGGACTGTTGGGCACTATTTGGGGCAACTGGGCATTGCTCTGCTCCTGTCTGCAACCCAGGCTTCCTCCCTACCTTTCTCCTATTATAAGACCTACCTGCTTTCAACTGTACCTTTTTCATTGCCTAACTTGTCAACTTGCAAAATTTTTCAGAATTCTCAGTGCTTAAGGCTGATTCTATTTAGTGTTCTCTTTCTATGTTCTTTGTGGTACATTTTTAGAGCTTCAATGGAGGCAATTTTAAGAGATCTGGATTCTTTTAGGTCCTGGCACACCATCATTTTCCTATAGTCCTTACATTCTCTCAGTACATTTTTCTGTGTGCAGTTTTGTCTCTCCCAACAGTCTTTAGCTCCCCTCCTAGCATCTTTATCTCAAATTGATTTATCAGTGTTTCAGAGTTCTTTTTCTGCCTTTTCTAGTCACCCAAAATGTTTGTTTAATAAAGGGTCTGTACATTACACCTTCATTCCTTCAACAAATATTTATATATTAAGCAGGGGATATACAGAGCATTCATTATCATCATAATGTTTGTCCTTCATTTTCGAAGAAGACCACAACAACAAAGAGCTGATGCTATGACAAGCACATGAATTGGATTTGAGTGCTAAATCACCAACCTCACTTTCTCCTCCAGAGTCATCTGGGTCCAGTGGCCAATAAATCAGGACAACTGGAGATGGCCCTGGATGTGGGGCAACCAGAGTTAAGTGACTTGCCCAAGGTTGCACAGTTAGTAAGTATCAGTGTCTGAGGCTTGATTCAAACTCCCATCCTTCTGAATCCAAGGGCAGTGCACTATCTACTGAGCCACCTAGCTGATCTAACCATCAAAGAGCCAAGGAGAGATATGATTTAAACTCATATAGCCATTTCACTTCCATAAACATTTAGGTTCTTCCTAACTGCAATTTATAATAAAATGTGATAAATATTAGATTCTAGAGAACAAAATACTGAGATCCTAGGGTCATCACTAACCAAGGGGATCACAGAAGACTTCCTACAGAAATCTGACCTTTAAAAGATGAGTAGTAATTCAGAAACCTGAAGGGGAGAGGAAGTTCATTTGAGGCAAAAGGAGCAACATAAACAAAGCACAGAGATGGAAGTATTGAAGGAAAAATATTTGTCTATCCTTTTAATATTAAGGAATTATTAGCTGTGCTATCCAATATTTTCTGTGGGCCTCTGACTTCCTCTCTATTTTTCAGTGTAATCCTCTCCTCAAATGTAAATTTACCAAGATAATAGAAAGCAATCTCCCATCATCCCCCTCCTCTTCTTCCATCTTCCTGGCTCTCAACCTTCCAAGGTGGATACCTGACTTCAGTCATGTTTAGGTGGGTCACTCTTTGACCCTCTCTCCCTCACTCCTCCTGGCTCAGGAGGCCTAGATTTCCCATAAAAGTTTGATTCCCTCCTCCTTGGGGGATCCTTGTAGGTCTAAGCCAAGTAATATCTGTGGCTGTTTCCTTTCCTTTTTTTTTCTTTTTCCTTAAGCACTTTAGTCTCAAATTTTGTTTTTCAACAAGTCCTTTAAGTAGCTCACTCTCTTGCTACTCTCTAGAGACTGGTCAGCTGTCAACGCTATGTAATAACATGTGAATTTTGTATCAATGTAAAGATTGCATTAGAATTTAAGCTTTTTCTTACCTTCCTGAATGAGACTAGTCAATTTTTTCAACTCAAAACAAACATTATCTTTGAGTTCCCCTTTTTTCTTCAGGGGCATTTTCCCATCATCAGAAGGATACTCATCTTGCAAGCTGGATCAACAGATGCAAGATTTGAACAGTTTAATCAAAGAGTAATCTGCATCTTTGAAGTGAAACAACATGAGAGAAGTATGGACAGAAAGGCCTTGAATGCCAAGTGAAGGAATATGAACCTGACTCTATAGGCAATAAGGAGCTACTGAAGATTTTTTGAGTTAAGCAGAGAATTGATCAGATACATGACTTATGCTTCTTCACATTCACCTGAATGACTGCCACAGTTGTTAAGATTTGAAGGGCCTATCAACACAAGCTATGTTGCAACTTAATGATTTTGATCAGAAAAAAACTTTATCAGTAATACAAAGTTTTTTAAGCCACTTGGACGATGATTTAATAACGTTTGAAATAACCATAATAAAAGTAGCATTTGAATCACTTTCCAACATGCCTACTTCTCCATAGAGGATGGTTTTTCTCTTAGGTAAAACTGGTTTCCACAGTAGATAGAGCACCAGCCCTGGAGTCAGGAGAACTTGAGTTCATATCTCAGACATGTGATATTTCCTAGCTGTGTGAACTTGGGAAAATCATTTAATCCTATTAACCAAAAAAACAAAAACAAAAACAAAAAAAACCCCAACAACAATAAAAAAAATGGGTTCCAGACTCAGCTCAGACTCTACCCTTCTCCTGTTAGCCTATTGTCCCTTGCCTATCCATCAGCCTCTCCACCCCTGCTACCCAATTGCTTGGTTTTTGTGCAAATCACTAGAGACCTATGGATGGTTTATTATGGATTTATGTTACAGGTTTATATATTTATAATAGTACTTGTTTTTTGAAAGGCAACATACCATTTTGGGGAAGGAGGGACTGAATAAATATTTATATAATGTCTTGTCTTCTAAATTCCAGGCACTGTGCTGAGTTGTACAAATATTATTTCATTCAATTGTCCCAACAGTCCTGTGAGGTATGTGCTGTTATTGGCTTTATTATACAGAAACTGAGTAAATAGAAGTTAAGTGACCTGTTCAGGGTCACATAGATTGAATTCAGGAAATTCTCCTTTTCTGCAAATTGATAATGATATTTTTTGAAAATTACCTCATAGAGTTGTAGGAGAGAAAGCATTTTGAAAATTCATGAATTGTTGTAGAAGTAGTAGAAGTATTAAAGGAATTATTTGGACCAAATAAATGGTTGCAGCTGCAGTATTGTGTCCCCTGGGAGCTGCCCTTTTTGGTCATTCCTAGTCTTTCTCTAATTTTGATTCTCACCTTATTCACTGATTATTTTGTTACTATCAACTTTATTCTCTACTGCTCAGATATCCCTCATTTTTAATGAGCTTTCATTTATTCCCTCCCTCAATTCAAACTACCATTCTTTTCTTCCTTTCTTTTAAGTCTAAATTCCTATAAAAATATTTTTAGAGTCATTGCCTACACTTTCTGTACTCCTTACTTCTCAAAACCTTTTCACTGACTTTTAAATTCATCCCTCAAATACATATCTTCTAACTTAGATGTGTCTTTGAAGTAAATTTATACAATTGGGCCCAAATTCATTCCCCTTAGAAGGGTAGTGATGAAATAACTCATGCTTATACCCTCCCCCCCATAGAAATCAAAAACTGTCTAAAAATGGGCTGGGGATTGAGTTCCAATCCCTGTGCAGGAAAAGTCCCTCTGTCCTGTGTGGTTTCAATTGTGTCTTCATGCTGCAAAAAATAAAAACACTAAGCAACATAAAAACAGGGTTGACCACAGGTATTTATCATAAATAATATTTAATCTAACACATCTGTTCTTTTATAGAATACATTTAAGGGATATAAATGGAGCATGGTTAGGGTAGCAGGATAGAGCCTGTCCATCATTATTTCTCTCTTCATTCTCACCCAGAGTCCATGCCTACACAGATTTGAACTAGGTCTGATATGTCAGACATGCAGGTCACATTGCATCTGCATTACTTTCCAATCACTCCAACGTGCATGAACCAGAATATAGTGTAATTGGGAAATACTAAAATTGCAATAGAACATAGATGATGTTAATTTGGAGTTTTCTAAGTCAATATGTGGTCTGGAAGGGTTGTTTATAGTGGCTTCCTTACTAATTGAATTTGACACTGCTGATACAGGTTGTCTTCTGAATGGGAAAAAGGAGAAAAATTATAGACTCTATGATTGTCTCTCTGTTTTAATGCCTTATTTTACAATTAATAATAAGAAGATCTTTGAAAGGAATTAACTCATTGTACATAGTAACAGTAACATTATAAAATAATTCTGAAAGAGTTAGTTCTTCTCATCAATACAATGACCCAAAACAATTTTAAAGGACTCATGATAGGAAATGTTATCTATATCCAGAGAAAGAACTGATGGATTCTGAATTCAGATCAATTTTATTTTTTTTCTTTTGGAGTGTTTCTTCTTTTAGTTTGTACTAATATAGAAATATGTATCACATAATTGGACATATATAACTCTTAGCAAATTAACATTTTAAGAAAAAGGAGGGGAGGAAGGAAGGGAGGGAAAAAATTTGGAACTCAAAATTTTGTAAAAATGAATGTTAAAAATTAGCATTACATGTAATTAGGAAAATACAATTTAAAAAAGGGACAAAAAGAAAAGAAAGTAGTTATCTCATTTGTTTTATTTTTCCTTAGAGGTGACTACTTGAAATCCATTAAGGTTGGAAATGATTTGTGGAAATTTTGTCTGTATGTTAGACCAGTTATTTGGATCACAAAGTATTTGCATTATAAGAATCAAAAAAGAGTCAATAATTGACATTTGCTTTGAGGTGGTAAATCTCTAGTGGAAGAAGGAGGAGGAAAAGAAGGAAAGAAAGGGGAAGCAAAGAAAGGGAGCAGAGGAAGAAGAATAAGATAAAGAAGAGGAGGAAGAGGAAAAAGATGACAAAGAACAGATGGAGGAAGAGGAAGAAGAAAAAGAAGAGTACAATCAGAAAGGCAAGATGGTTACTGCTTGGGAAATGAAGACAGCTGATGCTGCCAATGACCCAACAAAGGCACTAGTCTTAACCTACCTTCCCGTAGTTGATAAAACTATGGAGAATCTGAGTTTCTGGGTTACTATTTCCAATTGACTCATTTTACTGCAAAGATTGGGTTGCACATATTGGTAGACAAGAGAGTAAAGTGATGATGATGATGATAATAATAATAATAATAATATAGAGAACTTTAAATGTTTACAAAGTACTGTATACACATTTATTCTTCACCAAAAACTCAACAAAAACAAAAAAAAAAAACAATCTTTGCGAGATAGTGCTTCTTTACCCCCATTTTACAGATGTGGAAACCAAGGCACAGAGATGTTAAGGACTGATTCAGGGTCAGTCGGTTAATGTGTCAAGGGCAAAATTTGAACTTAGGTCTTCCTGACTTACCCAATATTCTTTCCACTATGATTCCTTGCTGCCAAGCTAGCCAGGTAAAATTTCTTTCAGGTAAAGTAATGGGAATCTGAGGAGTGTGACAATCAAAGAAGCTTTTTCTGTGTCAATATATACATATATATATATATATATATATATATATATATATATATATATATATACATATATATACATATATATTTCTCTTGAAAGTCCTATGCATTAGATTGAATGGAAAACTGAAGGACCTGGGAGGATAATTCAGCTACAGCTGTATTTGGAAATTCTGTGTTGGAGAGTACGGGACCCTTGTATTCAGAAACTGCAAGAGCTTGACAAATAGTCTAACAAAGGACCAGTGATTCACAAAGTGAACAAAAATAAGCAGAACCAAGAGAACATTATATGCAGAAACAGCAAAATTGTTTTAAGAACAACTTTGAGTGAATAAGTCATTTTGTTTATTATAAATACCCAAATTAATTTTAAAGGACATATGAAGAAAGGAGTTATCTGCATTCAGAGAGTTGAATAGAAGTATAGATACAATAATTTTACATACATACACCTATTCATGTCTAATGGTAGCTATCTGGGGAAGAGGGAAGTAAAAAGAGAAATTTACATGATAACTATTATATATTTAAAGGGAATCACAAGATTTTCTTAATAGATTTGCAGTTTCATGTGCAGCCATATTTTTTATTGCACAACACTATAGAAATGCTTGTTTTATAAGTTAAAAATAAAATTAGAAACAAATAGGGAAACGATCAGGAACACTACTTCTGGACTTAATATCTATATGCCAATGCATAGAATATGATTTGAAAAAACATACACAACACTTTTTAATGGATAAATAAACCCTCTACCAGTTTTGTGAACTTGAGGTTTTAAAATGCTTTAAAATAGCTGTGATTTCGTCAATGTGGGTTCTCTGTGCTCGCATGCAAATCACAACTTCTCTATTCCTTGGTGATGGTTTTGTGAGCTGCTGAGGTCAAATAAACAATAGTAATTACCTGACTCTTGGTGATGAGCCTCTCCAAATTTAGTTAGGCTGATCTGGAGATTACAGGTACATGCAACTTCTAAGACTTTCAAGCCTGGTTGAGCTTCATTGAACTTATTCTCCACCAGACTAGTCCTTGAGATCTCAAGGTCACTTTCATGCCTCTGTGAAGTCACCTGCCATCTAGGAAAATATAACCTTTTAAATATCACAAAGACTGAGTAGGTTAGGACTCACAACCAGAATATAGTCATAGAAGTAAATTTTTCTGTTCAAAATTTAATTTAGTTTTCAACTGAATGAATGTTTATTAAATGACTAGTAGAACTGAGAAGGTTGGTGGTACCATGAATAAAACCCTGGAACTGGAATAAGGAAGACTCATTTTCCTGAGTTCAAATCTGGCCTCAGACACTCATTGGCTGTGTGACCTTGGGCAAGTCACTTAATCCTGTTTTCCTTAGTTTCTTCTGTAAAATGAGCTGGAGAAGGAAATGGCAAACTGTTCCAGCAGTTTTGCCAAGAAAATCCCAAAATGGGGTCATGAACTAAAATGATTAAACTACAATTCTCATAGCACTGAGTTTGGTGCTATAAGAAGTACATTTGAAATAAAAGGATGGTAACAACAACAATAACAACAACAATAATAATAGCAACAACCATAATTTATTTTTTTATATGACATAAGCTAGGTGGCTCAGTAGATAGAGCACTGGACCTGGAGTCAGGAAGAACTGAGTTCAAATCTGACCTCAGAGAGTTGCTAGATGTGTGATTCTGGGCAAGTCACTTCACCTATGTTTGCTTTAATCCACAGTATTATTGTCAAGAAAATCTCATGGAGAGTATTGGAATAATATGGTCCACAGCATCACAAAAATTTAACATGACTGAACAGCAACAAAAATATAGCATTTTCTATGTGGCAGCACTATGCTAATTGCTTCATGGTATTTTCTCATTTGATTCTCACAATAACTCTTAAGAGGTAAGTGCTATTATTAGTTTAGTAATATAAATAATATTATATACAATAACATATTAATATAATATAATAATATGAATAATATAAAATTCAAATTTTCTAGATGAGGAACCTGAAGTAAACAGAAGATAAGTGACTTGTCCAGGGTCACACAGCTAGAAATGTCTAAGGCTAGATTTTAATTTAAATCTTCATGATTCCAGGTACTGAGCTCTCTCCACTGTGCCACCTAGTTGACTCGTAAAGTAGAATATGTTGAGAAAGCATGGTGGAAAACATCTGAGTGAGGATTGAAAGAGAAGCAGAGGCAATGATACTGTTTGCAGGTTTGAGTTAGAAGAGGTCACTTAGTGTATCCCTTCATTTTACTATTAAGGAAAATGAGACCTAAAGTGGTTAAGAGACTTGCTCAAGGTCACACATCACAAAAGTAAAAAGTGGCAGAGCTAGAATTGAAACTCAGGTCCCATAACTCCAAATTCATCACTCTTCATTCTAAAACTGGATGCCGTAGTCTACATGACCAAATGGACAAGATTGACCATATCTTCCTGATCAGTATCTCAAAACTAGCACATACGGAAGCTATGGATAATGATGGGAGATTTTAAACTATTCAGTTATATACTAATTTCCCCCCCCCTATTAAATACAAAACATATGATGACTTCTTGCCTTGCTATTCCATCAGACTGGAGGTAGATAATTGAGATAAGAAGGGAATTGCAACTCCAAGCATAATTTTGACCAAAAAGGAAAAAGTGGTTAACAAAGTTACAGTCACAGAAACCTTGGAATAAAGTGGTCATGTCACCAGAGAGTATCTAATAGTGAAGGGTGTGGTATGATTGTGTGTGTGTGTGTGTGTGATAGAATTTAAAGAATACTGGATATACAGTCAAGCTTCTGATTCAAAGTCTGTCTCTGCCACTTACTTATCCATGTGACATTGGGAATCATCATCATAATCATCATTATCCATTTATTAATGTACCAGACACTGTAACAAGCACTGAAGAAACAAAAGGAAGAGAAAGGGGAAAAAAACCCCAAAACATGAAACCCTTATCCTTAGGGTACTCATTCTACTTGTGGAGGCATCAGGAAGACAATTACATATGTACAAGATTTGTTGCTATTCAGTTGTTTCAGTTATGTTCAACTCTTTGTGAACCCACTTGAGATTTTCTTGACAAAGACATTGAACTGGTTTGCTATTTCCTTCTCCAGCTCATTTTAACAGATGAAGAAACTGAGACAAACAGGGTTGAGTGTCACACAGCTAGTGAATGTCTGAGGCCAGATTTGAACTCTTGAAGATGAATCTTCCTGACTCCCTGTACCAATTATTAGTACATACAAGATAGACATGATATAGCTTGGAAGTAATTTCAGAGGGAAAACACTAGCTTTCTCCATTAAAGTGGGGAGATGGGATTAGGAAAGACCTCTTGAAGAAGATTGGGATTTGAACTGAGTCTTGAAGGAAGCCAGGGAGATCAGTAGATGCAAGTAAGGAGAAAGAAAGAGAGTGTTAGAGGAAAGTCAAGCAGCTAGTATAGAAAAATGGAGTCAGGAGATGGGCAGCAAGAAATCCTGAATGATAAGAGTGCCTGAGTGGAATAAGGTGCTTAAAAGAAGCAGTTATTAAGTTCCAGGTCCTGGAAGTGCTGGGAATATAACAAAGCAATAAGATAGACAATCCCTCCTGTTGAGAAAGGATGGGAAAGTATTTGAAAACTAGAGACGGGCAAACTCTGCTGTTTTGAAGGGGTCAGGGGAAATAATCATTTATATTGCTCCTACTTGTTACCAGACACTATTCTAAATGTCTTACAGATATTATCTCATTTATAAACCCTCAAGAAACTCATATTCTCATGAAGGACCAGGTTGTGAAAGGGGTTAAAAACTAAACAGTATTTATTATTTTATTTCTTATTTAATCTGGAATTTAATATTTATTCCTAGAAGCAATAAGACACTTCTAGAGTTTCCTGCATATGAATTGGGGTGAGAGAGATAAAGTCAGATCTGAGTTTAAGGAAGATGGGTGGGGGAGAGACTTGAGACAGGGGTTTATTATAATAAGGCAATAAACCATGTAATCAAAGGCAGATGTATATTGAGAGATACTATAAAGGTAGAAACAAAAAGATTTGTCAATAGAATTGATATTCGAGGTGAGCTCAAGTGAGAAGTTGGGAATGATCTTTCTGGACCTTAGTTTCCTCACTTATAAAATGAGAGGGTTCCACTTTCAGCTCTAAATCCTATGATTCAACTTTAGATTTAAGTTCTATGTTTACAATATGTTAAAAGATTTAGTAGACATTATTGTGGTACCTGAGAACCCAAAATGAAAGATAATTCAAGAGGAAGCTCTCAGAAGTGAAATTTTAATGCTCTAATCACAAATTATTCCACTAAGGGGTGGGAGAAGGAAGCAGTAATATGTGGTTATACAAGGAGCTCTTCAATAGATTAAGAACTAAAAAGCATATTTACAAAAGATGGGTGATTATAGCTCAGGAATAAAAATCACAAAAGAATGGCACAGCTCTTAATGAAGCACATGAGCTAAAAGTCAAAATAATCTTCAGTTTCTGGAGCAAAATATGCTTAACAACAATGAAAGAGACTATTTTAGATATGTTAAAAGGCTGAACAAGGAAGGGCTAAACCCACTGCTCAGAATAGATCCTACAGTGTTGACAGATGAGAGAAAGAAGACAAAATGATTTCCTCTTGTGGTTTTTTTTCCCTTCTTTCAAGAAAGTTGGTCTTTGGACCAGAAAGGGAAGAACAAACATACTTGAGGGTGACTGGTCTGGAAAGATAGTGAAGCAGCACCAACCAGCTTTAAAAGAATTTAGGACTCCAGACCCAGATAAATTAATCCCAGGGCAGTAAGAACTTGCAAGTGAGATCATGAGCTTACTCTTGAGGAAAGATGGAGAAGCACCTGAAAAACAGAGACTGGCAAAGGTTTTCCCTGTTTTGAAATGATCTAGGAAAATAAGCATTTATTTAGGCCAAGTACTAAATGTCTTATATATATATTACCTCATTTGAAGCTCATAACCCTAGGAGGGAGATGTTCTTATTATTGCCATTTACTAATAGAGTAAACTGAGATAAACAAAGGTGAAGTCACTTGCCCAGAGAATAAGCATTTGAGGTCAGATCTGAACTCAGGTCTTCCTTCAGGCTGAGCACCATCTAGCTTACTATTTAAAAAGAGGAGACTAGTAGATTTTGTAAGCAATAGACCATTAAACTTGTCAGTTCACAGAACAATTCTAGATTCTAGAACAAAATTACAATGTGATGATTTGTGAATACTTTTAGAAGGCATTGCAAATCACCATGAGCCAGAACAAAATCTGTTATCATGCCAGATAAAGTAATATCCTTTTTGATGGAGTTATAAGACTGGTTGATTAGGAAAATGCTGTAGACACACTGGCATTCCAACAAGGCATTTGACAAGTTGTAATATCCTGGTGAATAAAACAGGAATATGTGAGCTTGATGCTAGTGCAGCTAGGCAAATTCAGAACTGTTTAAAATAGCAGGCACAAAGTATGCTAATTAATCTGTAGTAATAGGTGACACTTTCTTTGTCCAGTATATTCATCAACAACCTGACTGAAGACTTAGAGAGTATACTATCAAATTTTCAAATGACACAAAGCTAGAAGGAATAGATATGTAAATTACAGAATCAGGATCCTTAAAGTTCTTTAAAATGAGAATGAGGGAACAGATCTAACAAGATGAAAGCTTTTTAAATTTTCTTTTTTTTTAGATGAACTTCTCAACCATGAGCAAACATGTACACTCAGGAATTTCCATATACGAAGAAGAACAGAAAAGAGGGCTGTATAAGAAACTAACAACTTCCATTATGAAGTTTTAAAATTTTATACTAAATTTCACGTGCTAGTACCAATACTGTCCCATTTACCTGTGTTATCTGAACTCCCTTCTACTCTCTATTTTTTGATGTCTCATTGACATTCTTTTTTTTTTTTTTTTAGTTTTTTGCAAGGCAAATGGGGTTAAGTGGCTTGCCCAAGGCCACACAGCTAGGTAATTATTAAGTGTCTGAGACTGGATTTGAACCCAGGTACTCCTGACTCTCTAAGGCCAGTGCTTTATCCACTACGCCACCTAGCTGCCCCTCTCATTGACATTCTTTTCTTTCTTTCTTTTTAAAAAATATTTACAAGCTGTTATTTAATAGCCATAGAGGCAAAGCTATAAAGTTAGGTACAAAAAATCAACAACACAATTTCAGAATAAAGGACAATAGATGTGGTGATAATTGATGTGGGAAAAAACCCTTCAAACTTAATGGATTTCAAAAAAAATCTAATACATTACTGTAAGTAGAGCAAACAGAACAAGGGATATAAAGTTACCATGTGTCCTTGGTCATGGTCAGGTTGCATCTAGATTAATGATTTCATTTTTGAAAAAGACATCTAGTTGACACAGTGCTAGACTTGCAGTCAGGAATACCTAAGTTTGAATTCTGCCTCAAACAATTTTGTCTTTGTTGTTCAATCATGTCCAACTCTTTAGGACCCTATTTCAGATTTTCTTGCAGTGGTCTGCCATTTCCTTGTCCAGTTCATTTTACCAATGAGAAAACTGAAGCAAATAGGGTTAAATGACTTGCCCAGGGTCATATAGTAAGTGTTTGAGACCATATTTGAACCGATACAAATGAGTCTTTCTGATTTTAGGTCCAGCATGCTATTCACTAAGCCACCTAGCTATATGATCTTGGTCAAGTCACTTACCACTTCTAAGTTCTTCTCCTACTTCCATCACTAGTAACCTCTACTCTTTTGAGGACAAGTCTCTTCATATATACCATTTAATCAAAATCTAGAGAGATATGTTTACAGATCCCCAAGTTACTTTTCTTCCTTCCTCAATGAGTTCAATACTTGACTCTTATTTTTTCTCTCCTTCTCATGTTAGGGAACTTCAATATGCATATTAACTTTCTCTGAAACCACTCAGGTCTTGGGCTGACTTACTTCCTGTGATCTGTTCCTCCACACTGCCTCAGTCATACACAAAGATAGTTGTTTTCTTGATCTTGCTTTCCCCAACAAATGTTGGGGGAAACTTCAAGTTTAGGTATTCTTAGGGGCGGCTAGGTGGCGTAGTGGATAAAGCACTGGCCCTGGAGTCAGGAGTACCTGAGTTCAAATCTGACCTTAGTCACTTAATAATTACCTAGCTGTGTGGCCTTGGGCAAGACACTTAACCCCATTTGCCTCACAAAAAAAAAAAAAAAGGAATTCTTAATTCCCCCAGTCTGATCATAATCTATTAACTTTCCACTTCTCCCTCTGCTTTCTCTTACCAGACTCTATACTTCATCCACACTGTGATCTCTCATCCCTTGGTACTTTCCCAGACTAGCTACCCTGCACTATCTACTTTCTCTTTTTTTCCCCTATCTTGATTCCTTGGTGGACTAATTCAACTCTACCCCAACTTATTCTCTTGAAAGTCCTTTTATAATATTGTCAATTGTGCCCTGCCAAGCTTTGGATGACTCCTCCCATTTATCACCTTCAGTCGTACACAATACTACTGAAAAAAAGGTAAAGAAAACACTCAATTATTTTGACTTGGCTCACTACAAATTTATGTTATACAATTTCAACGGGATCTTTACTGCTACTAGATAATCCCACTATACCTCCTTTGTCAGTTCACTATCCCATTCTCCTTAACAGCTAATCTAAACCTTTTCATCCTTCCTTAAACCTTCCATGGCTTCCTTTTCCCCATTCTCTCAGCTGAGCATTTTACTTTTTACTTTAAAAAAAAAACCCAATCATTCACCATGATTTGCTTCTTCTTTATTTGCTTCTTCTTTATTTCATTTGCTTCTTCTTTATTTCATGACTTTTGCCACTACCTCCTCCTTATATCACATGATGGAATGGGTTTACTACTTAACATCCCTCCACTTGCACAAGAAATCCCATTTCACCCTATCTCCTTCAATAGGCTCTCTCTCAGTCATTCTCATTTTATCACTTGTCTTCAGTCTTATAATAGATATCTTCCCTGTTGCCTAAAAATATGACCATGTCTCTTCCATTCTCAAAATACCCCCACCTGATCCTTTCATCCCTCTATCTTTTTGGTCCTTTGTAGCTGAGCTCCAATTTTTCTCTTCTTAACCCCTTATAATATGACTCCTATTGAAATTACTCTCTCTAAAATTACCTTTTCTCAATCTTCACAAATCTTGTCCTAAGCTATCTGCTGAGGCTACATTTCTGATCTTGCATCTTTAAAAGATCATGACATGGAAAAAAGTACAAAAGAAGGGGGCTTAGCCCTACCTGATCTAAAATTATATTATGAAGCATCAGTCATCAAAACTGTCTGGTATTGGCTAAGAAATAGAGTGGTGGACCAGTGGAATAGACTAGGTGCAATAGCAGGAAATGATTATAGTAATCTCCTGTTTGATAAACCCAGAGTTCAGCTATTAGGATAAAAACTCTCTCTTTGTTAAAAAAAACTGCTGGGAAAACTGGCAGTTAGTATGGAAGAAATTTAGATTAGACCAACACCTAACACCCTTTACCAAGATAAGGTCCAAATGGTTACCGAATTTAGACATAAAAAACAATACTATAAGCAAATTAGAAGATCAAGGACTAGTTACCTGTCAGATCTATGGAAAGGGATGCAGTTTATGACTAAGGAAGAGTTGGAGAACATCACCAAAAACCAACTAGATGAGTTCGATTACATTAAATTAAAAAGCTTTTGCACAGATAAAACCACTGTAACCAAGATCAAAAGAAACATAGTAAATTGGGAAACAATCTTTACAACTAATGATTCTGACAAAGGACTCATTTCTAAAATATACAGAGAAGAACTGAGTCATATTTTTAAAACAAAAAGCCATTCCTGAATTGACAAATGGTCAAAGGACATGCAAAGGCAATTTACAGATGAGGAGATCAAAGCAATCCATAGTCATATGAAAAATTGCTCTAAATCATTACTTATTAGAGAAATGCAAATTAAAGTTTCTCTGGGGTACCACCTCACACCTCTCAGACTGGCCAATATGACCAGAAAGGATAATGATCATTGTTGGAAGGGTTGTAGGAAATCTGGGATACTATTACATTGTTGGTGGAGCTGTGAACTCATCCAACCTTTCTGGAGAGAAATTTGAAACTATGCCCAAAGGGCAACAAAAATGTGCATACCCTTTGATCCAACAATACCACTACTAGGTCTATACCCTGAAGAGATGATGAAAAAGGGTAAAAACATCACTTGTCCAAAATCATTCATAGCAGCCCTGTTTGTGGTGGCAAAGAATTGGAAATCATGTAAATGTTCTTCAACAGGGGAATGGCTTAGCAAACTGTGGTATATGTATGTCATGGAACACTATTATTCTACTAGAAACCAGGAGGGAAGGGAATTCAGCGAAGCCTGGAGGGATTTGTATGAACTGATGCTGAGTGAGAGGAGCAGAACCAGAAAAACACTGTACACCCTAACAGCAACATGGGGGTGATGATCAACATTGATGCACTTGCTCATTCCATCCATGCAACAATCAGGGACAATTTGAGGCTGTCTGTGATGGAGAATACCATCTGTATCCAGAGAAACAACTGTGGAGTTTGAACAAAGACCAAGAACTATTACCTTAAATTTAGGGGGAAAAAACTGATATCTTATTGTCTGATCTTGCTATCTCTTATACTTTATGTTACTTTCTTAAGGATAGGATTTCACTCTCATCACACTCAATTTGGATCAATGTATACCATGGAAACAATGTAAAGTCTGACAAACTGCCTTCTGTGGGGGAGGGATTAAGATTAGGGGAAAAATTGTAAAACTCAAAATAAATAAATAAAATCTTTAATAGAAACTAAAAAAAAGATCATGACCTTAATGTCTAATAGACCCCTTAAACTTAACATATCCAAAATGAACTCTTTATTTATTTTTTTTGGTTTTTGCAAGGCAGTGGCCTTAAGTGACTTTCCCAAGGTCACACAGCTAGGTAATTAAGTGTCCGGGGCAGGATTTGAACTCAGGTCCTCCTGACTCCAGGGCCAGTGCTCTATCCACTGTATCACCTAGCCATCCCCAAACTGAACTCTTTATCTTTTCCCCTACCCCTACCCCACTTCCCTATTCCTATAGAGGGCAACATCATCCTCTCAGTTTCTCAGGTTCACAAACTAGGGACCATTACTCTCTCTCCCCCCTTCCCATCCAAACTGTTGCTAAAGTTTGTTGATTTCACCTCTATAACATATCCCAAATATACCCCCTTCTCTCCTCTGATTACAAATACAAGCTTTTATCATTTCCTACCTTGATTACTGCAAAAGCCTACTGGTGGGACTTCAAGTTTCTTCCTATTCCAATCCATCCTCCATTCAGCTGACAGATTTTCTTAAAATATAATTCTAAGCATGCCCTCACACACACTCATACACACACACACACACACACACACACACACACAAACACACACACAGACACCCTCCCCATAAATTCTAATGACTCCTGTAAACTCAAGGAGCAAAACAAAATTTTCTATTTAATGTTCAAAGCCTTTCATAAACTATTCCTCCATAAACTATTTTCTTTTTTTTTTTTTAGGTTTTTGCAAGGCAAATGGGGTTAAGTGGCTTGCCCAAGGCCACACAGCTAGGTAATTATTAAGTGTCTGAGACTGGATTTGAACCCAGGTACTCCTGACTCCAAGGCTGGTGCTTTATCCACTATGCCACCTAGCTGCCCCTCCATAAACTATTTCTAGTCTTCTTACACCTTTTTCCCCCATCACCTATTTCTTAATCCAGAATTATTGACCTCCTAGATGTTTTTCAAGGAAGACTATCTCTCAGCTCTGGAAATGTTGTCCTAGAATACTCTTCTTCCTTATTTCTTCCTCCTGCCTTTCCTCCCTTCCTTCAATGTCCAATCAAAATCCTATCTTCTACATGGAGCCTCTTAATTCTAGTGCCTTCCCTCTTTTACTCACTTTGTATTTTTCTTGTATGTAGTGTGATTTTATATGTGTTTGTTTATTGTTTTCCCTATTTAGACAGGAAGTTCCTTGAGGGAAGGGACTCTCTTTATATTTCCAGTGTTTAGTACATGATGTCTGTCATATAGTGGACACTTAATAAGTGTTTATTGATTGACTGACTTTTTATCTCAGTTTCCTCATCTGTAAAATGTGGATAATAGAACTTACCTTACATGGCTGTTATAAGGACTAACTGAGCTAATATATATATATATATATATATATATATATATATATATATGTATATATATGTATATATATCATTTTTATAAACCTTAAAATGTAATTATTATTAGTTAATATTACTCTGGGAAACTACCTTTTGCAAATGACAAATATTTAGAGGACAGTCAGGATGGTGACAAGTGATAGTTCTAGAAACTATTTTTTTAAGGAATTGTTGAAGAAATAGAAAATGTTTAGCCCAAGAAGATTTGACAGACATTCTTCAATTGTCTTCCACTGTCATATGAAAGAGGGAATATATTTCCTCTATATAGATATTGAGGCTAGAACTATATAACTACTGAGGATCGGAGGATGAAAGCATGAAATCAATTTCTCAATATGAGAAGGAACTTTGTAACTGAGTTCTCCAAAAATGGAATTGTACATTAGAGACATTCTCATCAATGGAAATGTTCAAGCAGAGACTAAATGACAACTTGCCAGAGACTTTTCAAAAGAGATTCCTGTATCAGGACAGATAGGTGATATTATTAAGCTCTAAAGTCCCTTCTACCTCTAAGATTTTATGAGGTAATGGTCTCAAAAAAAATTTGGAGAAAGAGGCTGCTTTTTCCTGCCATACCCCGCAAGCAGATCAGTATTATGTGTTTCCATGGTACCTCTAAGAATAAAGAAAATGGCTAATATCAACTTTACTTTCCCATCTCAGTTGCTGTAGTCTTCATGTATCTGTCTTGCAAGAAAGAAATCTTTTATATTAAGAAGTGAATGGGATGCATAGAGCAGTCCAAAATAAGTGACTTTCTCTAAAGTTACAGTGTGTGGAAGTAAGTTGAATACTCTGGGAGGCAGTTCTGGCTAGCGGCCCTTGGCTTGAAGCTCTACAGAGAGAGGAATCATAGGCTTTAGAATTAAAAGAAGGGACCTTGGAGTCCATCTCTGATTGCCATGCCCTTCACATTATTCCATGCTAATTGCTACATTCACTTGTAGAGCAGAAAAGGAAGTGAGCCAATACTTCCCACCACCCCCACCACTCCCACCTTCTCAAACTGAGTGATTTGTAGGAAGAGAGGAAAACAATGGAAAACTGGAGTCATTCCCACTTGTTGCTGAGCGGGGATTTTGGTCGGATGTTAGGCTTACCTGGAATGCCCCTGTTGCTATTTTGGGTAGGCAAGCATCCTATGGAAACAATGAGGTGAAAAAAAAAAAACAGCTAAAACAAATTCTACAGTCTTATTTCTGCAAACCAATGCTAATCAGCCTGAGGAATCGATTTTGATTTGATAACAGAGAGCTAACTCCTGAGAATTCAAGAAACCCAAATCTGAATGGGGTCTAGCTTGATAGGATCTTTACATATATTATCTGCTCATATTCACTTAGGAGCTTGGAGGGGCTAAGGATTTTTATCTTCATGCTGCAAAAAAGCTAACTGAAACCCAGAAAAAGCCCATATCATCTGTAATATCCCAGAATAAGTTGTTGGCAGATATGGGGAGAAATCCTTGTTCTTTTGTACCAGCCCTAACCAATGTCCCAGACTATACAACTTCTCTTTTTTGTGGTTGAAGTCCTTGTCTTGCCATGAATTTTTTTCCCCTATAGAGTTGTCATCATGGAGAATTGGTAGACCAGAAATGTCTGACCATTAGCAAGGAAGGATTACCCAGTTCCTCAAGTTCCATTGGATTCCCCCCCCCCTTTTTTTGGTAAGGCAATGGGGTTAAGTGATTTGCCCAAGGTCACACAGGTAATTATTTAGAGTCTGCAGTCGGATCTGAACTCAGGTCCTCCTGACTCCAGTACCAGTGCTTTATTCACTGCCCCATCCCCATGGCTTTTAACCCTGAAGGGCCTTCCACAGAGAAGCTTGGGAAGCTAGTCAGACAAAGATAGGTGAAAAAGAGTGGCAACATCAGTTTTATACAGGGTACCTCCCTATTTACCAAGATGCATTGGGGAAAAATAGCAGAGAATAGCAAAAATGAAGAGGCTGGGTGCCAGAACCAAGGAATTGAACATATATGAGCCATTAATGAGGTAGAGTCAAGAAGGGGTCCTTATGTGGTTGTAAGGAAGAATAGGCAGAACCAACAGATCATGGGTATGATGAGATGAACAAACTGAACCACATATTCTTCCTTCTCTATCCATGGAGCAGAGAAGCCATCCTCCATTTACCTATCTGGTAAAAACTGTTTTCTTCCTAACCTAGTGGGTTTAAGGTTGGAGAGAAAAACATTTTCCCCCCAGCCTCCAACAGCAGCCAAAGCAGTTGGAATCTAGAGGTTTTATTACTTTGCTGCTTATTCCCATTTCTATGCTATTTGAAGCTATTATTAAAACTAGATGTTCATCTTGCAAGCTTATCTCACTATTTATCTTACTATAAAAATGGAAAGCAGTATTATGAGAGAAAAAGTCAAAATCTGAGAGGAAAATTTCCCCTCCCTGCAGTTCAGGCTAAGTGGCAGGGTGGAGCTGATGTGAGAGAGTGAGTTTGCTATTGATGACAATTTTTCAGAGTATATACATGGGTATATATGTTATCTATAAACACAGTCATATATGTCACAATGTTTATACTTATAGGTACATGTGTACATATAGACATGTATTGTCTACAAATATGTATACATGTGTGCATAGTTTTTAAGCTTACATACAAACTTTAAGCTTTTATCTACATAATCTTATATAGTATGCATATGTGCATGTTATCTATCTATATTTTTAAAGCTATTTAAACTCTAGAATGCATTGACTTTTGATGTTCCTTGTTTATAGATTATCCCCATCTCCCCATCCCCCATATCCTTCCTTCAGAACTCAAAGTTAGATAAATAAAGGGAATGAGCCTATGAGCAGCACAGTGTAAAGATTGATGCAGTTTTTGCTTCATGGCATTTTAAGAAGTTTTAGTAGGGCTTTCCTTTCTTCATCAGAAAACTGCCTATTCATATCCTTTGGCCATTTTTTAATTGGGGAATGTCTTATCTTCCTATAAATTTGAAAAAGTTCTTTATATATTTAAGATATGAGACTTTTATCTGAGAAACCATCTATGCATTTTTTTCCTCAATCTTCTGCTTTCCTTCTGATTTTGGTTCCATTTGTTTTATTTGTACAAGAACTTTTTAATTTAATATAGTTGAAATTATCCATTTTGACCTCACTTTGCACTATCTCTTCTTAAAATAATTATCTATAACTCAGTTAAAGTAATGTGTTTCATATTCTTCAAATTTTTTTCATAATATCTCTCTTTATAACTAGGTCATGTGCTAGTCTTATGAGGCATTAAGGACCCTTGACATCTATATCCTGAAAAGTCCCTTTTTCTCATGGGCCTTCTTCCACTTCAAATACCCACCTCCATAGATCCTTAGAGATAATTTAGAAGAAGATGCAGTGACATTCTAATGAAGGTAAGAGCGGTCTAACAAATGTATCTTACTATATTGACCTTCTTTGGGTAAAAAAGAGTATTTTTTATTAGAATTTGTCATTCATTACTTTCTACTGATGTCCTGCCCTGACCATGGATGGTAGAGATGACTATGAGTGAGTTTTCATATTTCTGTGACTTCTTATAGGTCCTGCTGAAATAAGGTTTTTGAAGGATTGTATAGCCTAAGAATCTGCCTACCAAATTCACAGAAGATCCTCCAAGAAGCTTGGACACCAACTGATGATTTTTTCTGATTTCCCCTCTCCTCCAGCTCCCAGAGGTGGGTATGGACATGAAGGCTGTGATATGCAGCAATGTAGGAAGGACTCATAGATGAAATCATAGATACTTCACGGATCATAGATACTTCACTGAAGTCCCCAAAGGAAAAGGCATTTGTGATTCTTCCCTTCCCAGGGCATTGGGGGAAAAAAATGATTCCTGTCCTTTCCCTCAGTGGGAAATAGTTGAAATATTTCCACCTTGAAATATTTGTGAATCTGAATGTGCCCCTGGTCAAATAGAACAGGAGCAATTAGTAAACATGGGGGGTTATATATGGTAATGTTTATACTGTGAAAATTATTTGGCAGATCACCAATGTGATAAGCCTTTCAGTAAAAAGTCAGATGAGTGAACATGGGAGGAAAGGAGAGAGAAGTAAGAAAAGAGAAAAGGAAGCAGTTAGAAAAATGGCAAAATCAGAAAGCCTGAGTTGCATAAAAAAGCTATTTTTAGAGCTTTTGAGAAGAAAAAGAAATAGTATTCATTGATGAAAATTTTTTTAAGAAAGATTTTATTTATTTTGCATTTTACAATTTCCCCCCCATTCTTGCTTCCCTTCCCCCACCTTCCCACCCCCACAGAATGCATTCTGTTAGTGTTTACATTGGTTCCATGTTATACATTGATCTCAACTGAATGTGATGACAGAGATAGTTGATGAAAGTTTTAATAACAATAATATCAACACTACTTGGTATTTTTGTAGCACTTAAATGTTTATAAATAACCTTACATACATATTATAGGTGTTATCCCATATATCTGAACCAGGATGGAATAAGGAATCTGGCAAACAGGGTACTTTTTTGAGAACTGAGATGGGAAGAAGGACAAGTGATGATTGTAGGGATCAGGCAGCATTCTTATAGGAGCAGAGAATCATAGATTTAGCCAATCTGGAGATACAAAGATAAAAATGACAGTCCCTGCTCTCAAGTAGTCTTTTAGGGGAGATTATATATGTATATATATATATATATATATATATATATATATATATATATATATATATATGTGTGTGTGTGTGTGTGTGTGTGTGTGTGTGTGTATGTTTGTCTCTAAGCATGTTTATGTGTATCTACATAGATACACATATGTATCTATATATTTATAGAGATTTACAGATATATATATACACACACCTATGTGTATTATACATGTGTATAAAACTTTATGTGAACTACTCAAGAATAATTTACACACACAGTGTAATTGGGGGCCAGGGGCTGAAGGGGGAGGGCATTAGCGATTGAAGGAACAAAGTTCACCTTCACATAGAAGGTTGTATTTGAGATGAATTTTTTAAGAAACTGGGAATTCTAAGAAATGAAAGTGTAAGGGGAGTCCATTCCAGAATTTGGGGACAAGCCGTCCAAAGGCACAGGGAGGACATAAAGCATCATTCATGAGGAAAAGTAAGCAGATGAATAGCTATGTTGCTCTTCTCTTCACACTGAAGTAATGGATTCAAGATTTAGGGTGAGATGTGTATTTTTGGACATGGACAAGGTGGGAATTTGTTTTGCTCAACTATGCATATTTGTCACAGGAATTTTGTTTTTATTTTTCTTTTAAATTGAGGGTAGGAAGGAGGGAGAGAAAAAAATTTTAAATGGAAATATCAAATAAAGTGGGGGGAGGGAAGTAAATAGGTCAGTTTGACTTAGCCCATAGAGTATGTGAAAGGAAGTAATGTGTAATAAGGCTAGAAAGCAAATCTAGAACCAGGTGATGATGGGCTTTAAATGCAATACTGAGACATATTTGATCCTAGAAGTTACTGGGTATTTATTTGGGTTATTTTTTTGAGTAAGGGAGTAACATAGTTAGATCTATATTTTAGGAAAACCAGAACTTAAAAGGAACTTGAACCTCATTTTGTTCAATCTCCTCATGTTTTAAAGAAGAAAACTAAGTCTCAAAGAAGCACAGTCACTTACCCAAGATCACACCTAGCTAGTAAATGTCAGTGATGAGATTTGATGGAATACATATTCATAAATATGTGTGTGTATGCGTGTGTATAGTCTCTTTTCCTTTAAGTCCATCACTCTGGCTTCTATACCATTTGAGAAGAGAAAGAAGAATGAGTTGTTTGAATTTGTAGATTTCAATAGAAAATTTTGGGGGGTTGGCAAGGAAATGGGGGTTAAAGTGATTTGCCCAAGATCACACAGCTAGGTAATTATTAAGTGTCTGAGGTCAAATTTGAACTCAGGTCCTCCTGACTCCAGGGCCAATGCTCTATCCACTACACCACCTAGCTGCCCTTAATAGAATATCTATTGTAGAAGGAGCCTGTAGACTTCCAGATTTCCATCAGTGGCACCACCACTCATCCAGTCCTTCGTGTATAAAAGTTTAGTCTTTGCTTTAATTATTTCCCTTCTTAACTCCTAAAATCACAACTATTTACCAGGCCTTGCCCATTAATTTACAACTAAAAACAAAAAGTGAAGCAATCCAACCCCTCAGGGACATTCCATAGGGGGAGAACAATGGAAACTACATATACACATATAAATGTACCAAACAAAAATAAGGTATTTTTTTTTTTATGGGGAAGCACAGGCAGCTAGGAAGGAGGATGAGGAAAGGTTTCATGTTGGTGTAACAACTGAAATGAGCTTTGAATGAAACAAAAGATTCAGGAAAAGGTGACTGAATTAGTTTCAGAGATCTGAGTTCAAATCCTGTCTCTATCACTTAATACCCATTAGGCAAGTATATGGGCCTCAGTTTCCCCACCTATAAAAAGAAAGGAGTGGACCAGAGGATCTCTAAGGCCTCTTTGCTCTAATTCAATGATCTCTTGGGTAGTGGCAATAAAGGATTGTAAAGGCAGAAGTACAAAAAGAGTATGTTTTAGGAATGCAGGGTGGGGAGTCCTATAAAAAGGCATAGAGATGAGATTCGAAGGAACATGTAAGGAGCAACAATAAAGTTATTTGGAATGAGAGGAGAGATGACAAATTCTAGAGAAGCTGATCAGATATAGTCCTTGAAAGAAAATGAGGAGTGTGGGACCACTTCATTGCTTGTGCTCTCTACAGAGTCAAGGATGTTCAGAAGAGGGATGGCTTTGAGGAAAGGTAAGTTTGGTTTGGATGTGTTATGTAAAGGCCTGCTGTTTCTCCTTCTGTTATGTCTTTTGTATCTCTTCTCTCTCCTGCATTCCTACTATCACTATCCAAGTTCAGGCATTGATTACCACCAAGCTGGGCTATCACAATAGCTTCCTCACCAATCTCAGACCTCCAATAATATTTGATTTGCTCTCCTATACAAGTAGGTGCGGAGCAGCTAGGTAGGTGGTGCCACTAATAAAACACCATGCCTGGAATCAGGAAGATCTAAATTTAAATACGGCCCCAGATGCTTCCTAGCTATGTGACCCTAGGCAAGTTTCTTAACCATATTTGCCCCATCTGGAAAATGATCTGGAGAAGGAAATATCAAACCCCTCCAAGTTTTTCCAAGAAAACCTCAAATAGGATCACGAAGAGTCAGGCATCACTGAAATGACTGAATATACATCATATAGCTGATATTTACAGAGCACTTTAAAGTTTATGACATCAACCAGCATAAGATAAATGATTTTATATATACTTATAAGTGTATATGTTGTATCTGCTGTCTCCTCATAGTATATAATCTCTACAAAGGCCCAGATTATGTCATTTTTTTGTCTTTCTCTGCAAAGTTCCTGTTTTATTTTCATGCTCATTTTATAGATGAGGAAACTAGGAGAATTATAATAATAATGATGATGAATCACTAACAATTATTTAGAGCCTACTGTTATAAACTTGTAAGTGTCTGAGGCCAGATTGAAATTGGACATTCCCATTTCCAGGCCCAACTCTCTATCTGCTGTGTCACCTTGCTGCATGGTAAAGGTCATACAGTAATACAGTTAATATGGCAGATTGGAATTCAGGTCTCTTGATCCCAAGTCAATTCTTCTTTCTACTACATCACAATCATTTTTGCTTTATAGGCATTTCATAGAATTATAGTTTGTCAGAATCAAATGGAATCTTAGAATCTAGTCTCTACCTCCCTCATTTTATAGATAAGGAAACTGAGACTCAGAGAAAAGAAATAACTCAGCCCAAAGTTCCCTCTCCCCAACTCAGTAGTCTTTGCATTTGAGTTCAGGTATCCTAACTCCCAGTTCAGAGCTCCCTTTTCATGTTGATTGTATTCTATTAACTTGCAGCTTTCCTCCCCAATGTACATAATACTCTGCATATAGTAGGAACTTAATAAATTTTGAAATTGGTTGATGGAGAAATGAAAGATTTCATGAAAAAGTATCAATCAAACTGAAGTGAGCAAGGAAATTGTATATACATCATTATCCACTCTTAATTTATACTTGTTATCAGGTTCTCAGCAGGATAGATTTTTTTTTCTAAATGAATCTCTAATCATGTCATGCTGGGGAACCTGAGAAAAATGGATAACAAAAAGATTTGGAGAGTCTGTAGTATCCAGGAAGTAGTCTAAGGAGGAGAAAGTCTTGATAAGGCACTGTGGGAAAAAAAAAAGACTGGATTTGGATTCAGATTTCTGGGTTTGAATCCTGACTCTGACACTTGCTCCTATGTGAGGCAAGTATATGGGCTTTAGTTTCCTCATCTATAAATTGAAGGTCATTTTTAGTTCTAAATTTATGATCTTTTGGAAAGTGTCAATAAAAAGTTTCTAAGTGTAGTGGTATGTATCAGGAAGAATATATTGGTCCTACTTTACTGTCTGCTAGCAGTTTTTTCCCTTTATTTAATCTTATATCCCTGTGTAAAGATGCACCGTATAGTATATATAAAGGTCACTGTATTCAGCATCAAGAGACTTGGGGTATATTCCTGACTCGTCTACTTCTAAAATCTAAGTATGAAAACGCTTTAGGCTTCATTTGTAAAAGGGCCATTTTAGACTGTAATAACCCATCATTCCCTGATTTTAGGAATGAGCTGGTTTCTAGAAGTCTCAATGAATGGGTGGCTGCCTAAAGGATAGACTGCAGAGATAGTCACATGTTGGAGGAAGATATCCAGAGGCATCTATTCCTCTTTTCAAATTTCTAGTGATCAAGACAGATACCATTTAGAGGTATTGTGGTATAGTGGTTAGAGAGCCCTGAACTTTACTGGTATCCCTGAAAGTTGTAATATCTTCCCCTTTCAGATTAATTTACCTCTCCTCTTTGTGTATCTAGGGATTTACAAGCTTTCTCCCCTATACAATATATATTCCTTGAGGTCAGTGACTATTTTTAGACTTTATTTGCCTAGGTTCAAATGCCACTTCATAAATTAGACATGAAACCTGCACAAGTCACTTTCCTGCTCTGTGCCTCGATTTCCTTCTCTGTAGAAGAAAGGGATTAGACTGATCCTCCAAGGATCTTTCCAGTTCTAAATCTATGATCCTATAGATCTGTATTTTAACCTAGGACCTCCCACCTTGGTGGGGAGAAGGGAATGCTCTTAATCTGCTCAGGTGCCCAGTTGTACAGGAGGAAGATGAACTAAGGAGTGAAACAGAATATTGGGGCAACTTTGGACCTTTACTCCATGCAGGTGAACTGACATACCCTTTAAAGGAAGGGGAACAACCATATTTCAGTATTAGTGGGAAAACAAAAGTCCAACAATTCTTTCTGGCAGCCTTAGCCAGGATCCAACTGAGTTCAGAATTTCAGTCTCAGTCTTTTAAGAGGCAACAAGCAAGAAAAATCATTAAATTTCAGTATGTAGTAACTGAAGGGTCTGTGTTCCCCAGACCCCTCCCCTCCCCTAATTAGTCTATTAAAAGCACCCTTCCTCTATCTAGTGGGCTGCCTTT
Organism: Macrotis lagotis; assembly: GCF_037893015.1. NCBI lineage: Eukaryota > Metazoa > Chordata > Mammalia > Peramelemorphia > Peramelidae > Macrotis > Macrotis lagotis. The sequence continues at coordinate 235,517,518 of NC_133658.1, read as the reverse complement.
CCAAACCCCTATCACCCCTTCCTACCCTTCCTGATTAGGAGTCCTTAGTCTTTCAGCAGCCTAATAGAAACTCTGTGAAGATCCAGGTATACCTTTCTACTTCCGCATCTCCTGAACCCAGCAGCTCATTCAAAAGTACAGAAACCTCAAAGTGTCCCATGGTTCTCTTCCTCCATCTACATTCATCTGCTTTGCCCACCCCACCAACCGACTGTCTCAGTTACAAAAATTGCCAGTTTGAGAGAATGGTCTATCGACTGGGGATACTGGAGCATGGGAAAGAGAGATTTCAGATAGAGTTCAGGATAGAGCTTGTATATTTAAATAAGAGAAATTTGTAGAATAAGAGTGTGGGGCAGGGAATTGTGTTTTTTCAGACTAGCTTTGAGGCAGCCAGATGGCTCAATAAAGTCTGGATCTGGAATCATGAAGACCATGAAGTCTCAGTCACTTGGTAGTATGTGTCCTTGGATAAGTCACTTACCCTTATTTGTCTTGTGGTTTGTCCTTCATTCTCAAAAAGAACCAAGATGCCAGGAAGATGATATCATAACTTGCAAATGAATTGGATTTAAGTGAAGGAGGGCTGTGCAAAGTCACCAGCCTCACTCTCTACTCTAGAGTCATCTGGAAGCTGTGGCAAGATACAGATCAGTACAACTCCAGTTGGCCTTGCATGCTGAGGGGGATCTAGGCCTTTTTGTGCTAAGGTCTTTCCCAAGTCTCATTAAGACTAGGAAAATGCCCATTCAGTGATTAAGTTTAGGTAAGAAATGAGGCAAAGAATTGCCTCTTTTTCTTAGTTAAAAAATTTTATCTGGGAGGGAAAGATCCTCAAAAGTTTCTAGTCAAAGCAGAAACAATATTTACCCTCACTCAGAACCATCAGGGCCCAAACAATGACCAGGTGAGGCTGGGCAAGTCACTTAACCTTTGTTTACTTTAATCCTTAGGAGAATGAAATGGCATGGCAAACCACTCCAATACCTTTGCCAAAAAAAAAAAAAACTCCATAGGGCCTCAAAAAGTTGGACAAGATTGAGTGACTCATCAAAAGGAAAGAATGAGAAAATCAATATGTGTTTACATGATATGACAGCAGAACTTGGGACCTTTGAACTTTGCATTAAAGACATGTGGCATAAGCAGAGGCAGAGATCTGGGAGCAAAGCTGAGTGGGGACCAGCATTATGTCTTTGAGAGTTGCTTGAAAATGATCGTGGGTGATAAGAGAAACTGTGTAAAGCATAGGGCAATGAAGTTTTCCCTAACAATTAAAACCATGCCAAGTGGAATGGGGGAGGGGCCTCCAGCCTATAGTGGGTTCCCCCAATTGGGGTTTTCAGCCAAAGACCAGATGATAATGTGCTGTGATGCTGATTCTTTTTTTTTGAGTATAGACCTTTTTAAATGACCATGAATATGATTTCCAAGTGTGAAATTCTGGGATTTTCACCAAGTTGTTAGTGCTTATGACATCTCTTTTTCTTCTTTCTTTGCTCCCCCAACATGGATACACTTTGGTACTGGTCACATCAATGGAGTTAGGAATGATGAAAAGCTCCAATTCTGTATAGGCTGGGCTAGTTGAATTGCAATTTTTGGCAACATCTTCTGGGACTCTTTTTTATATAGATGCCCAGGGGAAAGGATGCAGTTAATAATGTGATTTAGGTTCCTGGGTATCAATACAGATTATTGATTAATAATGGCAAATTATTCATCAACAATAGAAACTACCTATTCAGTTAAAGTGTTTACCTGTCTTCAAAACAATAGTGCGACAAAGGAAATATAAACATTTTCACTTGATTATGAACTAGTAACTGTAGAAATGATACTCAAGTTTGAAATCAGGAAATCTGGTTTCTAAAGCTACTTCTGAACAGAGGCATCTATAGAGTGTGAGCTGAATGTGCCAGTATACTATGGGCAAGCATTGCTCTTTCCTTAAAATCCACTATTTGGATAGGATACCTGTCTATTTATCTGTATAAACTGATGCTTTTGACACATATTAGTTAAATGATGAGACATTCATCTCCAGACTAGAAGTATTTTTCCTGGCTATCCCTCATGTCTTGAATTCTCTCCCATCTCATCTCTGCCTCCTATCTTGCTTCAAATCCAAGCTAAAGTTCCTAAATTATGAGTTTTTCATGATTCCCTCTCAATGCTAGTCTCTTTCCTTTGTTGACTATATTTTACTTAAATTATATAGATGTTATTTGTATATCATTGTTTTCATGTAATCAATTTAATGTGAGTTCCTTGGAAATAGAGACCATTTTTTTTACCTTCACCTTTCACATAGTAAATGCTTCATAAATGTTCATCGATTGACTAACCTTGGACAAGTCATTTAACTTCTGTAAGCTTCAGTTTTTCTCATCTGTAGAATAAAGTTAATGATTCTTATACCACCTACTTTGAGAGTAGTTTTATGTCGAAAGTGGTTAGTCCTCCCACAGGAGCTCCTGTTCTGCATTAGTATTCAGAGAAAAAATATGTTGATGCATGGTTCATGTGTCTACCTACAAAGGAGCACTGATAATTCTCTTAACTCTTAAGGAGCAATGACAAAGAATTTAGGATTCAATCCCTAAATAAGCCACCAGATGATGCTTTGAGTTTAGGTTGCTCCAGCTACTCTCCAATGTATATAAGACTTAGCCCAAGTCCCTGGAATCAGTCCCAGTGCCCTACTACAGATTCAATTTAGTCTAATCTAAGAACATAAAAGGCAACTAGGTGACACAGTGAATAAGTATCAGGCCTGAAGTCAGGAAGATATATCTCTGTGAGTTGAAATCTGGCAACAGACACTTACTAGCTCTGTGCCTGAGTAAGTCACTTAAACCTGTCTGCCTCAGTTTTCTCATCTATAAAATGAATTACAGAAGAAAATGGTAAACAGCTCCAGTATCTTTGCCAAGAAAACCCCAAATAGGATCATGGAGAATCAGACACAACAGAAATGACTGAACAATGGCAACAAAAATATAAAGAGTTATAATACAAATTCATAATTTAGGAAATCAAAGTGAAAGGCTGTGAGAAATAATTCATTTGGATGACCCCTATTCTATTCCAATCTGCTTAAATCAATATGATATGAATTCATAGGGGTGATGATTATAAGTTCTGTTGTTGGGTCCAGAGCTGTGAGTTGTAGATCACAGGATTCCTTATGTAATCATAGGAAACCAGTTAGAGGTCCTCCACCCTTGTTATTCCTTGTCTTGGTGACCAAGTGTGGCAGAGGTGACTCAACTACACAAAAAGTCTCCCAAATTATTTGTATCTCTAAATCATTTTCTCTAGCCCAAAATGAGCAAGAACAATCTTATAATCAACTTCTTAGTGGAAATGCCCCAAGCTTCACCAACTTGTGACCCAGCTAACATCATTTTTGCTTATTTTAGCTTATGCATCATATCTTAACCAATGAGAGTCTGTGTTTTGCTGTACCTCTTTTGCATATCATGAGTAGATCTAAGATCCACTTCATTAGATGGGTCATGGACCCTTTAATAAAGTGCCATTAACTTAGAGCTATGTCTCAGTCTCTTATTATATAGGTGGGACAATTTTAATCCCCATAAGGCACAACTTTAAAAGTACTGTTGGAATATGAAATCAATAAGGTTGGCTTTAAAACTCTTGAGTTATCATTTCTAAAATATACAGAGAACTGAGTCAAATTTAAAAAAAAACAAGCCACTCCCCAATTGACAAATGGTCAAAGGATATGCAAAGGCAATTTACAGATGAGGAAATCAAAGTGATCCATAGTCATATGAAAAATTGCTCTAAATCACTATATCAGAGAAATGCAAATTAAAGCATCTCTGAGGTACCACTTCACACCTCTCAGACTGGCCAATATGATCAGAAAGGACAATGATCAATGTTGGAAGGGATATGGGAAATCTGGGACACTAATACATTGTTGGTGGAGCTGTGAGCTCAACCAACCTTTCTGGAGAGCAATTTGGAATTGCTCCAAAAGGGCAATAAAAATGTGCATACCCTTTGATCCAGCAATACCACTACTGGGTCTATACCCTTAGGAGATCATGAAAAAGGGTAAAAACATTACTTGTACACAAATATTCATAGCCGCCCTGTTTGTGGTAGCAAAGAATTGGAAATTGAGTGACTGTCCATCACTTGGGGAATGGTTTAATAAATTGTGTTATATTTATGTGATGGGACGCTACTGTTCTATTAGAAACCAGGAGGGATGGGAATTCAGAGAAGCCTGGAGGGATTTGCATGAACTGATGCTGAGCAAAATGAACAGAACCAGAAGAACATTATACACCCTAACAGCAACATGGGGGTGATGATCAACCTTAATGAACTTGCTCATTCCAGCAGTACAATAATCAGGCACAATTTTGGGGTATCTGCAATGGAGAATGCTATCTGTATCCAGAGAAAGAATTTTGGAGTTTAAACAAAGACCAAAGACTATTGCCTTTAATTTTTAAAAAAATCCATTATCTTATGTATTTTGCTATCATTTATACTTTATATTTTTTTCCTTAAGGATATGTTTTCTCTCTCATCACATTCAACTTAGATCAATGTATATCAATATAAAGAGTAACAGACTGTCTTCTGTAGGAGGTAGGGGGAGGGAAGTGAAATTGGGGGGGGAATTGGAAAATTCTAAATAATAAATAAATTTTAAAAAACTCCTGAGTCATACATCTCATTGTTCCTAATAAGATCTAAAGTCTAAACTTCCTCCCACCAACTTTTTAGGGAGAAAAATGAGGTCACTAAACCTTTATTTATTAGAACTGTGGATAAAAACAAAATTTAAAACAGTCCTCACCCTTAAGGAGTTTATATTTTAAAGGGAGAAACAACATAGAAATAATTTACAAAGAAATAATTCAGGATATTGGAAATAATATCAAAGGAAGGCACTAGAATTAAGGAAGAGAGGGAAGGGCTTATTGTAAAAGTGAAGTTTTAAAAGTTGACCATAGTTAGGGAATCCAAGAGAGAGAGAGATGAGGACAAATGGGGGATAGCAGCAAAAATGTCCATTGCGGAGAGTTAAAAATGTCTTGTAGCAGGAACAGTAAGGAAATAGCTATCACTGACAGTACTTTCCAACACTCCACTTTTGAAGTCTCCTGGAGAAAGAAGGAAATTATCTCATTATCATGTAACTTCTATCAACTTTCTATTTATGGGAATTCCCCACTGGGTAGCTCTGTTAGCTACCCTAGATAATGCTGTCAGGTGCCATTTTTCATCTTTTTTTTTCCCTACAGAGCAGCATCCTTGCCAGCTCAGGTCTCGGACTATATCAACCACTTGCAAGCTATCTGTTGCAATCTGCAGATTCCCAGGAAGCAGGATTCACATAGGTAGAATAAGACAAAAGAGAACCAGAGACAGGGAGAAAATGTTATATCATCTGTATTATCCTTTTTAAAAAAAGATTTCCTGGTGATTAGAGTATGTTGGACAGTCAGGAAGACCTGAGTTCCTATTCTAGAGCACACACTTACTAATCATGTGACCCTGGGAAAGTCATTTAACATCTCCCAGTTGTTTCCTATCTATATGTAGTGATAGATGGAGCCCAACATGTAGAGGCCCACTGATGGAGAAGGATCTATCATTGTCTAGCTCAAAGGGATGCAGAATAGACATCTTTAGCCCTCTACTCCCTCATCCTCCTACTACAGAGATTTTCATTCTTGTCAGAAGAGGATGTATGAGGCTGTGGCAAGAGGTCATCACTCTACTCTCCTGAGAAAAAGAGGGTACCAGGCTAGAAGTATAACTATTTCTTCCTTTAAATATTATTCACCTAAAGAATATGATTGGATTCCATTTAACTTTTGATTGCTTTGTCATTTTGGAGGGAAGAGGGTTCTCAAGATCTATTTCCAAGGTGACTCCTTTTCTTTTCCACCCAATACCAGTTCCAAAATTAATACACATAAGGAAATCAGAAATCAGAGATGATACACATAGAAGTTTATGTACCACACAAAACAAAATAAAAGAGTTCTCACATTGGGAGGAGATAACTCAGTTCTACTAAGAAAGAGGATTCTGGATCTACCCAAAGGGAATACTCCCTAAAGTCCCCAGTGTAGCAAGTTGAATTTAGGAACCTGGTGAAAAAAGCTCCTCCTTTAATATAGTCCCAGGTTTTTTCCTTTAGCAAGCTGAAGTGGAATCACCTTCGTCCCAACTTTTCCTTGGGAGCTGAAAGCCAACTTGATGCTATGCTCCAAGAAGACTTGTTTAGAGGGGGTGGGGCTGGTTAGAAGTTCTGTACTCTCATCAGCTCTGCTCCACCCTTTGTGGGGTAGGGCCTTCATCTCCACTGATAAGGAGAGAGCTGAGTATTATTGAACTTTGGGACATAGATTAAATATAAATTGTAGATAGTAATAGAATTTATATCACAAGTTTTTTTTTGAGGAACAAATATGTAAAATGCTTTGCAAATTTTAAATAATTATAGAAATGCTAGCCTTTAAAATTCCAGCTGGAGCCCTGTGATCTCTCAGGTTATAAGAGCTCCCTCATGCTTCTTTAGTGCTTAATGGAATATGAACTGCAAAATCTAGATATTTATGCAATCAGGTGTTACATGAGGAAAACACTTCGCAAACCTCAAAACATCCTATAAATATACATTATTAAAATAATAGTTGGTTCAGGAACTGTTGACTTTGGATGGTGCCCACTGTCAGGATGGTTTCTCAGTGATGAACTCTGGAACAGATTATTGAGAGGAAAACCAATATGCAGTGATGTTTTCCTTCATTTGATATTCATTTATGAGCATTAAGCTGTGTGATAAGTGAGATGCAAAATACAGAGAAGGTTCACTCTCTACCTTTATGGAACTTAGACTGATAAAAAGATAAGATAGGTAAAAATAATCCACAGGAAAAAAAATCCCAATTTTCAATTTAACAAACATTATTTGGACACCTACTAATATGTGCACTAACCACTCTGGTTGATATTCAAATGTTAGAAGTATTTGTATTCAAGGAACTTAAATCTACTAGTATATACCACAGAATAAGTTCTATGACATTGTTGTTTTTCAATTCTGTCCAACTCTTTGAGATCTCACCTGGGGTTTTCTTGGCAAAGATTCTAGAGTAGTTTATCATTTCCTTCTCCAGTTCATTTTACAGATGTAGAAAATGGAGCAGTTAAGTGACTTGCCCAGGGTCACATAGTGACAGAGGCTGGATTTGAACCCACAAAGGAAAGTCTTCCTGACTCTGACCTAGTGCTCTTGTCACTGTACCACCTGGCTGCCCTATTCTGTGAGAAAAGTATGAATAAGGTGAGATGGATGGGAAGAGAGGAAGAAGACAGGGCAGAGGAAGGAGAAAACTCTTACAACAAGAAGATTCAGCAAATACTTCATGGAGGTAACATTTCATCAACCATCAACAAGTTCCTTTTTCTTTTTCCTTTGCAAGGCAATGGGATTAAGTGGCTTGTCCAAGGCCACACAGCTAGGTAATTATTAAGTGTCTGAGACTGGATTTGAACCCACGTACTCCTGACTCCAGGGCCAGTGCTCTATCCACTGTGCTACCTAGCCACCCCCGATCAACAAGTTCTTAAAGTTCTTAAAGTACAAGGTAGAATTCCAAGTCAAGCTGAGAGAGGACAGTATTCAGGGTAGAGACAACAGCATGACCAACATAGAGAGGTGGGAAAAAGTCGTTCATATTTAATTTAAATGGAAGCTGTCAAATTTAAATGTCTGTGACATCTATATTTAATTCTGGCTCAAGAGTAACGCGGTATTTCTTTAGAAGGAATGAACTGGCATCCATGGAGAATGGATAGGGTCTGGTAAGACAGCAAGGTACGTAGGCTAATAAGGTGGTCTGATGGAAGGTGTTAGATTGTGGGAAATTCAGAATGCTTATGTAAATGAACTAAATTAAAATAATGTGAGAGTGGAGAGGAAAAGTTACAACTGAGATAGAACTGATAAAACTTATTAGTTGACTGAGGGGTAGATGGGGAGAAGAAGAGACGAGTCAAGGATTTCCAATCTAGGACATTAGGATAGTAAAGGCAGATGCCACTAATAGAAAAGTAAAGAGGAACAGGTTTGGGGAAATATGATGAGTTTGGTTTGGGATGTGATAAACTCCTTCTCATTCTATCCAGTAACTATAAATGGATGCAGGCAATTTCCTAGTTTAAATGGGTTCTCACCATGAGCTTGTGAAGTAGGTCACGTTCCATTCCCATTTAGGCAGTTGACAAAGCTGGGGACCCAAGAGAGGAAATGACTGACCTAAGGTTAGAGAGTGAGGCTGGGATCCAGAATTGGAAGCTCCAAGCTTCCTGCTGCCAATTACGTAGACACAGCTCTAAACACCTCATCTGCACAATTTTGCTGATGAAACTTTGTTCTTTTTTGCTTTATGTAACAATTTATAACAGGTGAGTATATCTGACCATTGATTAACCATGTTTTCTCCAGGTGTCCACCCTGTGAAAAGGGGAAAGAGAAAGAGGTGGTTTAAAAGACAAAGACAGGAACATCCTAATTTCAATTGATCTTCAGAAACGCATTAGCTGGGCAAACCATGCAAGCTCTCTTGGCCTCATTTCCCCATCTGTAAAGTGGGGATCATAATGATACCATCTACCTCACAGTGTTGTGGAAGATCAAAACTTAAAGTGAGAAACCTAAACCAAAAAAGAGGCAACGACTTGTCCAAATTCACCCAACTTATTTCAGAGTCATATCTGCAACCACGGTATTTTCCATCACACCATACTAATTCCCTTCAGTGATGGAGCTGAGAATTTCATTAGATCTCTTAGCTTTAATTCCCAATAGTCTTTCCACTATATTAGACTAGTAACTGACTCCAAATAAATGGTGGTACCTTGATTTATAAAACACAGACCATATGATTCCCATTCAAATCTTCTTCAAGCATATATAATTTAAAGTTGAAATTAAAAATCACACTTGCACAATTAATATTTTCTCTACATATATCAACATTATATTTTATATTATTTATTAACATTTTCTCTGCATAAATTTACAGACACAAATAATCATATCTATTATAAAAGTACATATACATATATAAATAATGATCTAGTATAAAAGTTTCTAAGCAAAAAATTACCTATTTTTAACCTATCAAATTTTAAGAAACTAGAGTATTTTTAGTGACAGTATTTTTTTAGAATTAAGAAAAAATTTATGTCTCTAATTTTCAACAACTTTTTACTCATCATTTGACTCATACATGGCTGAAACATTGTACATTTCTCACATGAAGTGCCATGAGCAATTCATATCTTCACCGCCATTTCTAATAATACTTTGTACTGCCTGTAAATTTTGATTCTGGAAATTACAGGGGCATCACATTTTTTGCCTCTTTTCTTTATCAGAAAGATGATATTTGACTCCTGCTGTTACATTTAATTAACTCAGGACCTGCTTGATTTCTCTGGGGGTTCCCTTATGAAAATACAATTAGGGGGGTCTTCTAATTTTTTCTACAAGAAAGTTGTCTGACCATAGCTGTCCTGTGACCTGTGCTAATAAGATAACAATGATGGGGGTGGTGGCTCTTTACCTAAATTTGTGTATTCATATTATATGTGTAACCTATTTTTCACTTAATCTGTATTTCTGACAATTATTGGATTCACTGAAAGGATAATTTGATGTACCAAAAATAGCTTGTGCACCTATTCTAGATTTGATGTAACCTCCAAGATCCTAAAAATTCAAGAACCACATCTCAGGTGCAGAACATGAAAAGGAACATGTCTTTTTAAAAGCAAGACATTTAACTGGAATTAAAACAATTAGTATAGTATAGGAAAACAATCTCATGTACTACTCAGGAGATTAGTTTCATCCCTGAACAATATTGGGGAAACCTAGGGTTGGATTCCTAGAGAGAAAGATTAGAATGAAGACTTTCCTTTCTGAAACTGGGGAATGGTGGGGAATATTTGATCACATCACAGCTTTTCTCAGTTTATTTCACAGAAGTTGGAAAACTATGAACTTAATCACAGTATAAGATCATTTCTTCCTCTCATTTCCTTCTGTTTCTTCTTGACAGCATTTTCGATTAAAAGTGCTGTCTTGAATGTTTCTCTCTAATGGTATTTTCTGGCTGTCATCCTTTCTTCTTGCCTTATATTCCAGTTTCTAGTTACATTTCAATTATTTAAGCTTCGTAAATGACAGCATTTTGGGGGAAGGGAAGGTAATAAACTTTTATTTGGAACCTACCATGTACCATACAAAGTGCTAAGTACTTTTTTTTTACAAACATTATCTCATTCAAACCTTACAATAAGCTTGCAAAGTAGGCATTATTATTATCCTTATTTTATAGATGAGGAAAGTGAGGGAAATGAAAGGTAAGAATTTCCCCAGGGTAACAGCAAGAAGGAGTCTGAGGTCAAATATGAACTTGGTTTTTCCTGACTCTAAGGCCAGGACTCTATTAATTGATCTATCAAGCCAGTTACCTTCAATGGCTTTATCATGCTTATATCATTGATAATCTGCTATAACTCCCCTTAAAAAGGATTAAAAAATTTTAATATTAGCATTCTTCTAGTTAGCTATGAGCTAAATTTCTTCCTGCTCATTTTTGTTTGGCAATGGGGTTAAGTGATTGATTTGCCCAAGGTTGAACAGCATAGTGAGTTTCAAGTGCCTGAGGCTAGATTTGAACTCAGGTTCTCCTGACTTTAGAACCAGTGCCCCATAAACTGTGCCACCTAGGTGTCCCATCATAAGAGTTCTGAGTTATTCTTTGCTAAAATCTAGAGTGGTATTGTCCTTATCTATCAGTCTAGAATGATATGTTCTTTTTTTTAGAAAGATCTGTTCTTGGTGAAACCATTCTAATTCTATATATAATCACTGCTTTTAATATTTACTAACTTATTAGTTCCTTTATAATCTCTCCTATAATTTTCCCAGGAAACAGAAGTCAAACTTAATGTCCTATAGTTTTCAGAACCCCCCACTATTTTAAAAAATTGAGTTATATATCTTTCTCCGAAGTCTGCTATTCCTCTCTTGTTCTCTATATTTCAGATATTATTCACAGTGGTTCAGAAATCACTTTTATCAGTTATCTCATTAGTAGTTCACTTAAGCCAGCCAATATGAAATTGGATGGCCAACTTGTGGAGTTCATCCATCAGTATCATTATCTTACATGGCCCAACATTAGACAGGAGGGAGAAAGTGGTTCGGATTATCATTGGAAAATTATAAAATTCCTTTTAATGATCTCAAACTTCTCCCTAAGACATATATCCAGTTTTCTAGGATACATATCCTTCCAGCATTGTTTTATGGCTAAGGAGTCAGTAAGTACTAGAGTTTATGAAAAATTTAGATGTATATCACTCAATGCAACGGAGAAGTCCATGGTCAGCTTGATTAAATTGCAATACAAGGGATTACATGGATAAAATGAATGAAAATAAATGACATCAAAGAAAATAAGTGAATGAAAAAGATGAGTTGTTCAACTGACCAGAATAATGAATTTCCAAAATATAGGCATGGAGCTGCATTGCTATTCTCAAGACATCAATCAATTAATAACCATATGTTGTTAACATACAGTAAGCATATGTCAATAGTAAGCAACTACTATATGCCAGGCATTTGCTAAGCACTGGGGATGAAAAAGAGGCAAAAGACAGTCCTTGCCCTCAAGGAGCTTATAGTCGAATAGGCCAAAATTATTATGTAGCAGGAGGAGACACTGTCAAGAAAAATTGAGGAAGGTCCCCAACCTGTTATGGACCCCTTGTGGTGAAAATATGAGTTTCACAAGATGGCAGCCATGAATGGACTGAAGGAAGTAACTACATGTATGAGATAAGAGATCCATTTGAGTGCAGGAAATATTCATTATTCTCTCCTTCTATTACTCTTTTTAGCAATTAGTCCATTGATATTTCAAGCCCAAAATCTCTTTCCAGAATTTTCTCCTTTTTTTGCACAAGAGTACTTATGTGAGCCTTCACTTAAATAATGTCTAGCTTTTCAGCTTCCTCCATTTTGGCACCTTCCAAATAAGTTTTGCAAAATAGAAAAAAGATTTTAAATAGTGGGTTTTTCTCAAATAGATCAATACCATTGTCAATAACCCTTCAGTAGAACTACAGAAGGGGTGTATCTAATGACCATAATTAACAGAGATTCCTAGCAGAAGCTGAGAACAATCAAGGAGAAGAGAAGAAACTTCAGAAGTGCTACTGAATTGACTGGTCATTGATGCAGCCTAAAAGGAGGATACCCTTTGAGTTGATTGTACACTGACCTCTGGTGATCAGGAGGTGTCATAGCAGTGACTGTGTGTCTGTGACTCTGTATGTTTGTGTGTGTGTGTGTGTGTGTGTGTGTGTGTGTGTGTGATTTTGATTCAAGATAATCTTGGGGTAATGCAGAAAAGAAGGGCAGTGTTGAAATTACTATGTTATATTTGAAATATGCTTTAAAAACATAAAACTTTTATAGAGTAAAGATTCCTTGTTTTATATGAAATTCCTTTTTGTTCTTTGCTATGAAAAATGTTCATATTTACTTGTCATATTTATAATAAAAATTAACTTTTTTAAAAGAATCAAATAGAAATATTAATAAAAACCCAACCATAATAATGATAAAATGGCCCATGGAGTTCGCCAAGGATGTTCTAGAATCATAAATCTAAATTTTTGATCAAGAATTTTCTGAATCCTTGAGGATTGAGGAGAAAGGAAGAGGAAATGGTTGTCGTTTGCAGAAGAAAAAAGTCAGGATACCCTAGAGAGTTCAAAGTAATTTCTTTTCACGAGACTGTGACATTCTAAAGGTAGGGGATCTCTTGGGAACATAAGGAAGACAATTAAGACTAACTCCCATTGCTCTGTTTGCTGTCTGTCCTCAAGATAAGTTCTTTGTTTATAGTACTTCAGTGATCCACTCCCTCTTTGCAGAATTATGCCAGGCCTTCTGACTTGGTACTGAGTTTTAATGATCTCTGATTATGCTTAAATAATCAAATATACTTTGTATTTTCTCAATGCTTAAGACCTTTCAAAATGTTTTCACTACATTATTTCACTTGAGGTCTAAGAATGTTTTATCTATCTTTATACCCCATAAGAAGTGTTTAATGAAGGAATAAAAGAAACAAAGAAAAAAGTGAATAAGTAAATTAATTTGGTCTTAACAAAGATGCAAGATCTACAAAATTCAAGACAAACTTTTAGGAACTGTCTTTGAGTGAACATCTGCTAATCTCACCTATGCTAAGATTTTTGCTATAGATAATCTCTGAAAAGAGGACATTTGGGACATAGATTTAGAATCTTACATTTAAGACTGGGAAGAGACCTTAGAACATATGCCATATAACCATTTGGTGAATCCCCATTGCCAATCAATTAGCCAATAAAGATTTAAGTTTGTCTTTTTAAATTTAAAGAACCAATATCTATTTTCTCTTTCTTTCAATAAAAAGAAAAAGAATATTCTTGTAACAAATATGTAGTCAAGAAAAGCAAACTCTCACATTGGCCAAGTCCAAAATTTGTAAATATTATATGAGTTAATATAAAATGAAGTGAGAACTAGGAGAACATTATACACAGTGAAAGCAATATTGTAAAACTTAATCAACTGTGAAAGATTTAGTCATTCTGTTCAATACAATGATCCATGAAAATTCCAAAGAACACATGTTGAAAAATACCATCCACGTCCATAGAAAGAACTGATGGAACCTGAGCATAGATTAAAACATATCTTTTTTTCTTTCTTCCCTTTTCTTAGTCTTTCCTTTTACCTTTCTTTTCTTCTTTTAAAAAAAATTATGTCCCAGGGCAGCTAGGTGGCACAGTTGATAGAACACCAGCCCTGGAGTCAGGAGGACCTGAGTTCAAATGCAGCCTCAGACACTTAATAATTACCTAGCAGTGTGATCTTGGGCAAGTTTCTTAACCCCATTGTCTTAAATAAACAAAAAAAATTTTAAATAAATTTTAAAAGTTATGTTTCATTCTGAATTCATAGTAAGTAATATGCTTCATCATTGGTCATTTAGAATGGTGATTGGTTATTGAGTTGAACAGAGTTCTCAAGTCCTTAAAAGATTTTTCTTTTTATAATGTTGTTAGTATATAAGTTGTTAACCTGTTCTGTTCACTTTACTCTGCATCAACCCATATAAGTCTTCCCAGTTTTCTCTGAAACCATTCCTTTCATCATTTCTTATATAGATCAATGATATTACTTCACATACCTATAACATAACTTGTTCAGTCATTCCCCAACTGATGAGCACCCACCCCCTCAGTTTCCAATTCTTTGTCACAACAGAAAGAGATGCTATGAATACTTTTGTACATATACATACCTTTCCTCTTTCTTTGATCTGTTTAGGGTATGGGTTAGTAGTAGTATTATCACTAGGTCAAAAGGCCATCCGCAGTATGCCTTTAGGGGCATAACTTAACTTTAGGGGCATATTTCGAAGTTGATTTCTAGACTGACTAGATCAATTCATAGCTTCACCAAAGTGCATTAATGTGTTTCTATTCCTTCAATATTGGCAATTTTTGGGTAGCTAGGTGGTGTAGTGGAAGGCAGCTAGGTGGCGTAGTGGATAAAGCACCAGCCCTGGAGTCAGGAGTACCTGGTTTCAAATCTGGTCTCAGACACTTAATAATTACCTAGCTGTGTGGCCTTGGGCAAGCCACTTAACCCTGTTTGCCTTGCAAAAACCTAAAAAAAAATATTGGCAATTTTTCTTCTTTCAACATTGAGTACCTACAATGTACTAGGCACAAGGCTAGGTGCTGGGCTAATGAAGACAAAAGTAAAAGAGGCCCTTTCTGGAAGAAACAGATTCTTTTGTCAAAGGAAACAACAATCAAAGTATAAACAAACATGTGTGTATGTATACATGGGATGTGAAGACATTAACAATGAAAAAGGTTCTATAAAGAAATGGGTCTTGAGTTGATTCTCAGAAGCAAAGGGGAGGAGAGAATTCATTTTAGTCAGGGGAACAGCTTGTACAAAGGCATGGCGATGGGAGATCTGTCTGGCTATGAATTCTAATGATCAGTCTAGTGCCCTTTCTAGTGTTTTGCACTAATGAGAGTTCAAGATTATAATTAGGAAGACAGAGATGACTTTTTAGTCATCTAAATTGTTCATGTGAGAACAAATTCCTTCCCTGCCAAGTTCTTATTCCAGGAAATGAGTTCTCTTCACCCATGATTTCTCCCTCCTCCAATCCATCCTACGCACTGCTGCCAGATTAATTCTTAATGTATTTCTAATCATGTTATTTCTCTGTATAAAATATCTACACAAGAAACAGACATAGCAGCCCCATTATTAGGGACATTGTAAAATACATAAGAAATACATTCATTGGGATCTCATAGAGCCCTAAGATGGAGCCTGGATGGTTACTAGAAATTTTTTTTTCTAACTCAGACAATTCTATAGAATAATACAATAGTTTTAGTCTTTTTTTGAGAACCATCCTCGTTCTTCCCCCATTCCATTCTAAATTCAATGGTTTTTGTAGTTTAGGAATGCTAGCTAAGAGTAAGAATGAAGAAAGAGTAGAAGAAACAGGAAATACTAGGAAGGAAGAAGAGAAGCAAGAACTTAAAAAAGTTTATAGGAAGTAAGGATCTGTGGTAGTAAAATTATTGGGAAATGGTAAAAAACATAAAAATAAAAATATGTAGTGAGGATTGGTGCCATGAAAGATAGTATAGTAGAGTGGATAGATGTTGTATCAAGATGTAGGTTAAAATTGTTCTTTGAGGGGTGGCTAGGTGGCGCAGTGGATAGAGCACTGGCCTTGGAGTCAGGAGTACCTGAGTTCAAACCTGGCCTCAGATACTTAATAATTACCTAGCTGTGTGGCCTTGGGCAAGCCACTTAACCCCATTGCCTTGCAAATAAATTAAATAAATAAACAAACAAATAAATGAATAAATAAATAAATGGATAAACAAACTTAAATAAAAATGGAAACAAAAACAAATAAAAAAATCCTTCCTTGAACCTTTACTTTCTGTATGATCCTAAACAAGTGATTTTCAGATCCTGTTTCCTCATTTATAAAATATGATTTGTACTTAATAGCCTCTAGGGTCTCTGCCAGTTTCCACTTGTGATCATAGACTAGAATCAGTCAACAAAAATTCAGAGATAGAAAGGACATCAGTGACTATCTCGTCCAAACTATACCAGACAAAGCCTCTCCTCTTTAGTCCATGACTCTAAGGTGCGAGATTAGCAGAACTATGACTGAAAAGGTAACAAAAAAGCATATGGGTTGCCTCTTTTGGTAATTATAAAATTTTCCTCAACTGAAGACAACCTGGGGGGTTTCCATCTGGAAAATGGAAAGAACCATTTCTTCTTCTCTGTATCAAATCCTACTTACTTACATAGAACTGCTGAGCAGAACAATGGCAGCCCCATCAATTGGACATAAGCAATTCTTCACTAAGAACAGGTCAAATTAGTTCCTTCTCACTCACTGCACTAATGACTTCCACCTTAAGAGTTGGTTACCAGTCACTGAGGTATGACTGTTAAGGGCTATATAGCCATGCCTGAAAGCTTTAAAACCTGATGGAGCTTTCAGAAATTGTAAAAATCCTGATGAGTAGGCATCAACAGTGTTGGAAAGATTGGCCTGAATGTAAGTATTCAAGAAAGTTATTTGGAAACCCAAACTTGGAGAGGAAAGGAGATAAAGGAAACCTTCATTGGCAAATATGCCATTAGAAAGGTTAGCATAGAGATTGTTAGATCAGTCCCCAGTGTTTAGCACAGTGCTTGGCAATAGTAGGGATTTGATAAATGCATCTTGACTTATTTTCTTCTAACCAACTTTAATGATCCAAAAGGGCTTAATGGTGGTCTACTTTGCAGCACCCTGCTCTGGACTCACTTTCCTTCTGCTCATAGGTCTGTTCTCCAGAAGGTTGCTAGTCAGTCACTTTTCCTTAGTTTTTGAGTGATATCTCTTAGAATGTGGGATTGTTTTCTAATGAGAAGACTCATGGTTTCCAATCAGGAGTGTTTTCCATTAGGCATCAAAAGTTAATTTGCTTTTAGAAAAAGTTTTACTGACATAGTATAATAAGAAAAGTTATTATCGTATCTCCCAAAAGCCTGCATATCTTTCCCAAAAGACTCTCACAAGTATATGTTTAGAAGGCACATTTTACAAAAGACTAATGGCCAGATTTTCTCTTTCTCAATGTCTAATGACTGAAATTCTGTTTTGTGAATGACACTTTCATCTAAGTTCTGAGGGTAATGTCCCTAAAGAGTTCAGAAGCTGACTCAAAGGGATCAGACTCCTTGAAGCTTCCTCCCCTCCATATGTCCAACTTATCCTCTCTTAGCTTCTCACAGGGTTTATTATTTGTTATCATTTGCTACTCCCTGATGACATGGTCAAGTGGAAGGTGGGAGGACTCCCTCTTATTCAACCCCCCCCCCCACTTTGCTATTCTGGTTCTAGTTTATGGAACTCATTCCTCACTCCCTTGAAGCAGTTGCTAGAATCTTTTTCTCTGATATACATAGATCCAGAGTTGTATTTAGTTTTTTCAACAAGTCCTAATAGTTGTAATCATCTGATTTTATTAATGACTCAAGCACTTCACTTCTTATACAGTAATTGAGTGAAACGTTGTTACCTAATGAAGGTATCAAGACATAGAGCATCTTGTTAATCAGATTGATTGGTAGTGGGATTTGAGGCACTCCTCATATGTATTTAAGGATAAGGAGAGGCAACTTACAATTAGGAAGACCTGTGTGGTCTGAATCCTGACCCAAGCCCTCACTTGCTCTGTGACACTAGGTAAGTTAGAGTGGGAACAACATCCTATACTTTTGTCACCTTCAAGCTAAACTAGTTTTCCTTAAAGGCAATTAAAGCCACCCTCAAGAATTAATTGATTTGGGTGACTAAAGGCTCAGTTGTTGACATCACTTCCTGGTTTCTAAAATAAAAATATCCACTAGAAACTTTGTTGTCAAGCTTTATTGTTTGATTGGAGGACTACTATGGGTAAATTCAGGGGTAGGGGAAATTCGCTCTATCAACTTAATAGTGTCCTCAAATCATATCTTTGTTGAATGTTCTTTACTTTTTTTTTTTTTTAGATTTTTGCAAGGCAATGGGGTTAAGTGGCTTGCCCAAGGCCACACAACTAAATGTCTGAGGTCGGATTTGAACTCAGGTACTCCTGACTCCAGGGCCAGTGGCCTATCCACTGTGCCACCTAGCCATCCCTGAATATTCTTCACTTTTGATGCCTAAGTAAAATCTCATCTTATTAATTGTTGAATGTCTTATTTGATTCTAATATCAGATCTAAACTACCAGAGAAGTGATTTGAGTAAGCCCAAGTCCAGAAAAGAATAATAACAGTACCTACCTCAAGGAGTTATTATGAGGACCAAATGAGATAAAGTATTTAAACTACCATGTGCAAGTAAACTATAATTAAATGCACTCCATTTCTCCCAGAACTTTAAGAATCAAAGAACCAGAAACATGCCTAACCATCTAATCCAATCCTTTCATTTAAAGGAATTTGAAATATGAAAGCTGGATGGATTTCAAGCTCTCAGAATCAGAGATGAATGAAGTGTTTCTTGAGAAGTTCATTTTGGTGCAAATCTGAAAAATGCTATGGAGATGACTGACCAAGGAGAATGCTTGGTGTTGATAAACTTTAGCTGTGGCTTCTAGTCTAGTCTAATGCTAGATGTCACATGAATTCAGTCAGTCTCGATGAATGACTGAATGTACCAGAGATAGTTGCCTGTTCCATCAAAGTCTTTTCTGTTTTACATTTGGACTCAGTTAAGCTGCACGAATAGTAGGAGACTGAGATGCTGGGACAAATGGAGGATTATTCTCCTGACCTTTCTAAATTCACAAGGTCAGAGTCTCCAATCTCTTCACTCAAAAGAGAAAAGTATAAAAAGAGGCAAAGAACTGAAGACAGGACCACTTGTTGACTTCAGAGGGGATTAGGTCCAGGTCTTCTTCTTTTATAGCATATCAGTGAAGAAGTCAAACCAAGAGAGAACAGTCAAAAGGAATGCAGGACAGATCCTGTCCCAGGCCAACCAAGGCTTTCCGAAGAAGGTAGCCCCAGTTCCATTTCTGCATCTGAAATCAAAGAGGCTACAGTAGTCCACCTTATTGTTACCAGACCAGAATCAATTAAAGAAACTCTATAACTACTCCAAAGTGTCTTCAAGGCAATTCCATTACAAATACTATCACAATTCTCCCAGAAGTAGACCTTTAAACTGCTCCATCAGAAGAGACACCATCAGGACTCTGGGAATATTCCAGCCCTGGTTGTATTTACTAGGGAAATTTTCCCTTGGTCTTCTACAGCCATAGTGAAAAGCAAAGAATATGCAAGAAAGATTTTCAAAGTTTACGAAACATTGGTCTCTCAGTGGACTAAAGAAGTTCTCCTTTTATTTATTGGATTTGAATGAAGAATCTTTTTAACCTTGTACAATATTCTTTGTTAAGGACAAGCACTTGATAAACACCTCATTAAATAGAGTGGCCAGCTGCCTCCAATGCATCTTCGTGGTAGGGAGGTGACTCTTAGTTTCAAAGCCTAGACTAGTAAAACACAAGCAAGTTTTGAAGTTTTTATTATTTGTCAAATATATTATTTACTTTTCAATAATCAACCTAGTTAATCACAGAAAAACTAATCATTAATAGGATGACCACTTGGTGATGAATTCTTTGACAACTGTAACCCATGAGAAAAAGAAAAATACAGAATGACCTAGAGTAGTGCATGATCCGAGAAAACACTGGCCTCCTGGCTGTTCCATATATAATATATTCCACCTCTTGACTTCTAGCATTTTCTCTGGATGCCCCTCCCCCTTCATTCCTAGAACACTGTCCCTCCTCTGCTGGGACGATTGAGGATTTCACTGGTTTCTTTTAAATTCCAACTAAAAGTCTACATTCTATATGAAACTTACCCCAAGACTTTCTAGTACTTTCCCTTTGTTGATTATTTTCTACTTATCAAGTATATAGCTTGTTTGTATATATTTGTTTGCTTGTTGTATATTCATTAGATTGGAAACTCCTTGAAGACAGAGAGACTATCTTTTGCTTCTTTTTGTATACAGTTATCCCTTCCACATAGTGACTTTCTCCATCTTAGGTCTGATATATTGAAGGTTAGCAAAAGAAATCAAATGGGAACTTTGAAGGTGTTTTCAGGAAACCACAAATGATCCCCAAAGGTCACAGAGCCAAATACTTAATCAAATTTCACAATTAGGTAATGTAAATACCCCATTAAAAAACAAAAGAAAAAATCAGTCTTCTTCTCTGGTACTAATGGAGGGTCATAAAATTTTACTCAGATTTTCAGGTGGTGGGGTGGAAGGTGGATAAGTATTGAAAGTGGGAGGGATACCCTACCCCAAACCCCTGTGATGTGGAAAGGATAACTGTATTCAGACTTTAGTAGAGTCCTTGGCAGTAGGTACTTAATAAATGCTTATTTATTGACTGTTGAAGGAATAAAAAAATTACATGTATTATATACTTACTATTTGTGAAAAATTGCATTGAGTACTGGATCTACACAGATTCATATGTGTGTACACAAACACATACACACATACAACAAGCAAAGAGCTTTCATTCTCATTCCAAGAGGTTCTGTTCTGCAATGCTCATAATGTTTTATAAAAGAAAAAATTAACATGAAAATAATTGCCATTTAAGTTTCAACATCTATTACAAAGAATGAAGAAATTTTTCAAAGAACTCAAAAAATCCTTCCAAGTTAAATCAAATATCCTTTTTTGCTTGGTAACTTTAATGCAAACATGGGAATAGACAAGCAGTGCAAAAGGAATTGTGGAAAATATAAATCAGAAATAAGGAATGAGAGAGACCAATGACATGATCCAGAAGCCTCACAATAATGTACCATAAATTCTTTCTTTGAGAAAGTAATCAAAAGTCCCTGAATAGTTCTTTAAAAATGAAGGTGATCATATTTTAACAAAAGAGAAATGAATCATTACTGATGTGGGAGTAATTTCATAAATCATCTCTCTGAATAGTCAGACCACCAACTGTCAGAAAAATGATCAAGATTAATACAAAGCTATAAGAATAAAAATGAGAAAATGTGTGCAAGGGAAACCACTAAATTCTGAAATATTTAAACAAATTTTGCTATCCAAATCATGAAGCATGGATGGAAGAGAAAACATAGATATTGATGAAAATTTCATACAGAAGATCACATATTCCTGTAGAGAAAATTATGACATGAATTGTTATAGTTAGACAACTAAAAGAAACTAAAAACTACCTTAGATAGGAAGCAACCTGACTTTCTTGCAATGAGAGAGGAGCCAATGGCATTACCAATCTAGACTATAAACATTTTGAAAATCTCAGGGAGAAAGATAATAGTAGAATAGGATTGTAATCTCATAAAACAATGGATCACAGTGAAGATTTGAAAACTAGTTAAAGAAAACTTGTTGAGACTAAATAACTAAACAAACAACTAAACAACTAAACAAAATCCTCCTATAGTTATAGAAGGATGAAACTGGAAGGACCATAAACATAAACAAAAAAATGAAAGTGAGCTGCAAAGATTTCTTATAACCAGACTCTTATTAGCATAAAAGATAATGAAACCATTAAATTTAAATGGTAACATCCAAGACCTAGATGTGCTTTATAATAGGTAAAATTTGAATCAGAGCAAAAAATGTAAAAAGTAGTAGGACCAGATTTACCAAGAAGGGGGGAGGGGGTGAGGAAAAATGAACCAAGCTCTCATTAAGTGTTTACAATGTTCCATGAACCATGCTAAGCACTTTAGAAATATTATCTCATTTGGTCCTCACTTGGAGTTAGGTGTCATAGTTACTCACACTCTACAATTAAAGAAACTGAGACAAAGGTTGTGACTATCCCAGTATCACTCAGCTAATAAGTGTTTGAAACTGGAAGTGAACTCAGAACTCATTCATTGCACCATGTAATTCTGCTCTCCCCCTGCAAAGGTCTACTGGAAATAACATATTTGTGAGGGTACTGAGGGATCAGATCTCAAGATATCTGAAGAAAGGGTAAATACCAGAATCATGGAAAAA
This sequence comes from Macrotis lagotis, assembly GCF_037893015.1. Classification (NCBI taxonomy): domain Eukaryota; kingdom Metazoa; phylum Chordata; class Mammalia; order Peramelemorphia; family Peramelidae; genus Macrotis; species Macrotis lagotis. The sequence goes on along the minus strand of NC_133658.1, from coordinate 235,495,245 downwards.
CTCTCAGGCCACCATAAAGGGGAAGCAAGAAAACACCAATAGCTACTGAGCTATTATACTTATTTTTCTATCTGGAAAAAAGTTTTTATTAGAATAATCAATACATACACTAGAGATATCCATGATGAGACTTTTAAAAGGAAATGGGAAATATTATTTGTAATAAAATGTCTCTTTGGAAGACAGTAGAGAGAGGGAAAGTTTGGAGGGAAATTATAGTAACAGAAAAAAAAATCCCAAAAGAATCAATAAGAACTTATTTTGAAAAGAATACATTGTGATATAAAGACAAAAAGCATTAATATATCTTTTTAAGTGAAAAAAATAAATGGAAAATAGTTCCTAGTAAACCATATCATTGCTTTCACATAAGTAACCATAAAATGTAAAATATATAGGATCCCACCACAGTTATTTTTTTGTTGACTTCTCCCTGAAATAAAATTCCATCTTTTTTAATATCAAGGTTCTTCCATTGTTGTTGTTGTTGTGCATTGTGGAACCATATTGTCTCTGAAGAATTGAAATTTAAGAAGTCATCAAAGACATGTAAAAGTAAAAAAGAGATGAGTTGATCTTAATCAGAGGGATTACATTTATCTCATATAATTCCAAAGTGCAGCTCTTGAAGGATTGAATATGAGATAAGGAAAAGCAGCAACTTTAGACCTATTATTAGGAAAGTGTTCCTAACAAATGGATCTCTTCAAAAGTGGCAGGGACTGCCTCAGAACAAAGTGTGCTCTTACTCAGCAGAGCTTCTCACAGAAGGCTAGATGATCATTTGCCAGGTATGATGTAGTGAGGATTCTTTTTCAGACGTGGGCCTAACTAGATGTCCTCTTAGGTTCCTTTCACTAATGAAATTTTGTGAAAATGAGAATTGTAATGCTTAAACAGTCCACTTCCTAGGGTGACTGTAAGAAAAGCTCTTCGTAAAACTTATGGTAATACACAAATGTATATTTTTTTCAACAATAGGCCTTTCTTACTGTTTATTTGAACTTACAAGGAACGATTCAAGGCCTTATGACTTTACCATGTGTACAGAAAGTACACAGGTGATGGCTATGCTCTAAAATGGCCATAGAAGGATACTCCCTGTTTCTTTCCTCTCTTCTCTCCTTTCAATTCATCAATAAGTATTTATTGTGCTATTATATGTGCAATATGATGTACCAGGTGCTGGAGATACAAAGACAAAAATGAAATAGTCTCAACCCTCAAAGACTTCATATCTTTTGTTCTGCATTTGCTGGTCTATAGACTAAAGGGCAGAAAGAGATGGAGGTTAACATTTAAACATATATAATCTCATTTGAGGACAATGATGCTAGGTAGATCTCTTCTAAATGAGAGGTCAAGCTAATCAAGTGATCAAGTGATCAAACTAGTTCAAGTGATCAAACTAGAATGGATATCTAATTTGTTCTTTCTCTCTGTGGTACCCCAGGAATGAGCTACAACACTAAAGAATCATAGATATTATACTTTACTTAGTATGATGTAATCCAACCCATTTAGTTTACTGAGAAGGAAACCTATAGAACATATTTCCTTATGAATAAATAAGAACAGTCTCTATTAATTGAGATAAATTTCAATGTATATACTGAACTCATTCTGCAACAAGGCTGTGTGACCTCAGGGTCACAATCACCAATCATACATGTTTTCTCTGAGCTTCAATTTCTTCATTCCTGCAATGAAAAAATCACCCTGCTCTCTGCTTCCTTTGGGAACGTTTCAAGGGGAAGAGAGAGGCTTACAATCTATATTGAGTAGTTCAAAATCAAAGCGGTCAAAAAAAAAGGCTAAGAGGGAAATAGTGTTCATTTCCACAGAAAAGTCCTTCAAAGTTCAACTGAATGTGAAACTTGAGCTCAGAGAAAAAATTAAGTTGGGAATCAAGGGACAATAAAGGGTCATGGTAGAGATGGGTGGGATAAGCTATTTTCTTTTGTAAAACTTCCAAACCGCAGCCCCCAAAATCCTAAAAATCCTATCAACGTGACAAAACCAAACTTCTGGCTTGAATCCGAATTTTTTCAACTATTTATTGACAAAAAAGAATGTGTCTCCTTTAGAATTAAATCTACCAGATATTTCTTTTTTCCTTTTCTGTCCATGAGAGGGGGCAGGATGGGCATTGAACTCCTTGGAATATCCTTGTCTACTATCTCTAGCCAGAATGGGTGAAATAACAGCTTAATTTCAATGTCTTAGATTTAGAAATTCTGACCTTGACGGGGGGGGTAGAATACGCTCTCTGACCAGGTAGGAAAATAAATATTTTCCATGTCTTTAAACAATGTATCATTCTAGATAGTGAATCCTAAATGTCTTTTCTAATCATATCCTTTCCGTTGGTCATCTCCTGTCTCTATTTGCTGTTCTCAACTATGATTTCTCTCAGGAGTCTGAAGCTTCTTTATCAATCAACAACCAACCTTGAGGACACAATGTGACAGATACATCCTAAATACTGGGTATACAAAAAAATGAAACAAACAAAACAAAAATAATCCCTGTCTTCAAGGAGTTTACATTCTAATTGGAGAGGCAATATGGTATGGTGGTAAAAAGCATTAATTCTGGGGTGAAAAGACCTGGTTCAAATCCCACCTCAGAAACATACAACCTATATGATCTTAATAAAATAAATAATATAAAATTAAATTGAATAAAACAATAATAAAAAATGAAATAAAATAAACTAGCTTAACCTCTCAGTTTCCTCATCTAAAAAAAAAGGAGAGGGAAGTAGAGATGTTTGACTATGTGTAATTACAATGTGAAAACAAGATGCATACAGAATAAATGAAAGGCAATTTTTGAAGGAAAGCATTCATAAATGGGAGAGAGATAAGGAAAATGAATGGAGGAAAATTGTTGGAGGAAGCCAGAATTAAGGAGACAATGAATTCCAGGCTTGGGGGACAGCTAATTAAAAAGGAAATAGGAGATAGAGGGTGTTGTGTGAGGAACCAAGTAGGCCAATATAGCTTGATCCATAGAGTACATATGAGAAAAGACAAAGGTATGGCTAAGGGCAAGTCTTTTTTGGTAAAAATCATTTCTCATCACCTACTTCTTCTACTACCTATCATATCCTTTTCCCTACCTCTTCCCAGAGAGTCATCCCTTATAGCAAAGCATAAAAAGAAAGGAACTGAAATTCCACAAAAGGAGTCAATATATATAAAAAAAGTCTGATGTTATATGCAGCTCTGTCCCATCCCTTCATCAGGCAATAGTATCTTACAATTAAACAACATTACCTGCAAACATTCTTGCATCCAAACCAAGCAGTGTTAGCATACCACAAAAAAAGAGAAAAGATCTCAGGGTCTTGTAGAGCTGCAAGTATGAATTGTTTTGGCCATATGCATTCCCTCCATGTATTCCATTCTCATTAACCCATATGTATTTGTGGAGAGTTTGCCCCAGGTTTATAGGGAAAATATGTTATAAGTAATATCTTTACTGTGCCTTCACAATAAGTGTCTATAACATAGTAGATGCTTAATAAATTTATTTGATTATGGACGATGTCCTCTGACTGATTTTTGAAGATAAATGCATCAATAGGAGTTCATGAGTGACAATTTTAGGAGTACAGATAAATCCAAAGAAATATCTTAAATCTAGTTTAGCTGTCCACTGAGAGACTCAATGTTCAAGTGTACATCAAGAAGACACCCCTAATGAATGACTGAACAAATTATGGTCTATTAATGTTCTGTTAGCATTCAATAGCAGAAAAAACTGGAAAAGTGAAGCTGAGTGACGTGAGCAGAACCAGGAGATCATTGTAAAGATTAATAGCAATATTATGGGATGATCAACTATGGGGGTCTTAGCTCCTTTCAGCAGTTCAGTGATCAAGGACAATTTCTAAAAAAAACTTGGTGCTGGAAAATGCCATCCACCTCTTAGGAAAAAACTATAAAGTCTGAATGTAGACCATACTATTTTTCACTTTTTAAAATTTGTTTTATATTTTTTCTTTCTCATGTTTTTTTCCTTTAGTTCTGATTCTTCTTTCACAACATGACTAATCTGAAAATATATTAAACATGACTGTACATTTATAACTTAAATCAGATTTCTTACTAAAATGGGAAGGGGGGGACAAAAAACATACAAAAAGATGAAATTTGCATGTAATTGGAAAAAATAAAATGAAATAACATTAAAAAAAAATAAAGTACTCAAGAAAGTGAGAAAATTGGGATATCAATGACCTGTTGGTGGAGTTGCAAACTGATTTAACCATTCTGGAGAGCATTTTGAAACTACACCAAAAAGGGCTTTCACACTTTGGAAAAGTTTTCCCCAAGAGTACTATTGGTTGCATGTGTAAGATATAAAGAGAACCAATGAAAATTCTCTGATAATTTAATCAGCTAGATCAGATAATTAATTCATTAAAAGTTATTCCTTTTTTTTTAGGTTTTTGCAAGGCAAACGGGGTTAAGTAGCTTGCCCAAGGCCACACAGCTAGGTAATTAATAAGTGTCTGAGACTGGATTTGAACTCAGGTACTCCTGACTCCAGGGCCGGTGCTCTATCCACTGTGCCACCTAGCTGCCCCAAAAGTTATTCTTTAAAAAAAAATGAAGTCAAATATTGTTCCCTACAAAGCCTAGATGTAGGAGCATAGATTGAAAACTGGAAGAGACCTTACAGATCCAGCCTGATTCATCATTTGACAAATTAAGAAACTGAAGTCCAGAGAGGAGTAACAGTACCAGGAAATAAGTTCCATGCTGTCTTTCAGGGTCTCTAGGTGAAAAAGAAACTCCTAAATTCCCAATTCAACTATTGGCTTTGTGCTGTATAAATGGAGTCACAATCCTGAATTCATAGATTCTCAGGAAACTAAGAAAGGGTGGTCCTACCCCAGGAGGAAAGAGACTTGCGAAAGGAAAGGAGAATTTGATAGGAGCTGAGAGGTGTGGGACTGGGACTGAGCCCTCTAACAGGAAGAAATTACTTCTCTATTTTAGGCAAAGTCACTTTCAAATAAAGTCTTTGTAGATTTATTTTTATTTTGAGCCTGGGTTATCTTTCATTTGATCTATGGAGGTCAGATTGACCCTAATGTTTCCTTAATGTCTAACTCTCAAACTGAAAAATTTACCCCAGATCAGGAAGTCTGCCCAGAATAAAGACTGTATTTTTAGGTAAACCTATTACTGTTTCCTTTTACCCAATTTCTTTGTCCTCATAGGGATTAGAGGAAGAACCCCTGAAACTGAGAGCAGCATCTTTAATAACAGGATGTTGCTGATGGACCACACACTGTACTCCCTGAGTCAGATCCTTCATGAGCAAACATTTGGCTGGCCTACACTCCCCCCAATTCCCCCCTCCTTGTATTTCTCCCTGCCCCCCACAACATACACACACTCTTAGTCATTGGCAGGAAGCTTTAACTCTTTGGTGAATGGTTCTTGGCAGTGGCTACTATGATGGTGATTTTTCTTTGGGGAGGTCAAGCTTATAGATAGCTCTCTTGCTAAATATACATGGAAGAACTGCAGGAGGATATCATTTCCCCTAAAACCCTTCCCCCTTCTCCCCTCCTTGCTGACAGTGACCTGAAATTCTAATGTCAAATCCTCCTCTTTCAATTCAAAGCTTTGATCTATGTAATGTAAATTAAAATACCTGTCAGAATGGTATGAATGAAGGATCTGAGAAATTTGGGGAGGAGGATAAACTGGAAAAAGCAATTAAAAAGGGGAAAGAACTCCAACACAAACATAGCAGAGGAAACAAAAACTCTGGCTTCACAATTTTTGCTAAGGCAGCCTTGTCTTTGGGAAACTTTATTGAATTGAGAGTTAATTTTGCCTCTCAAAAGTTTTGTCTAATTAAGGTCATATCTAGAATAGAAAAAGAGCTATTTATTCAAAACTTTTCATAGAAGTATTATGCATAATTGTGAAAAAGAAAAAACACCCCCCCATCTGGAAACAATATAAATGTCTACAGTGAGTGAATTGTTGAATAAGTTCTAATACATTAATGTAGTAGAATACTATAATGAAATGGATATCTGACAATTATGAATAAAATAAAGTATAGCTCCTATATAGATTCTGGAGTTATGTCTCAACTCTTACTGATGATCAATTAATAATTGTAATTAATTAATAATGAATCATTTAATAAACATTTATTAAACATCTTCTATGGGTCAGTAACTGTGCTAAGCAATGGAGATGTAAAAAGAAACAGAAGACAGTTTCTATCCAAAAGGAGCTTGCAATCCACCAAGGGAGATGACAAGGAAACAAATATTCAAAGCAAGCTATATTCAGGATAAATGATGATGATATTTGTCCTTCATTCTCAAAGAATACCATGACATCAGGGAGGTGATGCCATGACAAGCACATGAATTGCTTGGTCACTCTAATCCCTATGAGGACAAAGGAGGTCACTAGTCTTACTTTCTCCTCCAAAATCACCTGGGTGCAGTAGCCAGATATGGAATTCAGGGCCATCAGGACAAATAGGAAATAATTAACTGAAGGAAGGCTCTAGAGTTCAGAGGGGTTGGGGAATCAGTCTGATGATTCCTAGAAAGATAACTAGCTGGATCTCATCCTCAAGGATCTGGAGTTAACATTAAATGATTTTTTGGAATATGTTTTCATTATTGAAGCATACTTTTAAAAAACTTACTTTTTCTTTTGAGAGAGGTCTGTGTTTTCTTTCACAATATGACAAATAAAAAATAGCTTTTCCAAGACTGCACTTGCATTTTGTTGTTGTTGTATCAGTCATATCTGACTCTCTGTGACCTCATTTGGAGTTTTCTTGACAAAGATACTGGAGTGATTTGCCATTTTCTTCTCAAGCTTATTTTCTAGAGGAGGAACTGAGGCAAACAAGGTTAAGTGATTTACCTTAAGTGTTTGAGGTCAAATTTGAACTCAAGAAGAGTACCCAAATTCAAATGTGAATATCATATCATTCAGTCTGTCTTTGGCTCATAAAACAGGAATTGCTATATTCTGAGGTCACTGCTAAATTGCCAGTGGGAAGATGGGAAGTCTGCAACTACTCAAATCTTTTGAAGTTCTCAAGATCTTCTTCTGACCAAGGGGATCACCAGACCAAGGTCAAGACAAATGTACTCTCCTTCCCTAACTCTTACTCCCAGTAATTATTTTTCAAAGATTTGACTGGAATACTACTGAATCAGTGCATTTCTAAATCTCTTGAACTCAAACTAGTTTGATAGTCTATAGATGAACATGACCAAGTTCTCCTAGTCAATCTAAGTATCTTGTGCAAAGCCATTCCAGTTGATCAAGGACTTATTTGAATTTAGACTAAATCCTAATGATTGATTTAATGGAGAAGGGATCTCACCAAATGAAAGTACTAACTTGCCACTTAATTTAAATAGGGTGTGGTAATCCCCCCCCCACCTTGGAAATACTTCTCTGAAAAAGTAGAAAGCAGAAGTAGTGTACAGGGGAGGAAAAAGCTAAAGGGAATGCACAATAATTTTTACCCAAAGTGAATAAGAATAGAAAAATGAAGGATCTTGAAGAAATAGAAAAGCATGAAATTGAAAGGATTGTAGAACTGATCAACAAAACTATAACTAATTTTGGTGGGGGGGGGTGACTATCCTAAAGAAAAAAAAGAGAAAAATCAAATTATCAAAATAAAATTAAATGAGTTCACAGTAAGTAGAAAATAATTAAAATTATGAGAAACTACCACACAGTATGTAGTAGTGCCAGCAGAACTAAAAATTTAAAATAAGTTGATGAGTATTTCTAAAAATATAAAACACCCAAACTAACAAAATAAGCAATAGAAATCTTTACTCAAATTTACAAAAATAAAGAAAAAAAAAAACATAAGTGAACTGGCAAAGAAATCAGATAGTACTTGTTACCAAAAAATTTTAAAAAGAGACTTAAGACACTCTACTAAGTTAATTTTAAGAGTTAAATATGGTCTTGATAGCCCAACTCAGGGAGAGATATAACAGAAAAATAAAACTATAAGTAAATTGCCAAATCAAGTTTAAAATTTTAATTAAATCTTTATAAGGACACAAAAATAAATATACAAAAAATAATTTACTATGAAAAAATAGGATTCATATTTGTATTATAAAGATGGTTCAATATTAGAAAAACAATTGGTAGAATTATACTCAACCCCTCCCCCCAAATTCACATGATTAGTTCAATAGATTACAGGACAAGGCCTTTAATCAAATACAGCATTCACTTATATTACAAATCCTAAAAAGCATAAGCATGGAAGGACCTTTGGGTTCAGAGGGTAAACAATTGGTTTTTTTTCCTCATTATAAAGGAAAGTTAGATCTGCAGAAAGAAGGTTGGGGGAATTTTTTTCTAGAAATAATAGGTATAAAGACAAATGGACAAATGACACTGATAAAACTTGTTTGCTTATTCTTTAAAAAAAAGAAAAAGAAAAATGGAGTGGGTGGGGGGAAGAACCATACTGGAAATACAGAGGGAGTGACTGAAAAAGATTTTATAATGATTTATTTGGGGCAGTTATGTGAGAGGCACCATGGCATAGAGGATAAAGATCTGGTCCCAGTGCCAGGAAGATTTGGATTCAAGTTCTACCCTTGATCCAAACTGTCTCATTACTCTGAATAAGACACTTAACCTCTTAGGGATTTAGTCAACTCTCCAAGACTGCAAGTAGTAGGAAAATTGTCCACTTAACACTGGTAGAAAATTCCCCACCTGGGAGTTCCCCATGACAATGAAATAACAGATCAAGTCCCCATCCCCTTCATGTATCAAGATGAATTCAGTGATATATACATAGCCATTAAGCAAGTTTGGTTGTGTTGATATGCAATATTATTTTTATATTAAGACACAATTTTTTTCAAAAGAAGCAAAGGATACATTTGGTTGACTCCCTTAATAGACATCCTTGATCCCTCAAAGTTCTGGTGTCCTTACTCTCAGGGTGCCTTTTATTTAACTTCTTTGAATTTATTTCATATTTAATTATGTTTATTCTAAATATTTATGTTCATAAATAGTCCAAATATTTATATTAGAAATAGATTATATACTAAAATATTTACAAGGAAATATATTCAGAAAGGAGTAGAATATTTAGAATCTTTGTATTTTACATATTTATATTACAATATTTCTATAAAATAGAATATTTATGGAAAAATCTAAAATATTTAGTAAGAAATAGAATGTTTAGAATATTTCTATAAGAAAATTTATAAATATTATAAATATTGATATTTATTTTTTATATTTGTTCAAAAGATGTATATGTATACATGTATATTACTATATAGAACAAACATTGTTATATATAATATATAACAAGTATATATAAGTATGTGTGGATATATACATTTAACTATAAATTCATTCCTTCTATTTATATATTTGTTCATTTGTTTATTGTTTCCTTTATTTTAAGTACCTGCATAGTAGTCATTTAATAAATTCTTGTTGCTTGATTGGCTGATTTACTGGTTAGAAGTTTTCACACACATGGTTTGCACAATTTGAAACAGACAGAATTTCTCACTTGTCCTTTTTAGTTCAAGTATCTCTTCCTTAACTCTTCAAAATATTTAAAAAGGTGTAATCTGTGCCCACAGGACAGTTATGTGGCCAGTGGATAAAGGTCAGGCCTATAATTAAGATGATCTGAGATCAAACAGCCTCAGGCAGTTACTAGCTGTGTGAACCTGGTCACTTAACCCTGTTTGCTTAGTTTCTCACCTGTAAATTGAACTGGAGAAGGAACTGACAAATCAGTCCATCACCTTTTTCATAAAGGGAAGTAGCAGCTCATAACAAGTAGGAAGCCACATCAGAATTGATTGCTTTTGTTTCCCTTGCCTTGAGATTCGAACTTCCTCATTGTCAGATGGGGAACTGGTGGGCTTTTGGAGGCTACCTCTAAAGCTGAGTTGGCTGATCACTATCCCAGTGAGCAGCTTTGGCCCTCAGATTGAGATTCATAGTGTTTCCATGAAGTGATACAATAGCTAGGTACAGGCTATGGGCAGTCTCAAGCAGCTGACTGCCCATAGAGACTATGAAAGGTAGAGATGCTGAAGGAAGTCCAGCCCTGGAGAGGAGATAAGAACTGAGCTTCCATCAGTGACTACTGCTAGGGTAACTGTTGGGCTGGGGGATTGGGGGAAAAGATGGATCATTTCTGGCTTTGCCTGCTTTTCTTTGGCAGAATCAGAAATGGAGTTGGGAGCTTGGACAAATGTACCTCTCCCCCTTTATCTTCTTTCCTTGAATTATATGTATGTGGAGGTGGAGGGGTTTGGGGAGTGGGGAGTGGGGAGGGAACATTCTCAATAACTTGCCCCACAATTTAAAAGAATTGAGAGGATTACCCAGGAAAAAGTTCCAGGAAGGGGAAGAAAGGGAAGGGGAGGGAATAAGCATTTCTTAAGAACCCACTATATGCTAAGCTCTTTACACTATGACTAGCCTCACAATAACTCTGGTAAATAGGAACTATTATTATTCACATTTTAAATTTAAGGAAATTGAGGCAGACAAAAGTTAAATGACTTGCCCAGGGTCACATAGTTAATTAGTGCTTCAGGCATTTGAACTCCTTATCAACTATAATACTTAACTGTTTATCTTCCTAACTGGAAGATGGTTAGAGGTAAAGGGCTTCAAGTGGGAAGAACCCTTAATATTTTTCCTTTCATTTTCACCAAGTTCAAAAAATATATGGTCATAGTATATTGAGTATTTATGTCTTGCAAATGCAGAGATGGGAAGTATTGACTGAAAGAGAAGATTAGAGGTGTGTGGTGGGTGCTCAAAAGTAAGAATTCATGCTTCTGATATTTTGGGCAATAATTCCCATCATCCCCCAGCTAAATCTGAACCCCATCCATGGTGAATTTAAATACTTTGATAGCTGAAATTAGGAATCTCATTTAGCAATGAGATTTGCAAGGCCTACACCCTCTGGTGGTCAGTTTAGATATTGCAGCCTTTAGGAAGTCCATCATACTTGAGCCAGGAAAGACACACCTGAGGAAAAAAGATAGTTCAAGGAGGTTTCCTCTTGATGGAAAACTCAGATATTGACTCCTTCAGTGGAAAATTGACACAGTGACACTCAGTCTTTCAACTGACTTGAGGAAGATATCACACAAGTTGATTTAGACTCTCATCATTGTGGAGTTCTCCCTAGGTTATGGTGAAATATGTATATATGTCTTCAAGTCTCATGGTATAATATGTCACAAAAGTTGGGATGATGACTACCAGACAGTTTTCAAGATCAAAAAACGCTGTTGAAATTTGGATCCTTAGAACTGGAAGGGCCTACAGAGATCATTTAGTCTGTCTGTCTTTTTTTTTTTAACCAGAAAAAGTTTGAAGGCCAGACAGGGGAAGCAATTTGGTTTAGATCACTCAGCTAGTCAGTAGCAGACCTGGGACTAGATTCCGGGTTTTATTATTTCTAGTTGTCAATTTCCTGTATCTGGGGGTCAAAGTACACTTGCGAAAGAGTATGTGTCATTGTTATATAATTGAATCTATTCAGTGAGAGTTGAAAAGAATATAGATTGATTGAACTAAGTAAAAGAAATTACTTTTAGGCAAATTTGGTAAACATAAATGGTCTATGAGACCCTGAGAGATGCATAAAGTGGGGGTACTATCCTGGGTTAACACAGTATTACCCTTTTGCTCGGACCAACCCTTCTCTCCCTAGGTCTGGGTAGGAAAATGAAAGTAGAGACAACAGAGATGAGGGTGAACAAGAAGCTTCTGGCTCTGAACAAGGGGGAGAGGCTCAGTCTCCCTCTCAAATATTTGAAACCTCCAGTGATGTGGCTTTAACTAAACCCTGCTACCTTATCACAAAAGGCCAGCTTAAGGTAAGTAATAGAAATTCCAAGACCTATTGTCACAAAGTCAAACAGAGCTTGCTTTGAGCCCCCACATGGTGGATTTCTTCCCTTTGATTCACACTTTGAGGCAAAGCCTCTGGCTTCCTGGAATTCTTAATAAAACTCCAAATCTCTTGGCAATAACTGTCAAGTCCCACAATTTTCCCTCACAGCAAGAAGTCTGTTTTCACTAGACTGGTATGCACTTGTTTCCGTACACACAGAGTATCCTGTAAGTTCTGTCTCTTGCTTTCCCAGCTCGATTATGCTTTCCCCTCATTGGGAACTAGCCCAGAAACACCAAGGCACCAGACCCCAACTTTACCTGATGATTCTTTCCCCTACTTGCTCCCAGAGTAAAGAAACCCCTCTGAAATGCTAATCATACAGGTTGCTAAAAACCCTCCTCATTCCCTCCATGGTAAATTCAAGATTTACTCTCCCCTTGTTTCAATTCCAGTGATAACTCTCTTTTGTGAAAAGATCATTGAATATAGAGGACCTCAGTTTCAATATGCCTCATATTTATTAGTTGTATAACTAGACTTGACTGAGTTATTATTTTAAAATTCCAAATAAAAACCAATTTTGTAAATGCTATTTTATATCTACTATTAGAGATGGCTACCATAAAAGTTAAAAACAAAATAAAGCCATTGTCTGCCCTCTAATTAGGGATACAGAATCTCTCCTTAACTGAATTTTGCTTTTATCTGTAAATTCAATCCCTCATCAACATTTATCAAATGTCTACTATGTTTCAGGCATTTTTCTAGAAACTAATGTTACAAAGATAAAAATAAAACATAAGGTAAAGTCAAGCTGACATCCATGGTCCTTCCCTACTCTAAATGCATGTACCTATGATTTTAGCATTTTTCCTCTCACATTTCTTCCATCTTTTGAAACCCAGCATGCTCCTAAAGAAACCACATCCCTTGGCATACCATCTAGGACTGGCTACTCATTTTCTCCCATTCCCTCACAGAAAGAGCAAGAAGGAATTGGCATTCTCTTTGTCCCCCAGGGCAACTTTCAATCCCTTTCTCTCCCATCATTAACTACCAACAACCTTTAATATTCTTTTAATCTTTTCAGACCCTTATTCTAGTCATCCATGGACTTCTGAGTCATCCTTCCTCTTCTCCAAAAAGTTCTCATGCATTATAGAATTAGAATGAAAAGAGACCTTAGAAGCCATTTTATAATTCCTGCTCCTTGGATTTCTGGTCAAAGAAAGTATACCTGCAAAAGAGAGTACATCTAATATCCCAGAAATGTCGATTTGAGTAGAGAGCGACTTCAGAGATCATTGTGATCAAATCATGTTTCTTTTTTTTTCTTATGCTTGGAACATAGAAATTGAATCTATTTAGTCAAATTCCATTGATTTTTGAACTCCTGTAGATTGTCAACTAAATCTCAAAACATACCCCCACTACCTGATTCCTCATTTTCATCCCTTTGAGTTCTTCCACTCCAAAATTTCAAACTAACTCCACCCAATCTTTCCACTGTGCTCCTTGTTCCATAGGTTAAAATTTGCCTTCAAATTAAATCTTTCCCTCTTCCATCTTCTCTCTTATTGAAGCCTGAATTGTCTTGCTTATACAGCCTCCCTGATCAGTCCTTCCAGTATTGACTGTACCTTCACTCATTCTCCTTGACTCTTCACAGTGGTAATTTCAAACCTTTTCATCTTCCAAAACTCCATTGATTCCCCTTCTTTCAACTAAGATATTTGCCTCATATTTCACAGAAAAAAATTAAATCCATTCTCTGTAAATTCTCTCTTCCCTCTTCCTCATTTCCTGTCACTCAGATGTCTTCTGATGCTTTTTTCTTCACCATTGTTTCACATAATGAAGTGGTCTTATTCCTTGCCAAGGCTAATCCTTCTTTTTGTTTTCTCAAGGGATTCACAATCTTAATGAGGGATATAACATGCCAAGAACTATGTACCAACACACTATATACAGAATAAATTAGAAATAAATAACCAAGGGAAGGCACTAAAATAGAGAATGGGAAAAGCTTCCCATAGAATAGTGATAATGAAACTGTTTTATCCTGAGGGCTATTTGAATACTCATCATATCATTCATGGGCTATATTTGGTCAAACATTTAATAAAATCATCCCTAAAAAGCTATTAGATTGACCTTGGCAGCACCAGACCAATATGGCCTGCTGCCTGGAGGTACCCCACTCAGGCTAGAGAAGGTAGCTATTTATACTTGAAGGAAATCAGGAAAACCAGGGGCCAGATTTCAGGAGGGAGAAGATTCCAGGCATGGAAACAACCAGTGAAGATGCCCAGAGTCAAGAAAGTGTCTTATTAAAGGAATAGTCAGAAGGTCAATGTCACTGAATAACAGACTATATGGGAAAGTGTAAGATATTAGGAAGACTAGGAATGTGGGAGTGGGACTAGGCTATGAAGAGCTTTGAAGAACAGAGGATTTTATATATGATCCTAGAAGAGACAAGGAGACAAGAGTGGTGGTGGTATATGTCATGATCAGAACTACATTTGAAGAAGATCAGTTTAGTAGTTGACTAGAGGATGGACTAGAGTGGGTAAAGACTTAAAACAAGGAGACCAACCAGCAATCTACTGCATGGGGTGATGAGGGTTTGCCCTAGGATAATGTAATGTCAATAAAGAGAAAGGATCATCTGTGAGAGATGTTATGAAGGTTAAATTGAAAGATCTTGGCAACAGCTTGGATAGGAGGAGAAGGGTAAAGAAAGAATGAAGAATTGTGAATTTGGATGACTGGTAAGATGGCAATATCTTTTTTAGTAACAGGGAAGTTACAAAAAAGAAAAGATTTGAGAAGAAGGATAAATAGTTCAAGTTTGGACTTACTGAGTTGAAGATGTCTGTGGAACATCCAGTTTAGATGCTAAAATAGGTTGCAGGGGAACCAGTTATAAAGATTAGAATTGTCTTTCTTGAAAGACTATTTGTCATATTTGAAAGAACTGAGTTTAACTTTTATCCTGTGGAGAAGATAAACACAGCCCAGAAGAAATTCCAAAGAGCATTCTTGGGAGCCTTCAACAGCTAAACTGAGAGAGCTAAAGGGTGAAGCTATGGTTTCATTGTCTATGGAGAAATCAGCATTTGTAACCTAAGGTTAGAGATAACTTTGACTATAATCTTTTATATATATCTGAAACATTGCCAAAATGTTTTATTGTCTTTAAATTGTCTCTTACATTCATAATAATTTGTACAACCGGCAATGTTCATGTTTATTTAAACTTACTAGACTAGGGTTTGTGATTGAGAGAAATGAGCAAAAGCTTATGGGAAAAGATTTGTTTCAAATTTAGAGTTTTGCACATAATAAATGCTTGCTGGTGGGGGTATGGGGCTTGGAGGAAATAGACTGATTAATCAAAGAGATTTGTACTTCTTTTAAATTTTGAGGAAAGATCAAAACTTAGCTATTTATCACTGTAAAACCCAGGCAGAGAATTAACAAGGAAATGAATCAATAGTTGATATAAAGAGTTTTGTGTGTCTCATATATTACTGCAGGTAAACAACCTGGCATTTATATATATTACTTATGAAACTGTCAATACGAAAACCTGACATGTGCATTAAATTGAATTTAAATTTAGCATTAACATTTTTTTTTAATTAAGGATGTATTTTTTCTTCTTCCTAGTACTTTCCCATTAGGAAAAAAGGAAAGAAAAGAAAAGCCTTCATAACCAATATCCATAGCTAAGACTATTCCCAAATTGATAATATCCCCTAAAAATGTATCTCATTCTGCATATGTAATCCTTCAACTGGAGATGGGTAGCATTTTTTCATCATCAAATCTCTGGAATTATGGTTGGTCATTGTTTGTATCAAAACACTTAAGTATCAAAGGTGTTCTAGTTGTGCTTATCATTCCGTGTCAGTTCATACAGGTCTTTCTAGATTTCTCTGAAACTGTTCTCTTCACTATTTCTTATAGCACAATACTATTCTTATACTGATAGTATTTCTGTATCATAATCTGTTAAGCCTTTCTCCAATTGTTTTAAAATTTTTATTTATGGCAATCGGTTTAAGAGTGGCTTGCCCAAAGTCACACAGCTAGGCAATCATTAAGTGTCTGAAGTTAGATATGAATTCAGGCTCTCCTGTCTCCAGGGCTGGCACTCTTTTTTATCCACTGTGCCACCTAACTGCCCCACCTAACTGCCCCTACCTTTCTCTAATTTAATAGACATCCTTTCACTTTCCAGTTCTTATGACTTTGCTGCCAGATAACACAACATATATCCATCCCATATTTTCTTTTCACACAGCCATCACCCTAGTTCTATCTTCATATGTGACCTGGATTATTGCAATAGCAATTGTCTTAATTGATCTTTCTACTTATAGCTTTACCCCACTCTGGTCCATCTCCTATTTTATGAATATAATCAGACTATGTCACCCCACTACCCAAAAATAATCAGTGACTCCCTATATTCTCTAGGATAAAATACAAAATCATTGGCCTGGCATTTAAAGCCCTCTACAATCTGTTTCCTCTCTACCTTTCCAATTTTATTACTTATTACTTCCCTTCACATATTTTCCATTAGCGTCAAACAAACTGCCAGCTGTTTCCCATAAACATTGTTCCGTCTCCATCTCCTACCTCTTTGGCTTTATGTAAATAATTCCCCCATATCTGGAATGCATTCCATTCTCACCTCCACCTTGTTGAATCCTTAGCTTCCTTCAGAAGCTATATACTTAGATTCAAACTCCTTCACAAGACCTTTTCTGAAGTACCCACTTTTATAATCTTCTCCCTCTCTAAAAAAGTTTTTATTTTCTTACAAAAGCATTTTGCATCCCTTCTCCCCAGTAAAATGTAAATTCCTGGAGGAGAGGGACTATTTTGCTTTTGCTTTTGAATTGAATTGTTGACATTGTAAATGTTTAACAACTGGTTTTTAAAATATCTGCTCTTAAATAAAAAAAAAAAAACAACCAGAAACTAGAAAGGACATTGGTACCCTTGAACCAATTAAAATTTCTACAAACAGTAAATTCCTCATAGACCTCCTTTTAGCAAAAATGCCTGATCAATGATTTTAGATGAGTAGAGTCAAGATAACACATTGATTAAAAACTAGGGATCCCTAAATATACATTATTAAGAGATTAGATCCCCAACCACTGATTTGTGGAAGAATATATACTCAACCAGAGGGACTTTGGTTTCCTTCCTCAGAACTGATAATTGACCAACATTAAAAGGATCTAATGGGAACTTCAACATAATTCCTGTACTCTTAAGTTATGTAGAAATATAGCTATTCTTATTTTCTAGCACACACTTTTATTTCAGTCATTTTTAAAAGCTGTTTCTCTGAATTTTAGGTTCATTCTTTTGCTTTAGACTGACTTTGAAAAAGTAGAGACCCAATTAACTTTTTGTGAATTGGGTTGGTAACTTTTCCAAGGTTCTTATCCTGGTGGGAGCAGGGTTATATTTTACCTCTGGGCTAATGCCGAGGTTTAAGATTTTTCCTTGTTTTTAACATCCCCGTGGCAAGAGTTTATGGTCCCCAGCAGGCAAATTTCACAGCCCCAGCTCAGAAGCAATTGTGGTTTGGAAAGAATCTCTGGCATCTTCCATGTCATCCCTTGAATATTATGAACGATGGACTGTTTGAGAAATGCTTTTGTTCCCTTGGCTGTGGGTCACCTTGGAGGAACATTAGCCTTCCTGCACCACATATTAAAGAGTACTCTTTCTCCTACATTTCTTGTCCTTTACTGTTTCTGCCCCTGATAATGAAACTGATATGAATGAGACATCCAGGGAGATAGCAGCAGTTGATTTCCCGCTGGTGACCAGTCATATATCTGGCAGCAGTTAAGATTTAGCCAGTGGTTAATGAGGAGTTAATGAGTTGCTGTTGTTGGGCAACTTCTATTAAAACAAAACCAATATTTGGTGCAATGAGGCCATTTGACTTCAGAAAGAAATCAAAAGGGGAGGGGGAACTGTACAGAGATGCAGGGGAAAGATTAAATATCCTGATTTCTGGAATTATTCTTTGGTTTCCTTATAAGAACCCATAATTTTTCCACAGACCTAAAGTGATTACTTTGTCTAAAGGGGTGAGATGTTACATTGGACAAGTGATTTCTACTTTTCTGTGCTTCCATTTTCTCAAGTTTAAAATAAAGGGTTAGATTCAGTGATCCCTCAGGTCTCTTCAGTAATTAATTCTATGATCCTGTGTCAGGCTGTTCAGTACTGATTCTATGATCCTGTGTCAGGCCGGAGAGAGACAAAGATCCAGATATTTTAAAAGAGAATATCTAAAATAAATTTTAAAAAGAGAATATCTGATCATTGGAGGTCATGAAAGTATAAGCTCAAAAGCATAAGCTTCAAAAAGTCCTTGCCTCTGTTATGGGATGTGACTATTCAACCAAATTCACACTTATTTAACTACATTTACTAGTTTATAATAGAACACAGGTGTATGTTCTCTAGACTGAGGAGAATATAACAGAAACAATATTGAATTATAGCTTGAGATAGAGCAAGGTCAGGGGGATTTTTTTTCAAAGACTAGGAGATATTTCAAGAGATGGAAGTAGTACAAGAGACAGAGAGAAAGAGATACTGAGAGACAAGATGACTGAGATAGAGACAGACATTCAAGAGCAGAGAGACAGACACCAATTCTGGACTCTGCCAGACCATTATATCTTTACTCTCTGTGACATAAATAAATAGAGACTTGGTTCCAAGACTGATGTCTATCAACTAGAAGCATTCATAGGAACACTGTTGCAGAGAAAGTGAAACTAAGACTAGATCTCAAATGTAGGACAAGATTCAGATAAAAGTAGGAAGAGAAGTTGTTTCACAGAGGAAGAAAAGGATGAGTGCAATCACAAAGGCAGAAAAGAATTAGACATGACCAAGATATGTCAAGAAGACTTTTAGGCAAGAGTAAAGGTTCAGGTAAGGAATTTGGGGGGAATGAGTTAAGAAAAGAGAGACAATATAACATAATAGATAGAGCCTTGGAATCAAGAAAACTTGAATTCAAGCCCAATCTCAGATATAAATTAGCTATATGAACATGTTATTTAAGATCTCAGTGCCCCCAATCAACTCTCCAAGACCATAATCACACATCTAGAACATCATTATTTTTCCTGCTTCTTCTTCAGAGGCTGGAATGGTGTTTTGGATTAGATGGTACAGGGTCTTAAAATCCAAGATAAAGGTTTTTAGACTTCATCTCATTGCCAGCAGTGATAAATGACTAGAAATTGTAAAAGAAAAAAAAGAACCTTTGGTTAATATAGTTCTTGAAGACAGTGGATCTAGGATTCTGGGTGAATTAGAGGGAAAAGAGATTGGAGATAGAGAAGGTAGTTCAGATGTAAAGGGAAAATGTCAGGGAAAGAATGCAGCTGATACTGATCTGGAAAGTCTGAGAATGGGAGTTCAAATAGGACCTTGCAAATGGGCAGACACTGGGGATCTAAATATGAATATACATTATACGTGTACAGAATGCATTATGTTGTACTTGACCAAATAGAGAATTGAATAAGTCCACAGATCAGTCAGAAGGGATAAAAGAAACAGAACATAAAATAGAAAAGTCTAAAGTTAAGAGTAAATTCAACAACCAGAGTTTATGCCAGATTTCATTTGAAGGGCCAAAAATCTAAGCCAGAGGCAAGATAATAAAGTTGACACTAGCAGATAATGGCAACCCCTATCAACAATAAGACAGCAAGGAGCTTACCACACCAATTGTGGACCATGGTACCAAGGGCATGTCAAGAAAAGCAGTCACTTGACTAGGAAACAAGAAGACAGATGAGTTGTCAATTGTCCAAATGTAGAGGTCTATACAGTGAAAAGATCAAGTTCCCAACGTCCACAATCTAGACACAGACAACTAAAGCCAATGGGATTGGCTTCAGGCACACAATGGGACTAGGGCATTCATAAACCTTTTCAATCAAGCATGAACTATGGAAAGGCTTCAAGTAGGGATTGTATGGATTGTATATATATATATATATATATATATATATATATATATATATAGCAGATTAGACAAAGGATGAATTTTTTAAAATAACAACAACTCTTGAAGAAAACCTATTAAGTAAAAGAGGGGTTGTAATCTGTGTTAATGGAGGCAATACTCAACCTATTAAAATTATAGATCCCTGAAATGAGTATATCTGTATATACTGAATTACAAGTCTGACTAATTAAAGAAAACTGTAAACTGTAAAGTAAGCTGAGGCACAAAGATCCAAGCATGTTTAATTTATTGGTAAGGCTACCACTTACCAATAAAATGCATCTTTCAGCTCTTCAGTCAACCAAAAGACCAGGAGGTGGAACTCACCAGTCTTCTTTTAACTTTAGGAAGTAGAAGAGAGCAAAGAACAGGATTCATCACAGATGTACAATAATATGATTGGTTACAAAATCTGAAGTGATTTAGAAGTGGAAAACAATACAAAGTCGAGAATGTATGGTTAGGAACAATCACTCCAGGTTTTTGTTTGTTTGTTTTGGTTTTTTGCAAGGTAATGGGGTTCAATGATTTGTCCAAGGTAATACAACTATGTAGATATTAAATGTCTGATGTTAGATTTGAACTCAGGTCTTCCAGACTTCAGGCTAGTGTTCTATCCACTGCTCCACCTAGATGTTCTGCTATACTCCCTCCCTTTCATCTTGATGCTGTGGAAAGCTTATTGGTGGTGAACACCTACATAGCAAGTTAGTGCAATGGTAATAACAGGCCATTCTTTTCTTGAAGGACAGACAGTGTTGCAGAAATAAGACTTCCTGGTGTCCCCTTTTGTCTTGCAAGGTTTGATAGTGAGATAATAGATTTCCCTTAGTTGTACATGAGTAATAAGATATGTAGAGATAATATTTTTCTTTGAAACAAGGTGATTTATAGGGCAGTTAAACTTTTCAACATGATTCAGAGGGAGGGAAACTAGACTTAACTCAAAGGCTATACCATATTGGTGATGATATAGGTTAGAATCAATTACAAAATGGAATCAGCATCCATTTGATTATCTCAGTTTTTTGATCCCCAGGCTCAAGAAATTTCACTAAATGGGTGAATGAAGGCTTCCTATTATCTCTAAGATAAAACACAAACTTCTCAACCTTCTTCTGTCTTTTCATATTTGTGCTTGCTCTTTAGACCCCATTATGCACTCTAGATTGTCTATAAAATGACTTGTTGATTATTCCTTGCAGGTGACATTAAATCTCCTATGTCCAAGTCTTTGTACATTATGTTCCCATTGCCTAGAATGCTCTCTTTCCTAATCTCTTCCTCATAGAAGTTTTCTTCAAAGTACAGCTCAATGCCACTTCCTCCAAAAGGCCTTTCCAGATTCCTCCAGTTGCCCTCAGCCCACTAATTAATTTGATTTATTCAACATAGGTTTTGTTTTTCCTTCCCCGTATCTGTGTTGTCTACCTTCAGTGAAATGTAATAAACTATTCTAGTTTTGTGTTTGTATTACCAGCACCTAGCACCATGTGTGGAGAACAGTAGGCACTCAATATGTCTGTGTTCCTTACACAGCTCTCTGCCTTTTCACTGATTTTCTCACTTCTACCTCATAGAAGGCTCCTCTTTCTTAATGATGCAACTTGGGCACCATCTTCTGCATGAAGATCTTCCTGATTTCCCTTAGCCCCCTACCACACCTCCCTCCAGGGCTAATAACTTCTCTCTGAACCTCCTTCACGACATGACATCAGGGAGGTGATGCAAGTGAATTGAACTTGATGGAGGACTGTGCAAAGTCACCAAACTCACTTTTTCCTCTGGAGTCATCTGGGTCCAGTGGCCAGATATGGACCAGGATGCCTGGAGGTGGTCCTGGATGCAGTGGGAAATCTTGGTCTTTTTAAGCTAAGATATTATTTGGTCTCAGTTTGACTGAGGCAAAACCCATTCAGTGATTAAGGCAGGTAAGAAAAG
The DNA here is from genome assembly GCF_037893015.1 of Macrotis lagotis. Classification (NCBI taxonomy): domain Eukaryota; kingdom Metazoa; phylum Chordata; class Mammalia; order Peramelemorphia; family Peramelidae; genus Macrotis; species Macrotis lagotis. Next base: position 235,473,272 of record NC_133658.1, on the reverse strand, counting down.
AAAATGAGGTAGAGATTGACTTCTTTATCCTAGTTTAAAAAAAAATCAATCTGCAGACTCCTCAGAGTTTCTGGCCAAAAACAAACAATTTCTCTTTATATTCACTTTGAGTCAATCAGGATCTAAATGATGACCAAATGGGGCTTGGTCTGAGGTCTATTATTGGCTTATCCATGAAAGCTAGAGGGATGTGAGGCCTCTAAATTCCAAACCTTGCCAGGTTTAAGAGATCAAAATTTACATTCCTTTGGGCAGAGCACTGACTGGGAAGGATATGTATGTGATCACTGAAGGTCAGGATGTAAATTCTTTGAGAATAGGGATTACTTTATGCTTTACATTGTTGTATCCCAGCACCTGGTACCTAGTAGGTACTTAATTAATACTTATTGGTTGAATAAAAGATTATTAACTTAATTTAAGGCTATGTATCCACATATACACACTTTCTATAGTTATATCACTCTATATTGATATGTCTATGTACATAGATAATGATGATGATGATAGCTAATACACAAATACACACATATATGCTTTAAGGCTCAAAAACATTTTATAACTATCTTGTTTTATCTTTACTCATTTTTTTCTTTAATATTGGAAGGGAAGTGCTATTATTTACCCAGGTGTCACAAAGCCAGTAAGTGCTAAGAAAGAATATGAATTCAGGTCATCCTGATGGAGGAAGAGAGACAAAGACAGAGACAGGGAGTTAGAGATAGACAGAGAGATAGTGGGCACTTCTACAAATGCAGATTATAGCCTCAAAGTCTTTCTTGTCTTATTAGACCCACAGAGCTTAGACTCTGGGTCATAGCTTTCAAGAACCCGGACTCATTCCATGTCACAATGAAGCATTTAAGAAGGGCATGAATAGCTTGAATATTTTTTAACCTGAATACATTTCCTGGTACTAGTTCATTTTAAAACTCATCTTTTATGTTCCTGCCCACTCACATAAATACGCAAATCTTCCCCAAATCTAACCCCCTAGGCTTGGCTCTCTGCTATCTGGAAGAGTTTAGTGCCTTACAAATATGTGGGGACTTCACTGTGCACTCTTTCCAGATCATTAATAAAGAGCTAGACGGACCTTAGACTGATTCTGGGATCAGAGTAGGTCGGGGAAAGAGCATGGCTTGTAAAGAATTTAAACCCATCCTCTGGAGCTTGTTTCCTGGGTGATCTCAGTAAGTCACTTTTTGGAGTCAATTTCCTTAAATGTTAAAAAAAAATGAAATTTAGACTAAATGCTTTCTGAGGTCCCTTCCAAATCTAGATCTGTGATCCTATGTTAGATAATTCTTATTTTATTGTCAGTCCCCAAGGAGCTCTGTTTTGTAAACTTTCTCACTTAGCAAATCACCCATTTAAGCTTGTCCTCAAAGCCTTTCTCAACTTCCTCAGTCTCTGCATTAGATATCACTGCATAAACTGAAATTGTTTTGGTGGAGATGTTTTTGCAAATACTTAACGTGAACTTTACAATGCCAGATGAACAAATGCCCCATGAAAGCAAATTCCCAATTGTACCAAGTCTTGTACTTGTTTCTCCAAAGACAACCTGTCAGCCATCTTAACTGCCACTTCCTTTTGTCTTCCTGTTTCATTTATAGCAAGAAATTCAAGACCAATAGGATTCATTTCCTCCAGTAGCATGTCTATTCATTGGTGAGGAGATGGGGCTCTTATTCATTTAGAGCACCATCTGCTAACTGATAATGATTAAAAAATATATTCTTAGAATCCTTTGCCTCTTTCACTTCAGAAGCAAACAAGACTGGCATAGCATGGAAGATCATCTTGTACGTGTTTTTTATTTGTTCATTTTATGCCTTCCCAAGACCAAAATTTCATCAGCAAGTGTCCAACCTACTGGTGATAAATCTCTTTGTAGTTAGCTGGACTCATCATTGGAAAGCAGATGGAAGCCGATGCCAAAAATCTCTCCATCTCAGAGCCTCTCTATCATGAGAACTCAAACCATATTGGTAGAGCCTCATAGACCTTTGCATCATTTCCACATCAAGGTGAAACATTAGTTAGGTGAAATATTAGAGTTAAACTTTTCTAGGGATTCTGTCACCTTCAGAATTAAAATTGTCATGCTAAAAACAGTGTTGAGACTCATGGCAGGTCTAAGTAGGCTACCACACATTATTAATAAAAAATTACCTTTGGGGAAGTAACATAAATTATGTCATCAGGAAAATATGTAATGGGATAAAAGAAGGTGGGCTAATTATAGAGTTAGAACAAAGAGTAGCTGATCCTGGAGAGAAGGGACTGCTTTATTTTTCTCCTTGTATCACTAGTACCATTTCATTGTTGTCTCTGTAACCCCTGCCTAGTACTATGTACTAATACATAGTAAGTGATTAATAGATGTTTGAATATTAATTAATCTATGGATTACTCAAGTATCCCATGAGATCTGGATGCAGGCACTCATCATACAGCATAGGTAGATGATCTTAGAAAGGATTTATAGGAGGCCATGGACAAGAGTCCCTTAGAGTGAGATATTGAGATGGATTACTTTTCAGACCAGTGTGGGTAACATCCTCTTAGATTAAAACTACAGTTCCCTCAAAGTTTCCCTAAAGCATTATATCTAAGGCTTTAATACATGTTTCTTGAATTTACCAAAATAAATGACAAAACTATTATGCTTCTATAGAGCAAATGGATGTGACTCATGGGGGTTAATGTCATGAGTGGCTCCAGAGAGCTGTGGCAACCAAATGGTGAAGAGAGATAAAAATACACCCTAGAATTAAATCACTCTTTCTCCTCTAATATTCAATTGCTCCATTGACTCACATCCTATCACTGCTGCTGCCTGTTCTCCATGCTAAGGTCTGTGGGGCCAGGGACTTGTCTGTCTCTATATAATAGACTATGCTATGCACAATTGGGTATTCAAGTCAGGATGATTGGATAATGATGCTAAAGCTGAAATGCCAATTCAAGATGTTGTCTTTCATCTTCATCTGTAGTTTAGATGAAATCCTGAACACTGAAAACCCCAAGAGCTTACATTGGTGAAGAGACATTGTTTTTAACGTCCTGCTTGAAAAAAGATTGCCCAGGAAAGAGTACAGGATTTGAGTCAGAACACCTAGGTTCAAATTCTGCCTTTGACCCACTTAATAACAATGTGACCTTCAGAAAATTGCCATCCTTTTCTGGGTTTTCTCACCTGCAACAACATAAGATAATAGAAGTAGATAGTCTCTATCGTCCCTTCTAATTCTAAATTTAATAAGAGAGCTGAGATCAGAAAAATCTAGACTTCTCATTTAGAATTATGTGGTCAAATCCAAACTTTTTCTAAAGCATTGGAGGTTAGGATGGTATATGATTCCAATCACAAGGCAGCATGCAAGGGGACAAGGATAGACAGTTAGACCTGGAGATAGGAGCACTTGAGTTTGAAACACACCTTAGGGATGCTTGACTTCTCTCAAATGTGAATTCCTTTGTTATAAAGTAAATCAAGAAACATTTATTAACTAAGTACCTACAATGTCCCAGATACTTTTAAGAAGGATTGAAGATACAAAGAAAAAAAATAAATCCCTACCCTCAAGGTATTAAAAGTTTAATAGGGGAAACAACATGCAAACATCCATATATAAGCATGTTACATTTCAGATAATGTGGAGGTAATCTCAAAGTATTCAGATTAAGGGAAATCTGGAAGATTTTGCAAAATCTGGGATTTTTCTTGTGATTTTAAAGAAACAGTAACAAGTTGAGAGAGTCTTGCAGCCATGTTGTTGCTATTCAAGTGTTTCAGCTGTATCTGATCTTTGTGACCTTATTTGGACTTTCCTTCAAAAATATACTAGAGTGGCTTGCCATTTCCTTTTCCAGTTCATTTTACAGATGAGGAACTGGGGCAAACAGAGTTAAATGTTTTGCTCAGGGTCACAGAGCTCATTAAGGATCTGAGGCAAAATTTGAACTTAAGAAGATAAGTTTTTCTGACTCCTGGTTCAATGTTCCATCCACTGAGCCATGTAGCTGCCTTATTCCAAGAGATATTAGACATATAATGATAATGCACAGTTGAAAGTTGTTTGAGGAATAGAAAGAATACCAGTGCCACAGTATTTTAGAGTGTGGAGAGGAACAAAGTATAAGAAGACTCAAACCTGGCAAGGGGCCAGGTTTCAAAGAACCTTAAAAGTCAAACACAGGATTTCATGTTTGATCATGGAGGCATGGGGGAGTTGCTGGAGTGTATTGAGTAGGGGGGGTAACATGGACAGAACCCCACTTTAGGAAAATAACACTGACAGCTGAGTAGAGGATGGACTATGTTGGGAAGAAAATTAAGGAAGTTGGATCCACTACCAGGCTATTGTAATTGCCCAAGTATGAGGAGGTGAGAGTCTATGCCAGGATGGTGGTTATGTCAGAGAAAGGGGAGACAGAAGCAAGAGATATTGATTGCAAAGGAAGAATTGATTGCTTCGTGGAATTTCTGTTTTAAGGTTTGCAAAACAGCTTCATCCTCAGCTTTCCAAGCTTCCCCAAATACATACTAGAGCAGGTAGACTCTGCCTCATTCTTTTCACTATTCATTTTTCTTATTTAGTCATGTCTGACTCTTCCTGACCTCAACTGAGATTGTCTTGGCAAAGATGTTGGAATGGTTTTCCATTTCTTTCTCTAGCTCATTTTCAGAGAAGGAAACTGAGGCATGGAGATGTAACTTGTCAAGTGTCCCACAGTTAGTTAATGTCTAAGATAAGATTTGAATCCTGGTCTTACTGGTTCAATACCCAGATCACTACAGCATGTGGCCTCTGAAAAACAGAAAAACCTGCTTTCCTGTCAAACCCTTTGACTTCCCTACCTTCTGCCCTCTTAGTCCCTTAGCTCCCTTTTGCCAATTCACTCTCTCTTTTTTCCCCTATTTGTGAATTTTAAAAACACTGAAATGAGTATTGGGGTTTTTTTTTTACACAAAGGAAATGGATTCCTTGCGTAAAGTGTGATAAACAGAAATAAGTCTTTTGGAAGAAGAAAGGAATATAACCTAAAGAAATCATTCCAGAGACTTAATTTTAAAAGAGAGTGATTAATTTTAAATAAGAACATGGCTGAAGTCTTGGGGCATTTGACCTCAACAGGTCGTGTACCTGTTTGACAAGTTTGCTTTTCCTTTTCCTTAAAGAGGCATGTTGGCAGATTCTCAAAATACAAGGGGACCTATTCTCTTTGCTTCTTGGAGATTGTTGCCATTCAGCCATGTTCAACTCTTCATGAACCGCTTTGGGGATTTTTTGGTAAAGACACTAGAGTGGTTTGCCATTTCCTTCTCCAGCTCATTTTATGGATGAGGAAACAGACATACAGGGCTAAATGACTTGCCTGGGGTCACATAGGAAGTATTTGAAGCCAGGCTTGAACCCAGAAAGATGAGTCTATCTACTATGCTTCCAGCTTCTTAGAGGATTTAAGAGCAAATTTAAAGGCCAAAGGATTAAGGGCAGGATCAGGAAGAAAATATGAATAACTTTTGAAGATCTTTCTCAGTAAAAAAGATTCTAGTTTTGTGTTATTGCTTTGTTTTTGTGAGGTAGGTAGGGTTAAGTGACTTGTCCAAGGTCACACAACTATTAAGTATCAAGTGTGTGAGGTCAGACTTGAACTCAGGTCCTCCTCACTCCACAGCCAGTGAAAATGAAATTACTTTGTGCTTGTCACAGTCCAATGCAGATGAAAAAAATTTTAAAGTAAAAATTTGGTCCTTCTTTTAGTTTATGCCTTGATCTGTAGCCTTTCTGTCCTTTATTGAGACAGGGTTTTTAAGAGCAACTTGAAATGTGTGTTTTCATCCAAATGACTGGCTGGTGTCATCACTCTACTGAAAGTTTCAAGGAAAAAAAATTGTTCAGGGTGACAAAAATGGGAAAAAATTAGTCACCCATCAGTGATTCACAGAGACTATTAATATGTGGTTATATTGTTCTCTTATTTATGATCCAGCTGGGATGACTTGTTTTGGAGGAAGTAGGAAGATACACAAATTGTGCCAAAGGGGAATTGGAGGCCCCATTCTAGTTTTCTGAACTTGGACACCCTCTTGAAATCTGTCTTTGCCAGAGTTTCATTGCCTCTCTATTGCTCAAGGTGTGGGAAAGAGACCCAGAACTCTCACCTGTAAAGAGAAATGGGTAGTGTAATATGGAAAGGGAGAGTAACGGTAAGGGAAAAAATACTGGATTTAGGATCAGAGGACTTGATTCTTTCACTTACTGTCTGGGTGTCCTTAGCAAATCACTTTAAGTTCTCTAGATTTGTTTCTTCATCCTTAAAACATCCTTAAATGAATTACAAGGTTCTTTTTGACTTAAAAATCTTAAGCTCCTGTGATTCTGGGATTCAGTTAGAAAACATTGCTCTGACACTAGCTTATATGATTCTAATCTACAAAAACTCAATCCTTTTCCTCCCCAGGATCCCATCCTTCATATATCTGTTTGATTTTCATATTTAAGTCACTTTACCTCAAAATGGTAGTTTCCACATTTATAAAATGGGTCTGATATTCATATTCTGGAATTCTGAACCTCTAGAGATATTAGAACTATTAGAAAAACAAGCAGACCTTTCTATCAAAGGAGATATTTGTGTTATTCAGTGTTATCAGTCTGTCCACTAGCATTTATTAATCCCCTGTTTACCAGGGACGATGCTAAACTTCATCACCATGGGGCAGTCACCTAGAATCTGCAGCAGCATTGAGACCCATTTGCTTACCAGATAAGTGTCACCTTGGACAGATAGCAGACCCAGAGTCAAACAGCAGCAGCAGCAGCAGCAGTAGTAACTATCAAATTCAGCTTCAGGTACTTAGTCACTTAGTCACTTACCCTTGGTAAGTCAATTAACCTTATTTGCTTTAATGTCCTTATCTGTAAAATGAGCTAGAGAAGGAAAGGAAAACCATTCCAGCATTTTTGCCAAATAAAAACTCACATGGGGCCACAAAACATTGGACTTGACTGAAAATAACCACAGGTAGACACAGATGAAGGGCAGGGGAGCAAGGAGAAGAGGATGTTATTATGAAACAGCACCCTTTTCTCTATTCCCTACAGTGATAGTCTTATTATTGAAAAAGAAAATGATAAGAAAATTCTTTCTGTGGGTGTTGGGGGGAAAAAAGGCGTTTATAGCCCTCCTCTTTGAGCCCATACCCTATCTTGCCCTTCCTCCTTCCCATCCCCCCCTTTCCTCTCCTTCCCTGCTTCACTACTGAAGAACCCACCTCCCAAACATCCCACATATGCTCCCTCCCTCTTAGAGTTAAACCCAATCAATCCTTCTCCAGCCTGCTGCTTCTGTCATTTCAGCACCCAGTTCTTAAATTCCTTACTTATAAAAAAAAGTCATACTAGAACTCAGGGGAAAAAAAAGGAAAGGCATCACTACATCTTGTGTTTGTTTCATCAGAGATTTTCAGAAGATTAGAATTTTCAGAGATTATCAGAAACAGTATTTAGTTGAGTTTCAGTATGTATAACTAATATTACTTATATATGGAAAAAGCCAAAACACTATTCTAAAATCTTATCATTCCATAAAATATTTGTCAGAATTTGTAAGAAGTTTTATTTGATAAAAGCAGTAACCTCTGATTATGTAAATTTAGGTCATAGTTTAATACCATCCCACATTTGCGACCCTCTAATAGCTAGTCCAGTTTCAAAGTACATCAATCTACATCTACTAAAAAATTATATACCACAAGACCCTAGACTTATCTACTTATTTTACTCTGATCAGCCAGAGGGCATAATTAGTTCAAAACAAAGACATTTCATGAAATGGTACAGTCAATGGAATAATAAAACAAATGAGGAAATTGAGGCAAACAAAAATAAAGTGACTTGCCCACAGTCATAACCAATAAGTATTCAAGGTCAGATTTTTAACTCAAGTCTTCCTGACTCCAAGTCTCTCTTCATTGCACCCCCTAAGAAAGCATGCTTATCTTACAAGTATACTTATCAGTGGGGAGAATAGGTATGTATAAGGATCACACATGAAGGGTCAGTACTTGTAAGGAGCATTTGTGGTCAAGGCAAATACAAAGGAAGACAATTCATACCTCCAATGTAATAGGACTTTTGATATCTTATGGGAATACCATCATACTGCTTTGAGTAGGCTAACTCTTTCCTGAGTATGGTTTCTGCCATTGGTATGTTGCTTCAAGGTCCCTTCTGGTGTTGTCATAGCTACTTGGCATGCAACCTTAGCAGAACATTGCTCTATTGGTAGTTGTTTGGTGGTATTCTTGTTATTGCTCTCCACTACAGCTTCTAAGTTTAATCTCTTCAGAATCACTTCAGAATCTCAACTCCAGTCTGCTCAGGTAGAGAAATACAATGCTGAGCCTGATAAGGTCATGTTAACAGGTCTTTAGTCGCAATCACCATACTCAGGTAACAAAAATCCAACAGAATGCACCTTAGAACAAGATTGTCTTTTCTCATCTACTCCCAAGCCTAGGTAGAACTCTCAGCCTTCACTTAAAAATAACTACTTAATTTAGAATCAGAATTGCCAAAGAAACTCTCAGACTTACCATGCAAACATATTTGAGCCAGAACAAAAGGATAATTAAGAAGGTAAGGACCTTGCTCACCATTCACCTAGCCATAACTAGACTTCAATGATTTAAGAAAAGAGAGTGAAGCTGATGACTTTGTGTCCTTACTTTAAGGCACACACATCAAGACATTGCCCGTGATATCGTAGACTTCTTCAAAAACAAATGACCAACAACAACACTAGCTATATTCTTGCCTTTATTATTTATATCTCTCAAAAGCAATGACTTTGCTTTGGTGCTCTATTTTGAACAATGAAAATCTGTCTCCTAATAATAGTTTGTGACTGAATAATCAGCTGAAGCAAACATTGTTTGAAACCAGTTCCTACTTTCACTTTGTTATGTTCAATAATGAAACTTGGTATTTTCAGTAGCTACTACTTACTTGTGAAAGCCAATCAATAAAATTTCAGTGTAAATATTTACAACCTCAGAAATCAACATACTCTAGAAATCATAGCTTATTATTGAAAAATAATGCTTAAGAAAGTGATGGAAAAATGTTAATGTGGACTGAACTTAAAAATGTGTCATGAATATATATTTGAGATTTAATAATATTTTTGAAATATATAACATTTATTAAATATATAAATATGCACATTAATAGATGGAATGGAATATATAAATATATTGTTACACATTATATATTAGATATAGAATTTTTTTCTCCAGAGAGCAAGTAAACTCTTACCCTCTAGGATCTTCCCCATGCTTTTCCTATTGTGAACTACTCTAATTCAGCTGGTACATTTTGACCTTCATTTTCATGGGAACAAGCAAGTAGTTCACCTACTCTGAGCAAGACTGTAGAAATAAAGCTAAGGTACATTGAGTTCTAAGGGGTTTCAAGGGTAACTGACTGTGTTAGATGGCCACACAACACTATGGGTCAAGCACCATATGGAATTTTGTCTTTAAAAAACTTGCAATTTAATGAAAAATAAAGGGGTGGTTACCCACAAAAAAGATCCTTGTTTTCAGAACAGGATGGAATCTTTGAGGTCAATTTGTTCAGTCTACTCAAGGAAAATTAGGGAAAGGAATTCTCTTCATTAGGAGGAAAAATTAGGTTCACAGAGGTCAAATGATTTGCCCAAGATCACTCAAGTATATAGACATTGATTATAAAAAAAAAAAGATACAGACAATATCAGTTCATACTGGCTTCTCAACTGTTTCCACATCCAAGTTATTCAATCACCCACCTATTATTTCCTCTTCTGCTTTTCCCAATCCTTCCAAGCCTCACAAATATAAACTCTGATTTTGGAAACTATTTCTCTAGAATATACCAGGGTTCATAGTTACAGAGGGACTTGGAAGGTGGAAAGGTAGAAAGAATATCCAAAATTTCAGCTTAAGTGACTGATTATGAATCCTTCCTGTTCATTCCATCCATGGACCTTGGAACCTTCTGATATCTTGCTATATTTATAAAGGGTTTGGTTGTTGCCATAGCTACTGGTTGACAGATGGCTTTCCCAATCTGGGGATATGAAGAACTCTCTCAAGTTGGGACCCGATCTGGAACCCATAGTTATTTATAGGCTATGCTATGTAATGCATAATTCAAGATTTCTAGTCACAGGATGATAGATCTGGGATTTGGGGATTTTTCAGAGCACCAAATCCAAATTACTCATTTTTATAAAGGAGGAAGATGAGACACAGAAAAATAAAGTAAATTGCCCAAGATCATAGAAGTATTAAGTAGCAGAGCCAGATTTTGAAGTCTATCATTAGTCTTCAAATCCAGGGTTTTTCACATTACTCTATGCTACCTGTCTCCTTTGTGTTTTTTTTAATTATTTAATGTTTCATGAGGTATTTTTGTTTAAACAAAACTTTCACTTCTGGTTATACCATTCTACTTGTCTACCAGTCTTATGACAAACAAAAACATTTAACAAACTGTCATAGCAACTTTGTCTAACAAAAGGTATGACTTTCAGCACCTGTAACTCCCCACTTCTCTAAGAAAAAGAATCTCCTTCATATTTCAACATCACCTTCTCTCTCATTTACTCTCCAATTCCCTATCTTCTCTCTCATAGTACCATCCAATACCTTTTTTCTTCTCTCCCTACCCCATTCTATTTTCCCATACCCCTACTCAAGGAACTTCAAGAATTTTATAAGTTTTGGTATTCATAATACCAGTGGAAATAACTAAGATTTTCTTCCACTTTACAGATGGAAAATCAGTAAAAGAAGGAACATAATACTCAGCATGCCACCTATATCCTCTACAGCTTTGGGTCAAAGAGCATGACCATCCTAATCTTGATAATTTCCTGGAGACACCCCAACAATCTGATTTCTATCTCCAACTTTATCTTATGCATGCTCCTCTAAGCTCTTGATGTTCCAGCCAAATGGGCTACTCTTGATCTGCAAACATTTGACATACCCTCCAAGTCTTTGTTCAAAATGAATTCTATGTCTGAAATCCCTCTTTCTGGCTCTACTCTTTGAACTCCTATCAGTTATTTAAAGTCCAATTCAAATGTTGTCACCTCCATGAAACTTTCCCTGAGTTTCCCTTCCCCTTCCTTTATCCCCAGAAATAATCCTCCTGCTTCTAAGAATTCACATGTACTTATTGAGTATGATTTTGTATTATATCATTATATCTTATATTAATATTTTTATTACATGACATACTAGATATGATATGATATAGGAATAACCATGCATTATCTCAGAATCCTCAGATCTCAGCGTTGGAAGGTACCCCAAGAAGTCAGTTAGTCCAACACATGATTAACAAGAAACCCCCATAAAATCTTGCCAACCTCTACTCAAAGATCTCAAGAGATGGGAGAAACCCACCATATCCCAGTGAAACATATTGTACTTTTGGATAGCTCTAAAGATTAGGAAATTTTGTTTTAAAGTATGCCTAAATAATCTCAGAAATCATCTATTTGGAAGGGAGTTTTAAAATCTGATGAGTAGGAAGACTTAGACTTGAGTACAAAATCTGACATTCAGTTGTGTGGCCATGGGCAAAGCAATTCCTTCCTCATTGTGCCTTCATCATCTTCATCAATAAAATGAAATATTTGGGCTGTCTACCTCATGGATTTATGGAATGAAAAGAACTTCAAATACTATAGAAATGTAAGTTAATATTTTTAGCTAAAATTTAACTGTTCCTCCCTGGGGAAATCTGAGAGTCCTGAAAATAGTAGGGATTTAATAAATGTTTATCTAATTAGATTGTTGGTTTCTTATTTTTATTTCACCAGTAAATCAAACTAAATACCTCATGTCCAATTTCATCTTGAAAAAATTCACAGAGGCAAGTTGTGTGATTCCCCATCCCCCCTACCAGTTTTAAATCCTAGAGCAAGTTGGAGCTCTTCTTGCAGAATCTTGGGTCTTACCCTACCACTGGTTTTTGAACTACCTTAGATTCAGTGCTCCTTCATGAAATCATCATTTGCCTTCTCCTCCAAGTAACAGAATTCCTTCTTCCACCTTTTTCATATAGTCCCTCTATGCTCATGTTTGTAAAATAGAGAAAGTGGTACTTGTTATAACTGGAAGCAATATATTATTGAAGTTTCCCATCCTTCTCACTCTACCTCTTTTCCCACTGCACAGAGCAGTAGGCTTTTTTTAGTTTTTTTTACAAGGCTTCCTCTTTATCTTTGTCCTTAGAATCAAAATCTTCTTGTAAGATTTAGCTCAAGTACTCTCTCTCTCTCTCTCTCTCTCTCATTTTTCTTTTGGCAAGGCAGTGGGGTTAAGTGACTTGCCCAAAGTCACACAGCTAGGTAATTATTATGTATCTGAGGTCACATTTGAACTCAGGTCCTCCTGATTCCAGAGCCAGTGCTTTGTCCACTGCACCACTTAGCTACCCTGCAGTAGGCTTTTTCCCCATCTGGAACAGCAGAGAGAGAAAAACTTGTATCAGGAAGAAAGGGGTGTTACTTGTGAAGCAGAAGTGTGGTAAAGAGTGAAATGAGCAGAACTGAGAGAACATTATTTACAATAACAGCAATATTATTTTAAGAATAACTTCAAGGAGTGGCTAGGTGATGCAGTGGATAGAGCACCAGCCTTGGAGTCAGGAGTACTTGAGTTCAAATCCAGACTCAGACACTTAATAATTACCTAGCTGTGTGGCCTTGGGCAAGCCACTTAACCCCATTGCCTTGCAAAAGGAAAAAGAATAACTTCGAGTGACTAAGATATTTTGACTATTATAAATACCCAAATTAATTAAAAAGGACTTATGAAGGAAGATGCTCTCTATATCCAGAGAAAGAACTGATAAATTGAAGTATGTACATAATGGTTTTACATACATTCATATGCACACACACATACACACACACACATTTGTGTCCAATAGTATCCATCCCTAGGCAGAGGTTGGGGTGGGGCAGGGAAGAAAAAAGTTATATGATAACTTTATTTATATTAAAAAAAATAAGGGCAATTAAAGTTGCATAATGGAAAGAGCACTTGCCCTGATGCCAGAAGGTCCTGAGTTTAAATGCTGCTTTAGACCTTTAACACATAGCTGTGACCCTAGGCAAGTCACAATTCTGATTGCCTCATGATCTAAAAAGAATAGCAAGTTGTACATAATAGATCTGAAATTTCATATACAAACATCTTTTTTCCTATTCTCCTACTTTATGGAAATGCTTATTTTGATTCTTAAATTCATAATAAAATAAGTATAAAATTGTAAGAAGAGGGGCAAAGGTGAAGTCCCTATCTCTCTGAAAACCTTGGAGAGTTTCATACTTTCTTAGCACTTTCATTCAGCAGGATGAATGCACATCATTACCAGGAGCTACATGGCACTGCTCAGCTTTAGATTTTTCTTCCTAAATAGAATCAAGATTTTAGCTAACTATGTTGTCTGGTGGTTAAATAAGTAACATTTGATTCTAAGTCAGAAAGTCTGATTTCTAGTTCCAGAGTTGCCTTTGACTATTTTACAAGTCACTTTCTGGGAGTCACTTTTCTCACCTGTAATAATGAGAATTATAATGATCATTTTAGAATCTTTGCAGGATTATTATGATTATCAGATGAATTTCACTCATGTTGAAGTGTTGCATGGAGGGAGGAGGAACAGATAGTTAGCTGGTCCCAGGAGAGATGGGGGAGAAAAAGGAAAAGAATGAATTGCTGATTTTATCTCAATTCAAGCAGACTGATAAATTGCAGTAAAAGAGTTTAAACAGCCATGTGTTCCCAATTGTCTGCTGAAGAAGAGAGAAGACCAAGAAGAATAACAGAAAACTGGTGAGAGTTTGAACATGACCATATCTAAACATTTTTCCCAGATACCTTTAGCTAAGGGCATCTGTGAATGTCAGCTATGAATGGAAATTATAGAGGAGGGAAGAGAAAAAATGAAACTTTGGGGTAGAACAAAGAAGATAAGAGGAAAAAAATTACTCAGAGAGGAACTCATTCAAAAGATGATTCTTTATATCAATTATAGGACTGTAGAGTTGAAAAGAAAATATAAGGTCATTTAATTTAATGAGTGTACGTGGGGGGTGCAGTGTTCTTGAGGGAACAGGAGACCAAGCAGATCACTCCAGCAGTGTCAGATGCAAGATTTAAATCCAGACCCTCTGTTTCCACAGCCAATGCTCCTTCCATAAAGAAATTTTAAAAATTAATTCATCTTAATAATAATAATAATAATAATAATAATAATAATAATAATAATAATTGGCATTTATATAACACTCTAAAGTTTATAAAGAGCTTTGAAAATATCTTTTTTATTTTCACAACAGCCCTAGGAAGAAGTTGCAATTATTATCCCCAGTTTACAGATGAAAGAAACTGAGGCAGAGAAGTTGTAACATGCTTAAAATCAGGAGCAGGATGCTAGAGGACAACTAAAGACAAAAGACCATCTCCTTCCTAAATGAATCAAGCAAAAGTCTTTTGAGTTCAAAAAAGTTATTCAAGGACAGCTAGGTGAATGGAACATATAGAACAGATAGAACACTAGACTTGAAGACAAGAATGTCTGAGTTCAAATATTTCTTCAGCTATTTACTAGTGACATCACCTAGGACAGGTCACTTGACCTCTGTCAAGAATTATGATTTTATATTAATTAGTGTGATATGAGTGATGATTTAATAATAATAATTTAGTTTCTAGAGCTCCCTTTTCCTTTGCCCAGGCCGACTCTGGACTTGGGAAAACAATGAAAACAACATAGTGATTTGTTTTACTCATGGCAAGTCCTGCATTCTTTTGATGGCATTCATTATATTAAGTGAACTGGATCAGTCCTGTCCTGTTCTATACTATACAGCTCAAAACCATATACTCAAACCAGCCATTCCACAGGAGTCCTACTTGGGTGCTCACAAGTGATGATATTGTTGTATTGTCCTCCAAGATGGGCTTTTCCTGGGAAGATCACTCAAGCCCCAAATTATGATCTACCTGTCTACTTATGATCATGTATAAAGTATCTGACTCTACAACAGCAAGGTGCAGTTCCAAGGAATTTAATAATTCCATAATTTGTAAATTGGTTCCTTACAAAGAAAGTAATTAATAAACCTCTATGTGATATAACTGGCACTCTGTCACAGGCCTGTTTTGGCACAATAAGGTTAGAGAGACTCAGTAAAAACCTGGCTAACACCTCTCATCCTTACTTTCCTCATATGTAAAATGGGAATAAAAATAGTTTCTACTTCATGGGATTATAGTGAGGATCAAAAAGATAGTGGACATATATCCAGAGCTTGTCTGAGTAAGCCCAATTCACCTAGTATTGAGGGACTGTATCATCTAAATTCATAAAGGAAAAATTGACTGAATTACAAAGAAATCATTTCTCAGCACCATATGGAACTTTTACAAAAATAAATCACAAATGAAAGCACAAAGATATTACAATATTTTAAAAAGACAGAAATAATAAACTCATGTTTAAGGTGAATTTTGCAAACCTTACAATGCCATATAAGTTCTAGTGATGATGAAGAGGATGTTGATGATGAAACTGGGAGGTTCTTTAGACATCAACTGATTCAAATTCTGTTTTATAAATGAAGAAACTGAAACCCAGCCTGGTAAAGTCACATATAGATTAAACACACAAGATCCTGAATTTAAGCATATGTCTTCTGGTTTCAAATTAATTGGTCATTCCAACACACCAAATGGAAGCATTTTGCTAGCAAAAAAGGGGAGGGAGACAAAGAATGGGCAAATTGCAGTTAAACAATAAGAGTTTCTAATCCAAGGAAAGAAGAGGGAAAATGTATAATCACATTACAGGGATAAAGGCCCTGGTACACAGAAATATAGAAGCCTGAATGTGTAAATGATGAAGAGAATTAGATACAAAGGCAAAGCACACATGATAAAAGGAAAAAATGTGAAACAATGAGAAAATAATTAGATTTTTGAGTATATTAAACTTATAGGAATTATATATACAATGTTTGGGACATTTAGTTTTATTTTAGATTTCATTTATATGTCTTTCTATAATTTTAAAAAATAAAACAATGAAAATAAAATAAGAAATAAGTAATATAGAAAAGCATACTGAAAGCAAACAATACTTTCAAAAGTATAAAATGTGTGCTTTGCAATTCATTCTTAGGTGGATCTTTTTTTTTTCCCACTGTGCACATCACAGTTCATCTCTTCCTTATCTTGTACACTCTTTTCTTTCCCTAGATACTCTACTGGGTTTCTGCTCAATACACTGTTTCCTTGGCATCCTTTTAATATTTCTGAAATACCAGTGTGGCCCTTGGGTTCTACAGTTATCCCTTGCTCTAGATCCGTGGCATTTTCTAGTCATGCATTTCCTCGATGATTTCTTTTTCATTCTTTTAAAATTTAAGTCATTGTCCGTAAGATGCTGAAGCTCATTTATGCCTGTCATGGATCTTTCTATAGCCTTTTGAGTCTTGTACAATTGTGATTCTTCTGAGATCACTGTGTAATACAATTGGAAGCCATATAGCATCACTGGAAAAAGAAAATTGGTGTGAAAAAAAAAAGATGGGCTTTTACCGCAAAGAGAAGCTTAGCAATCAATCAAAGTGCTTTTCAATTTCACAAATACAATTCAACCCACTCTATTCCTCCAATTCAATACTGGGTCTGGTTTTATAAACAGCTCCTGTTCAAGATAGATATGCTAAAACATTGGGTGATGATCAACTATGATGGACTTATTCATTTCAACAGTACAATAATCAGACAATTCTAAAAGATTTGTGATGGAAAATATCATTCATAACAAGAAAAGGAACAATGAAGTTTAAATATAAGCCAAAGCTTACTATATTAATTTTTTTAAAGTTGTCTTATATATTATGCTTTTTTCTTTTTGTTTTCTTTTCCCAGTTTGATTTATACTTCTTTCACAATGTAATTAGTATGGATTTATGTTTAGCATGCTTATACATGTTTAGCCTATATTAGATTGCTTTCTGTCATTTGGGAGGGAGGAGGGAAAGGAGTCAGGGAGGAAAATGTGAAAGTCAAAATCTTGCAAAAAAAGATTGTTAAAAACTACCATGGCATGTACTTGGGAAAGTAAGTAAGTAAATAAATAAATAAATATTTTTTTAAAAGATAGACATGCTGATAGACTGGGTTTATGGACTATGTGTCAAATGATAATTAATGAGTACATATGTGGACCTCTCTATTATTGAAATCTAGAAGGAGGAAAGAAAATGAAAGAAATTATATGCTGATTCTAGGGACAGGTTGTGCTATCTCTCTAATTCTGTGTTATAGGACTGATGGTATCTTGTTGAATTCTGACTCTATTTCTAGCCCTGCTAGATTGATGTTGATATGATGCAGTTGTGAGCAGCTGGCCTAAATTTGTCACAGGTGGTGGTATTCCCTAGAGAGGAATAGATCAGTTCCTATATTCTGGTTTGCTATTGGTAAAGGTTCAGAAAGATCAAAGTCACTACATAATCATCTGTGACTCCTATAGTATTTCAAATTGGAAATGGATTTCAAAGGTACATAGGATTTAGAGTTGAGAAGCTTTCAGGGCTTATCTTTTCCAGTCCCCTCATTTGGTAGATTAGGAAACCACTACCCCCAAAAATTATTGTGACTTGCCCAACATCCCATATCTAGTTAATATCGGAGTTAAGATTCAAATTTAGATCTCTTTGGGATCTGTTCATAAAATAATATGTCTTATTGTCTTAAATATTAGGACAAATCAAGGAAATATTATGTGTTTATATTTTAAATTAGTTATTGTGCTTACTTTTTCTGGTTATATTTCCAAAATGTAACATATCTTATGTGGTAACACTGCAAAGGTAAGTAGAATGTGAGCTAGATGTACCTAGATGTGACTCAACCCTACACATACACAACTCAATATGTTGCACACCAGCCACGACCCACACCTGACTCAGACTCTCTGCCTCTGAGTAAATAAAACAGTGACAGAACTGAGTGCTTTTTAGAAATCAATTGCTAGGGTTTCCCTCCCCTTTCTCTTTCTATTTGTGTCTCTCCAGCTCTGAAACTCCCCTTCCCTTTCTCTACCTTTCTCTTTCCTTTTCTTTCTCATTCTTTGAATTTCCTCTGTTGCTCTCTCCCTGCTTTCTCCATTTCTTTTCCTCCATCCTGCCCTCTCTTGGTTCCTCTTACCCCCTCTTTCCCCTTTTCTTTCCAACTTTCACTGTGGTCTTTTGGCAAAGAATAGTAAATACAGAACTGAGGGATAGTAACATATGACATGAAAGAAGAAAGCTACAACTAAAGGAAATGTCAGACCAAAATAAAATAAATAAGCAAACAGATACTCCCACTGCCTGGAGGGTCAAGCAGTGTAATCGCCTTTCTGTGAAGTAGGAATGAATTTTATAAAGGGCATTAAATGACAACTTATTTAAAATGAAAAACATCAATCTTCTTTGTCCTGCAAAAAGAGTCCTGCCAGGAACACTGTGCTGAGAGTTATAGGCATGTACAGAATGTAAATAGTCTGACTACCCTCTGATACAATTTGTCCTGGAATCTCTCACTTTCAGCACAAGGATTTGTTCAGTATCAAGAGGGATGATAGGACTAGAACTTGCATCCTCTAAGCTAAAATAATAATAATGATAATGATAATAATAATAATAATAATAATAATAATAATAATAAAATTTAAGGGGATTAGGAATTTTTATTTTTTCAGGAATTAAAAAAAGAAACCCTTCCTAGGAAATAATTAAAACAGAAAGAAATCTGAAGACAAGAAGCTGGAAAGGATAAAGAACTATGCAAGTAACAATTAGGGGATGCCAGGACCAGAGCCTCACCACATACAATATTAAACAGATGCTATCAACAAAAATCTCATTTCCCCATCAGCTCTGCAGCCACCCCTCCAAATCCAGAGGATGATCCAAGGAAAAACTTGAATTCTCGCTGACTCTCATAAAGTTGGCTATCTCATTCCCCTTAGTTTTGTGTGTGGCAGTGCTTCTGTTGGTGTTTTAGGGATAGTACCCTGAGGTCCTGAACATTTTTTTTTAATGATAACTCTTTCAATACACTTAGTTTCATTGGCAATCCTATGTGTTTTATTTTATACATTTAAAACATCATTCTAAGAAGGGGTCATTAGACTTCCCCATATTTCCAAAGAGAAACATACAAATAAGGTTTAGAACCCTTGGTGTAAAGTCATAATATTAATGTATTGTTTAATTGACCTAGATTAAAAAAGGAGAAAGAAAAGTCACATGGATTTCAGAAATAGCAACCTTCTCAGGTCTTTGTCATACCACACTACCAACAATCAGGGCAGAGTTTCATTTTTGTTGACTCCTACTCAAAGATTTTAAGAAATAGGATTTAGTTGCTTAATTCAAACCTCCTTATTTCAATATACCCAATAGTGCAATGAGGGGAAAGGAACTAATATCTAGGGAGTTTGAAGGGACAAGCTAGTAGTTGGAGGTTCTGGTTTGAATCAACAGACTATAATCCCTCATATATGTTATCTGTTGAATTGGCTGTAACTTGCTTGTATCACTCAAATTTGCAATTCTGTAAGTAAGGTTTAAAGACTTTGCCCCTTTAATAGTACAACATATTTAAATGGAGTGTGATGCTGTTCATAGTTTATCTAATATCTCCAGTGGCAGGAGGAATTGCACCTTGGCTGCCATTGCATGTCTTCTCTTTCTTCTTCAAAAGTCTATGTTCTAATCTCATGCCCATGGACACACACCTTTTAACTTCTCTTAATGGACCACTCTCAATATGAGGCATGCATTTTGCAAACAAATAATGATAAAGGAAATGAGAAAATGAGTGAAGAATAAATGGTTTCTCATCTAGGGATCAGATCCAGATTCATATTAAGCATGGAGTAGTAAGGATCTTAGGAAACAATTAGGTTGCTCAGTGGATAGAGCTCTGGACCTGGAGTCAGAAAAACCTGCATTAAAATCTGATCTTAGACATCTACTAGCTCTGTGACCTTGGGCAAGTCACATCCTCTGCCATTCCACTATCTTTGCCAAGAAATCCCCATGGAACAGTATGGACTTGGGGATCATGAAGAGTCAACTAATTGACTAAACCAGTAAAGATCTTGACTTTGGGTCATTTCCCCAAAAAAACAAGTACCCAGAAATGACTTGCTGACCTCCCCACAAAGTTGGGTTGCTGAACAAGTAGTAACAACTCTGAGGAAACTATATTGCTACCAAGGAGGTAGCAATGATATTTTGTTTTAATAAATGAGTTAATCTCAACTTCCTTTTCCCTGGTTGTTATATCCCTTCTAGTCTCTGAGAACCACTTTGAAGTCCAGAGAAAAATATGAAGTCCCTTTAAGGTTACTCTACCTTAATTTCAAGGAGAGCAGAATATCAGACCTACCTCTAAGATGATTTCCTCTTGACTTCCTTTCTCATCTTGTTTCTTTTTTTTTTTGACATCTGTGTAGAGAAAGCTGGGGTACTTTCATCCCATCATTATCAGGCTTGAAGGTACTTTCATATCTTGTATAGCTTTTACATATATCCTCTAATGAATAACTAACAATAGTTTTAGAGTTGAAAGTTACCTTAGTTACTTTTAAATCAAAATTCTCATTTTACAGATTAAAAACTAAAGTATAGACAGATTAGATGACTTCCTCGGAGTTACATAGCCAGTAGGTGTCTGGGATAGAATTTACAGCCAGGTCATCTTTTTTTATATTTTTTTAAGAAAGATTTTATTTATTTTGAGTTTTACAATTTTTTCCCCTATTCTTACTTCCCTCCCCCTACCCCCAATAGAAGGCATTCTGTTAGTCTTTACATTGTTTCCATGGATATACATTGATTTCAGTTGAATATGATGAGAGAGAGAAATCATATCCTTAAGGAAGAAAAATAAAGTATAAGAGATAGCAAAATTACATAAGATAATGGGGTTTTTTTTTCCCTTAGAAGGTAATAGTCTTTGATCTTTGTTTAAACTCCACAATTCTTTCTCTGGATACAGATGGTATTCTCCATTGCAGATAGTCCAAAGTTGTCCCTGATTGTTGCACTGAAGGAATGAGCAAGTCCATCAAGGTTGATCATCACCCCCATGTTGCTGTTAGGGGGTACAATGTTTTTCTGGTTCTGCTCATCTCGCTCAGCATCAATTTTTTCATAATCTCTTGAGGGTATAGACCTAGTAGTGGTATTACAGCCAGGTCATCTTGTCTCCGACATTGTCCACTATCCCATTCTACCTCAACACAATGATATTCTCTATAAGGTGTCCTTTCAACTTACTAGGGTCAGATGGGATCAATGCTCTGTGTTTGCAGGAGAGTCAAGCAGGAGAGAGGAGAGGTTCAGTCTTCTTCAATCTCTTCACGATCTAGGTTCTACATTAATTCAAGAACTTCTGGCTTCCTGTTTTACCAAGGAAAATGGACATGACCAATTCCACTTCAAAATGCTATAGGAAAAAAAAACTCTAAGAAGAAACAGACATGAGAGGAGCTGGCAGTCTTCAGTATTTCTCATTTCTAGTTTGCTATAATAGAGACTGAGAAATTTCCCCTTCAGTGATATTTAGGACTTTTTTTTTTTAGTTTTTGCAAGGCAATGGGGTTAAGTAGCTTGCCCAAGGCCACACAACTAGGTAATTATTAAGTGTCTGAGGCCGGATTTGAACTCAGGTACTCTGGCTCCAGGGTCAGTGCTCTATCCACTGTGCCACCTAGCCACCCCAGGACTTTCTTTTGGTTAAGCCAAGTTATCTTATTCCCAGTGGGAGAGCAGCTTTACCCTATATTTATGATATAAGTTGTCCTATGTATGCCTTCTCTGATTTCTGTTTTGCTTAACTTGGATAAATAGATTTCTTTGCTACTTCTTCCATGTGTTCATTATGAAACTGGTATGGAAGTCAAGCCTTGGATATAATGCTTAGGTCTTCTTTCTCCCTTTTAGAAACAGTGATCAGCATGATTTTTGGACTTTTTCAATGTATTGATCAATTATGCTGACTCATTTTTCTGTCTCTAAAAAACCCTTGTCATATAGGATGACTGAGGTTAGGGTAGGGGAAGGATTATATAGGATGCTATGGTGATGTAAAAGACAGAAAATATCTATAAAAACTTATTTTTAAAAGTATAGATCAGCAACTATGATGGATAGAACCCCTCTCAGCAGTTCAGAGATCTAGGATAACCCTGGGAGACCTATTATGTACAACACCATCTGCATCCAGAGGAAAATAAACATAAAAAAAAAAACACAGAATCTAAATGGATACTATGTTCATTTTTTTGAAAACTTCTCTTGTGTTTTTTCCTTTGTATTCCATGGTTTTCTTTCTTTTCCCTTAGTCTTAATCCCTCAAATACAAAATGACTAATATATAAACACTATAAACACAAAACACACATGAAAAACTGTCATTTAGGGGAGGATGATGGGAAGGGAGGGTGATAGAAAAATGTGTAACATATATCGGGAAGTAGATGAATGTTGGAAAAACACTCATAATATGAGACTTCATCTCAACTAAGTCCTATAAGTAGTTGAATAGCCAAGGTGAACAAGAAGGTCAAAAGGTCAGGGTATTACTGGTGATAGCAGCTCTTTCTAGTCCCTGAAGGGTACTGGTTTGGCCCAGGTTTTGAAAAGCTATAATTGATGTAATGTAACTCAGGGGTGGATAACTCTTCCTTCCTGTCAAATCTTCTGCTCTTGGACAAGTTTCCTCTTTTCTTATCTTAAAGTATCTGAGATTCTCTTGAAAATTCTGACTGGTCCCACCAAGCTGGAAAGGATAATTCAGGTTACAGATAGCTTTTTCCCCCCTCTCTAAAGACAAACTTTATAAGTATGTTGAAGTTCATCTCAAGCATGTTGTCTATCAAGTGATGAATTCTTTGGCCATGTTGACCCATGAAACAGATAAAAATACAATATGACCATAGTTATAGGTTAGGCTCCATTTTGTTTCCACATAGATGAAAAATGGTATAGAAGGAGAGTTGATAGAACATCTTAAGAATCACATAGTTTTAAAATTGTTTAAAACCTTAAGTCTAACTGGTGTTGATCTATACATTTTTTAATATAATAAATGTGGATTTATTTTGCTTGACAAGGTTTATTATAAGAATTTCACTTGAGTTTTAGAGATGGAGAAAGATGAACTAGCAACAAGCATGGTCAAAAATAAGAAAGAAAAGTTCATCTATAGCATGCTTTTAAAAAGCATAAGAAAGAAAAGCCTTGAAAGCAATATACTAAATTTATTGTCTTTTTTTTTAAAAAATCCACAAATAACAGAAATTTTTAGTTTCACATGTAATCCATTTTCTGATTTACTTTTTATGTAGAAATGTTTGCTTTTCTAATGTATGATAAGTTCTTAATAAAAAAAAATTTAAAAAGCTGTTGTTCTAAACCTGAGATCTTTGTCTAATGACCAATTTAGGAATATGTTTCTAAAAGAACTGAGGCATATTCATAGTGACATCTAATTTATACTATAAATCAAACCAAAATACCAAAGAGAGAGTACACAGGATTTAAGTCAAAGAACCTGTGTTTGAATTATGGGCCCGGTGCTTACAGCTGGACTAGTCTTGGAAAAGACACCTAACTTCTCTTGGCCTCCATTTTCTTATCTGTAAAATGAGGGTTTTCAAATATGTGATCTCTAAAGTGCCTTTAAATCTAAATCCTTTAAACATTGCAACCATTTGGAAGAATGTCATTCAGAAATACGCTTTGGAAAATCATTCAAGGTTTTGGCAGTGTCGGTTTCATCCTTGAACCCAAAGGCAATGACAACACGAGTAGAAATGTCATTTCTTGGAATAATTGATCCTAATGGACACACTCAGTAGCTTACATACTATTATCTGCGAATGAGGAAGAAGAAGAAAAAGTCTATTAAAAATACTTCATCAAGGAGCCTCCAAGCCAATACAACTTAATAATATACTTTACTATATCTATAATATTCAATTACCTTAATGCAAAGATGGACACAGGGGAGGACAACAATAAATATTTTAAAAAATATATTCTATATAATTAAAGCCAGAAGAAACATTAGAGACCACGTAGACTAACCTCTTCATCTTATAGATATGGAAACTGAGACCCTGAAACATTAAGTGATTTGCCTAGTCACATAGATAATAAATGAGTGGCAGAGTCTGGAATCAAGCCCAAATCCTCCAAAGCCACATCAAGCATTCTTTTCACTACACTAAATTCAAGGTAAAGAAATCAAACAGCCTTATATAGATGATCAAAAGGTACTACAGATGTAGTTTCTTGCTTAGTAATTCTCCTTTCAAGATGTAACAGGATAGATAGATCAACAGCTCTGGAGTTCGAAGAAATTGAGTTCAAATTCAGTCCTAGACACTTAATGTGTGACCCCAGGGCAAGTCACTTAGCTCCCATTTCCTCAAAAGAAAAAAAACAAGATGTAATGGGGAGACTAGACAATGAGAGTCTAATCCTTAAAACATGCTTTACATGTTACCATTCCATCATGTAGAATCTTGCTAAACAGAAATGTGTAATGTATGGAATCTCCTTCCTTGCCTTAGAATATGTGTAGACATCCTCAAAGTCTTTCCCTACTGACTTACTAACTTCATGATGATGAAAAGTCTATTTAATTGACTGTTAAAGCGGATTGAGCATACAAATAACTCAAATAGAAATCTCTCCCTCCCTTAATTGGTGGAAGATAAGGCAAAGATTGTTAAAGAGGATAATAATAGCTTGGAATAATCAAAATTTATGTAGCTCTTACTATGGGGTAGGGCTTGTACTAAATGCTTTATAGTTATTATCTCATTTGATTCTCGCAACAATCCTACGTGGTAGATCCTATCATTACCCCCATTTGAGAGATTAGAAAACTGACCTACCCAGGGCCATATAGCTAGTAAATGCCTGAGACTAGATTTGGACCCAGGTCTTCTGACTCCAGGCCCAGCTCTCTGTATAACTGAACTAGATAGTTGCACCTTGATTGGGTGAGAAGTAACTTCAATAGATGCAGCAGTGGATAGCATCTTTTCCTCCCCAACACACAGAAATCTTATTTTGTTGTTGTTGTAGTCTTTCCTGATTGAGTTTTGACAAAGGACTAGATAAAGTAACAACCCTGTGAACTTTGAAAGCTCATAAGCTTCCCCAAAGCAGCAGAGAAGCAATAGTTAGGTTTAGTGAGGAATCAACCTGGAAAATCAGTTTGTTCTAACTATCTTTGTGCAGCCAGATCACCTACTGGTTAGAACAAATCTGACTTGTTTAAACCTAGAAATAATTCAATCCAACAGTTGAGACAATATCCTGAAAGCAAAGTAATGAGCCACGCTTTGTTTATGCCACCATTAGAAGTTAAATTGGGACTTGGGATGGAAAATACTATCCACATCCAGAGAAAAGAACTATGGAGTCTGAATGCAAACCAAAGCATACTATTTTCCATTATGCTTTACATTTTTTTTTACCTCTCTTGATTTTCCCCCTTTTATTCTAATTCTTCTTTCACAATATGACTAATGTGGACATAAGTTTAACATAGGCTTACATGAATAACCTATATCAGATTACTTGCTATCAAGGGAGTATAAGGGAAAGGAGGGAGAGAGAAAAATGTGGAACTCAAAAATCTTACAAAAAATGAATATTGAAAACTATCTTTACATGTAGCTAAAAAGATAAATTTATATTTTAAAAAATCAACTTGGTTAGGAGATATTTTATAGCAGTCATTTTATATTTCAGACTATGCTTTCTAGGGACAGAGATAGAGGAGGAGAAAATATTCCCGGTTTATTGTATTTTAGTTTTAATTTGTTGTATTTTAGTTCTCACTATTCCTTATCAGTAAATATTACTTTTTAAAAGTGAATTAATCTTTATTGGTTATAAATGAGATTAAGGAGATATTAATAGGTAACAATAATACAGAAATATATCAGATATGGGACTTAAGAGTGATAGTACCAGAAAGACACCTTCATTCCCTAGAACTAAGAGGATACAGCAGGCTGACTCATCCTATGAGTCTGCATATAGGTTAGAAAAGTGAGCCCAGAACTTATATTATGAAGGAGAGAATTGGAAGGAGCTAGATAAGAGTCTCAATCAGCAGATAGTGAAGTCAACTTAACAAACATTTATTAAATACTTACTATAGTAAATATGAGGAATACAAAGAAAGGCAAAAGACAGTCCTTACTTTCAAGGAATTCTCAGTCTACTCAGGAAATTGCATTGCTAATCAGAGTCATTTCAGAATTAACTATTTTTGTGCAGCCAGATCACCTACTGGTTAGAACAAAGGTCAAAATCAGATTAGAGATTAAGTTAAAAATGATCTTTGTTCAAATTCCACAATTCTTTCTCTGGATACAGATAGTCTCCATTGCAGATATCCCAAAATTGCACTGATGGTTTTCTTCTTTCTTTTTTTTAATCAAATTGACCAGAGGTTTATCAATTTTATTGGTTTTTTCATAATACCAACTTTTGGTTTTATTTATTAATTCAATAGTTTTTTTTGCTTTTGATTTTATTAATTTCTCCTTTAATTTTTAAAATTTCTAATTTGTTATTTGATTAAGGATTTTTGATTTGTTCTTTATCTAATTTTTTTAGTTGCATGTTTAGTTCATTGATTTCCTCTTTCTCCAATTTATTCATATAAGCATTTAGAGCTATAATATATCCCCTGAGATTTGCTTTGAATGACTCCCATAGGTTTTGGTATGTTGTTTCATTATTATCATTATCTAGGATAAAATGGTTAATTCTTTCTACAATTTGTTTTTTGGTCCACTCATTTTTAAAATGAGGTTATTCAGTTTCCAATTTGCTCTGTGTCTATATCTCCTTGACCCAGTATTGCATATGACTTTTATTGCATTGTGATCTGAGAAAGATGTATTCACTATTTCTGCCTTTCTGCAGTTGATCATTAGGTTTTTATGTCCTAGTACATGGTCAATTTTTGTATAAGTTCCATGTAGTGCAGAGAAAAAGGTATATTCCTTTCTATCCCCATTCAGTTTCCTCCATAAATCTACCATATCTAATTTTTCTAACAATCTATTTACCTCCCTAATTTCTTTCTTGTTTGTTTTATGATTTGATTTATCTAGATCTGATAGCGGGAGGTTGAGGTCTCCTACTAGTAGAGTTTTGCTGTCTATGTCTTCCTGTAATTCTTTCAGCTTCTCCTCTAAGAATTTGGGTGCTGTCCCACTGGGTGCATATACATTCAATATTGAAATGACTTTATTGTCTATGGTACCTTTTAGAAGGATAAAGTTTCCTTCCTTATCTCTTTTAATGCTATTTACTTTTGCTGCTGCTTTGTCTGAGACAAGGATTGCTACCCCTGCTTTTTTTACTTCAGCTGAAGCAAAATATATTTTGCTCCAACCTTTTACCTTTACTCTATATGTATCTCTCTGCTTCAAATGAGTTTCTTGTAAGCAGCATATTGTAGGATTCTGGTTTTTAATCCACTCTGCTATTTGCTTACGTTTTAAGGGAGAGTTCATCCCATTCACATTCAAGGTTATGATTACTAATTCTTTATTGCCCTCTGTGCTATCTTCCCTCTGTTTGTATTTTTCCCCTTTCCCCCCTTTTATCCATATTGCCCAGTATTTTGTTTTTGAATACCACCCCCTTCAGTGTGTTTGCCCTCCTATATCACACCCTCCCCTTTCTTTCCCCTTTCCCTTTTTCCCTTTTCCCTTCCCTTCCTTTTGTTATTTCCCCTTATTTCCTCCACTCCCCTTCCCTTTCTCCGTCCCCCCTCCCCTTTTCCCCTTTTAATACTTGAAAGGTTAGATGTTTTATAACTTAACTGAGTATGTGTAGGTTGACTTTAAGCCAAGTCTGATGAGAAGAAGATTCAGGTGTTTCTCTTCTACTCCCTTCTTCCCCTCTATTACCATAGGTTTTTTGTACCTCTTAGTGTAATGAGATTTGTCCCATTCAATCCCCTCCCTCCTCCCATCTCTTTCCTGTCCCCCTTTTTAGGGAAGTAGTGTATTTTTTTAGATCATTCTATCTAGGTCATAGAAAATTCTGAGTGTCTGTCCCTTCTAGTTCAGTATATTCTATTGGATAGAGTCAAAATTCCTGAGAGTTATTAGAGACTTTCTCCCAAGTGGGGTTAAAGACAGTTACATCCCATTAGATAGCAGTCTCATGGATAGGTCATGGATGTCCATCATTTCTGGCTAGGTGTATTCTCTCTGTTAGAGTTACATTTCTCAGGATTTATGAGAGTCTCTCCCCGCTGGAATATAGCCAGTTTCAACTTACTGGATTGCATTTTTTTCCTTTTACTGCCCCCCCTTTTTTTTTTAACCTTTTCATGTGTCTCTTGAACCTCCTGTTTGATATCTAAATTTTCTGTTTAGCTCTGGTCTTTTCATCAGAAATTTTTGGAATTCTTCCATTTTGTTAAATGTCCATCTTTTTCCCTGGAAGAGAAGGCTGAGCTTTGCAGGAAAGTAGATTCTTGGCTGCATTCCAAGCTCCCATGCTCTTCGAAATATCTCGTTCCAGGCCCTTCAATCCCTTAAAGTTGATGCAGCTAGGTCCTGTGTGATACTTACTGTGGTTCCTTGATATTTAAATTGCTTCTTTCTGGCTGCTTGCAGGATTTTCTCTTTTATCTGATAGTTCTTCAGTTTGGCCACAACATTCCTTGGTGTTTTCATTTTAGGATCTTTTTCTCGTGGGGATCGATGTACTCTCTCAATAACTACTTTGCCCTCCAATTCCATGATATCAGGGCAGTTTTCTATCACTAGATCCTGTAATATTAAGTCCAGGCTTTTTTTCTCTTCAATGTTTTCAGGAAGTCCTATAATTTTCAGGTTGCCCCTCCTCGATCTATTCTCAAGGTCAGTGGTTTTGTTGATAAGGTATTTTACATTCACTTCTATTTTTTTCTATTTTTTGATTTTGTTTAACTGACTCTTGCTGTCTCATGGAGTCATTAGTTTCTGTAGACTCAGTTCTTTTTGGGGGGGAGGAGTTTTCTTCATTAACCTTTTGCAACTCCTTTTCCAATTGGTTAATTCTACTTTTGAAAGAGCTTTTCATTTGACCAATTGAGGTTTTGAGAGAATTAATTTCTTTTTGCATTTGCTCATTTGAGGATCTGAGAGATTTATTCTCCTTTTGTGTTTGTCCAATTGTACTTTCTAAGGTTTTGTTTTCTTGTTGCAAGGTATTAATTGTCTCTCCCAAATTTTTAAGCTCCTTCCTTATTTCTTCAAGGAAGTCTTTCTGTGCTGGGGACCATATTGTATTCTCCTCAGAGGTTCCAGGTCTCTCTGAGTTGGGGTCTTTCCCTTCCAGGAATTTTTCTATGGATCCACCTTTTCGCTGACCCTTCTTCATTATGTTAAGACCTTGATTTGGGAGGGGCTGGTTCACCTGGGCTTGCTGAAGGCTTTACTAAGTGCAGTTTCTCTGGCTGGCCAGTAGGAGGTGCTGGTTTCCCTCTCCGGAGTGTCTGTGACCTGGGTTGAGAGGCCTTCTCCCTTTGCCAGAAGGGAGGAGTTGGAACTATTGAATTCTTTTGCCTTCAATCAATGGTGGGCTTTACCCTGGCCTGAGGTCATTCCTCAGCTGGGCTGGTTCTTCTGCTCACACACCTGGGCCTGAGGCAGAAGTAGTTTGCATTTGTTTGGGAGGAGGCCTCAGTGCAATGGAGGCATGGACTCAGAGTTTCTCAGACCAGAGGATCCCAGGGATGTCATCTGCAGCTCTCCTGCACCAGACCTCTCCCCGCAGCCCCTTCCCCATGCTCCAGGGGGACAGCACCAACACCAGCGCCTCTGCTTCCCCACGGACCCAAGCCCCCTTCGTCCAGCCCCACAGCTGATCCAGCAGGTCCGGCTCTCAGGCCCTCAGACTCCTGGTTCCAATTCAGCTGTTAATCTGGCTGATCCTGGGCTGATCTTCCCTCGGAGCCCAGACTCACCTGCCGGTACTCAGCCAAAGCTGCTGCGGGAGACAAATGCTGAGGTAGATTTTCCTCTCCTGGCTTTTCTTTCTGGGTTTCCTGGTTTGGAATTCTTTTAAGAGGTTTGTTTCATGTGATAGATGGGGAAGAGATCAGGAGACTTTAGAACTGTGCCTGTCTTCTCTGTGCCATCTTGGCCGGAAATCTCAGCTCTGCATTTCTAACTCTGATTTTTAAAGGTCTTTTTTGAGCTCTTCCAGGAATTTTTGTAGGGCTTGTGTTAAATTCACTTCTTTTTTATTTGAGACTTTGTAGATGTTATGACATACATGTTTTCTGAGTTTATGTGTTAATCTCCCCTGTCACTATAGTATCTTTTTATGACCAGGTTCTTTTTTGTTGTTGTTTGCCCATTTCTCCACCCCTCCCACCCCATTTCTTAAATTTTCATTTTATATTAAAGCTGGGTTCTACTTCCAGGGAGGAGGAGGAGGATCTGTTCCAAACTTTACATATATCATGTTTTTCAGAGTTTTTTCCTATGTGTCTGCAAGTTTTCGGCTTCCAAGAGTGGTATGATTCAGTGCTCTCCTGAACTGAGTTAGGGTCAGTACCCAGGAAGGGACTTTTTCTTCCTTGCAACCACAAGAGCTAGCACTCTTTTTGCTTTCATATTGTATCTAGGGCCCCTATTCAAGGATGCCAGTGTTTCTTTCTACCCTTGGAACTGTGACCAGGGGGTCCTATACCCTGTGACTACAAATACTAGTGCTTTTTTTTTGCCCTGGTACTGTGACAAAGAACTACATATAGGTAATGCACCAAGTTTCTGCCCCAAGTGCTGGCAAAGGGTTACCTATAAACTCTTTATGTCTGATTCCCCTCACCATCTGTGGACTGAGAGCTCCCAGAGTATTGCTGATGCTGAAGCTATTGCAGCCACCTCAAAGGCCTGTTTGTTGTTATTGCTGCTGAGTCTACTGCCCTCTAGGTCGACCCTCACTTTGGTGCCAAGACTTTTCCTGCTACCTTTCTAAGTTGATTTGGGTTGGGCAAATGTCTCACTCTGAACTTTTGTTGTCTCTGACACTCCAGAATTCTATTTGAGGCATTATTTTTAAATTTGTTTGGAGGGGATAGTTTAGCTGAGTTGCTGTCTGTACTCCATTATCTTGACTCCCATTCTTATATCTAACTTTTTAAAGCACATTTTTCAATCTTATGATTCACCTTCATAATAACAGCTACATTTCCATTGCCATCAGAATCTGTCCCAATACTACCTCCAATCTGCAACATTCAACACATGTATAATGTCAGTATTCATTGAATGGTAACTTTTTTTATTCTGAACTTAGCAAGCATCTAATAGAGTTGACACTTGCATACAAATAGAATAACAAAGGAATAGTATAACAGCTTGTCCATGAAATGATAGATTCCTATTTTATACAATTTGCTTTTCTTTTAAGTGAGTTCAATACATGACTTTTTAAAGCAGTTCTAGTTGTCTGTAATTCTTTCTGGAGTTTCTTGTGTTTTTCCTTCAATTATCAAGCATTTTAAAAAATCTTCCCACTTCCCTCCTCCTCCACCTACAAGAAAAAAAAGAAAGGAAGGAAGAGAATAAAAAGAAGGAAGAAGGAAGGAAGGAAGGAAGGAAGGAAGGAAGGAAGGAAGGAAGGAAGGAAGGAAGGAAGGAAGGAAGGGGAGAAGGGAAGGAGGGAGGAAGGGAGGAAGGAAGGGAGGGAAAAAAGGAAGGAAGATAAAGAAATGAATAATTATTCTTTCTAGCTTAAATTTGGAACAGGTCCGTGATGTCCTTAATGTAAAGAACTTTCAGAAAAGAAACACTCTCTCTCAATGTAGACCAGCTCCTATTCTACAACTTAGAGACTTTGGAGTTGACTGGGCTACTTAGAGGTAAAGTGATTTGAACAGGATCATATAAACTAGTCTAAATCATTTGGTCTAACATGGTAAACACATGTTTCTTGAGCACAGGAGCCAGATGTAGCCTCTAGCACCAACAGGATCACTTGATTGGTCTCACTCAGGAGGTACTTATCCAAAAGCCTTTTGGGTCAGTCTAGTCCTGAGATCTGAGAAAAAATGTTTTTTTTTCTTTTTTTCAGTTCCATGCCTACATTCTAGCTCACTTGCATCAGTTCAGGCGAAGCACACTGGCACCAAATTCACATCGTGAAGAGCCCAGTCTGCTCACTGTCTGAGTCATCCCTGATGTTTTACAGTCTTCCCAGTTTTCAAGGAGCCAAAAGGACAAGGAAACACAGGAATGTGACTGAAACATGGCTTGTCACCTCAGTTCAGCCTTGAACTTGTCAGGAAAGTTGCCAAGTCAAGAAGAAAAGCAGTTGAGGGGGAAGAAAAAAGAAGGAAAGATTCTTATTATCCAGAAAGGTGAAAAAAGGGCATATTAGATATTAATGAGATGACTTGGGTGATTCCAGGAGTTCACTGGCCTGTACCTCTTTCCAAAGAAATATTCTCAAACTAAGAAATATTTGAGGTTAGAATTGGAGAAGAAAAATTACTCAGAAAATAGTTAAGATAGAATTGAAGCCAGTGCTTACTTTTACAGTCACAATTTGCCAACATTTTATAGGCCCATAGATTTAGAGCTGGAAGGAACCTCAGAATCATGTAATCTAAACTCCTCATTTTACAGACAAGGAATATTGTATGACTTGTCACAAAGGTATTAAGTGTAATAGGTGAGATCTGGACCCATGTTCTCCAACTCCAGAGCCAGTGAGTTAAGATCTCTGTAAATTTTATGCTTTTACCCTTACTGGGAAAAAAAACAATTATTGTCATACCTACAAAGACTATCTTGGAGAAATCTCCCAAAAGAACTCATATTTTTTACATGTTTTTCTTACACCAACCCTGTGAGAGAGCTCATCCTCCTCTCTTCCTTGGCTAAATTCCTTGAGAAGACCATCTATGAGTCTTCTCCACTTCCCCTCCTCTTATTAGTTTCTAAACCCTCAACAGTCTGGCTTCTTACCTTTTTGTTCTCCTGAAACTGCCATCTCCAAAGAAACCAATGATCCATTAACAGTCAAATCAAATGATCTTTACTCTATCTTCATCTCCAGTCTTTGGCACAGTCATTCTCTCTCTTCCTGTATTTTTTCTATTCTCTACGATATGTGACACTACTCTTCCCTATCCTTTCTCCTCTCTGACCATTTTTTAAATAGTATTTTATTTTTTTGAATTATAAATACATATATATATATATATAGTTCCAACATTAATTTTTGTAAAATTTTTCTCCCTCCCTCCCTTTCTTTTCCCCCTCCCCAAGATAGCAAACAATCTGTTATAGGTTATACATGCACAATCCTATTAAATTTATTTCCATATAAGTCATGTTATGAAAAAAGAATTGGAACAAAAGGGAAAACCATAAAAAAGGAAAAACAAAAAAAATTTAAGTGAAAATAGCATGCTTTTATCTGCATTCAAATTCCATAATTCATTCTCTGAATGTGGATGGCATTTTCATCACAGGTCTTTTAGAATTCTGACCGATTTTTCTTACTACTCCATTCTGGAACTTCACCTAGTTTATATACCCATTATCTGTGAGGGTTGTGAAGAGTCTGTCCTCCATCATTTTCTCTTTTTCCTCCATGCTATATTTACTGAGCTGCTCATCAATTTCCAATGATTTGATGGTTATCTCTATAAAGATGATTATTAGATCTTCATAAACCTAATTTCTCTTCAGATTCAATTCTACTTCATCAGTTGCTCTTTAGAATCTCAATTTATTGTTATAAATTTATCTCAATTTCAAGTCCAAAAACAATACCCAACATCTTTTCCTTCAAACTTTCCCCTCTTCCCTTCATGTCTATTACTCTCAAATCCACCACCATTCTCCAAGTCACGTAGACTTTCATTCTCAGTGTTACCCTCAACTCAACATTCATACTCATCCTAAGTGTCTAATATAATTACAAAGTATTATCATTTACACCTTCACAAAATTTCCAAAGGCTTCCTATTATCTATAGCTGAGGTGTCAAATTCATGACCTATAAACTACCTGGGAGTGTTGTGGTTGTTCATTTTTTCAGTAATGCTTGACTCTTTTTGATCCCATTTTGACATTTCTTGGAAAAGATACTGGAATCGTTTGCTATTTTTTACTCCAGTTCATTTTACAGATGAGGAAACTGGGGCAAAAAGGGTTAAGTGACTTGTCTAATCACACACAGCTAGTAAGTATTTGACATCAAATTTGAATTCAAGAAATGCATCTTCCTGTAACAGTTAGCTGCCCTATACAGCAAACTGGATTAACCTTTAAATGGGAAATATTTAACAAAATAAATTAAAAGGTAATACAACATTGATAATGTTCATTTTTGATTTTCTAAGTCAAAATGCAGATCAATTCTATTTGAATCTGATGGTCCTAGAGGATCAAAATTAAATCAGAGTGATAGCAGTAAGATATGACCTTACTGAGTCCCTTGGTCTTTTGTCTTTGATGTTAAATCTTGTATTCTTCTTGGATTGTGTATGTTAAATTTTCTATAAGTTCTAGTCTTTTTGAAACAAAATTCTGAAAGTCCATCAATTTATTGAATGTCATTTTTAGTTTTCATTCAAGATTAATTAAACTTTTTCTGAGTATATTACTTTTGGTCACAATCCTAGATCTTTTTGGTTTTTGTTTTGTTTGTTGGGTTTTTTTGGTCTTAGATACATAGTGTTCCAAGACCTGCAATCTTTTAGTTTAATCACTTTCAAGTCTTATGTAATTCTAATTATGTATTTGTTTTTTTTCTTATTGTTTATAATATTTTCTCAACCTGAGGGATTCAGAATTTGACTATCATATTCCTGAAGTTTTTTATCCTGGGATCTCTTTCAGATTTGGATCAATGGATTTTTTTTCCATTTCTGTTTTCCTACCTTATTCAAAAATTTCTGAATAATTTTCTTTTATCATTTCTTGTATTATTATATCAAGAATCTGTTTTTGATCATAGATTTTAGATAGTCCAGCTATTCTAATATTTTCTTTTTGGATGTCTCCAGATCATTTGTTTTTATGAGATGTTTCACATTTTCTTCTATTTTTTCATTCTTTTTATTTTGTTTTATTATTTCTTGGTCTCTCAGAGCATCACTTGTTTCCCTTGACTCAATTCTAGTTTTAAAGAGTTTTCTTTTCTTAAGATTCTGTTTTCTTCCTTTAGATTCTGGATCTACATGAAAAAGGGTAAAAACATCACTTATACAAAAATATTCAGAACAGCCCTGTTTGCGGTGGCAAAGAATTGGAAATTGAGTATATGTCCATCAATTGGAGAATGGTTGAACAAATTGTGGCATATGTATGTTATGGAACACTATTATTCTATTAGAAACCAGGAGGGATGGGAATTCAGAGAAGCCTAGAAGGATTTACATGTACTGATGCTGAGCAAACCAAAAGAACATTGTATAACATAACAGCAACATGGGGTTGATGATCAGTTTTATTGGATTTGCTTATTTCATCAGTGCAGCAATCAGGGACAATTTTAGGGTATCTGTGAGGAAAAATACCATCTATATCCAAAGGATTGTAAAGTTTAAACAAAGACCAAAGATAGTACCTTTAATTTTAAAAAAAGTTATCTTACATAATTCTGCTATCTCTTATATTTTATTTTTTATTTTAGAAAATGGTTTTTCGCTCAACACATTCAATTTTGATCAATGTATAGCATGGAAACAATGTAAAGACTATCAAACTGCCTTTTGTGGGGGAGGGGGAAGAAAGTGAGATGTCAAATTGTCAAATTCAATAAAAATTAAAATTAAAAAAAAGTTCTGGATATAATTTTCTAGTGGTTGACTTTTGTTCCAAAATCTTCTTGGATTTATTTTCTCTATTTTTTCTTCAATCTCTCTCATTTTATTTTTAGTCTTTTTTGTTCTTCTAAGCATTCTTGTTGGGTCAATGACCATTTGACATTAATATTTGGGATAGGAGAGGCTTTTTTATTGCAATATTTTCCTCTGATGATGAACCCCAGTCCTTTCTATTCCCATAGTAACTATAGGATGCTATGATTAAGTTCTTTCTCCTTTACTTGCTTATTTTTATTTGATTTGATTTGTATTTATTATTTTAATTTTATTTATTTAGTCTTATTTTTGTACAAATGATGTTTTTTATACATTACTAAAATATTCTTCTTTAAGAGTAAACATATGGGGTGGCTAGGTGGCACAGTGGACAAAGCGCAGGCCCTGGAGTCAGGAGTACCTGGGTTCAAATCCAGTCTCAGACACTTAATAATTACCTATGTGGCCTTGGGCAAGCCACTTAACTCCATTTGCCTTGCAAAAACCTAAAAAAAAGAATAAACATAATACCCCCTCCCCACAAAAAACTATAGACCCACATGAGCAATAAAGTAAAGAGGAAAAAATTAAAATTAATAATAATAATAATAATAATAATAATAATAATAATAATAGGGACAGCCAGGTAGTACAGTGAATGGAGCATCGTCCCTGGAGCCTGGAGCACCTGGGTCCAAATCCAGCCTCAGACACCCAACAATCACCCAGCTGTGCAACCCCAGGCAAGCCACCTAACCCCATTTGCCCTGCAACCCCCCAAATAATAATAATAATGATAATAATAATAATGATAATAATAATAAATGTGCTTCAGTCTTTGTTCAACACCTCCAGCTCTGTTGCAGGTAGATCACATTCTTTATGATAAGTCCATCACAAAAGCTACTTCCATATTTTTTCACCATTGCTGATCACATTTCCCTCCATTTGTACTTCTCCACTACCATATACTATATTTTCTCTCTCCTTTCACTCTGTCCCTCTTCTTAAATGTGCTGTAGGGTAGCTGAGTGGTGCAGCAGACAGATCCGCAGCCCTGGGGCCAAGAGGCCCTGAGTCCACATACCACCTCTTAGGCCCAGCATCCACCTGGCCCTATGGTCCTGGGCAGGCCATCCAATCCCAGCCCCCTGCAAGAAGTAAAAAAGAAAATGTGTTCTATCTGACCACTCTCCATCCTCTCCTCCATCACTCACATCCCCCCTTCCCCATCCCCCTTCTCTTCTTTTTTACTCTAGATGTTGATACCCTATTGAATTTGTATGATGTTTCCTCTCCGAGCCATTTCTGATGAGAGTGAAAGTTCCCTCATTCCTTCCCTCTTGCCTTTCCCCTTCCATATCATTGCAAAAAAATATCATTTATATGAAATATCTTAACCTGTTCCACCTCTCCTTTCTCTTACTCAAGTACATTTCCCTTTTAGCCAATGACTCCATTTTTACAATTTATTATATCTTCAAATTCAGCTCTCTCCTGTACTTCATCTATAAAAACTTCTACCTGCTCTATTAAATGAGAAGGCTCATATGAGTATCATCAGTATCATTTTTTTATGCAGGAACACATGCAGTTCACCATCATTAAGTCCCTCATAATTTGCCTTTCTCCTTCGTTCTCTATGGTTCACCTGAGTCCTGTACTTGAAGGTCAAACTTTCTGTTCAGCTCTGATCATTTCAACAGGAACATTTGAAATTCCCCTGTTTCATTGAAAATCTATCTTTTCCCCGGAAGAGGATGTTCAGTTTTGCTGGGAAGTTGATTCTTGGTTATTTTCCAAGCTCTTTTGCCTTCTGGAATATTATATTCCAAGATTTATGAACTCTTAATGTAGTTTCTGCTAAGTCCTGTATGATCCTCACTGCAGCTCCACAATATTTGAATTGTGTCCTTCTGGCTCCTTATAATATCTTCTCTTTGATTTGGGAGTTCTGGAACTTGGCTATAATATTCCTGGGGGTTGTTTTTTGGGATCTCTCTTTCCAGGGGAGATTGGTGGATTCTCTCAATTTCTATTTTGCCCTCTCCTTCTAGGATTCCTGTAGGAATTCTTTAAAATTTAACATTTTTAAATTCTTTAAAAATTAGGTCAAAGCTCTTTTCCTGATCATGACTTTCAGGTATCCCAATAATTTTCAAATTATATTTCCTGAATCTGTTTTCCAGATCAGTTGTTTTTCCAATGAGATGTTTCCCACTTTCTTCTAATTTTTCATTCTTTTGGTTTTGAAGCTTTGTGTCTTGATTTCTTGTAAAGTCAGCAGCTTCCTTCAGTTCCATTCTACATCTGAAGGATGTGTTTTCCTCAGAGAGCTTTCTTATCTCTTTTTTCCCATCTGGCCAATTCTGCTTTTTAAAGCATTCTTCCCCTCAATAACTTTTTGAACTGTTTTATCCATTTGACCTATGCTGGTTTTTAACATGTTATTTTCTTCAGCATTTTTTTTGTATCTCCCTGACTAAGCTGCTGCCTTCTTTTTTCATGTTTTTCCTGCATCTCTCTCATTTCTTTTCCCAATTTTTCTTCTATCTCCCTCACTTGATTTTCAAAATCTTTTTGAGCTTTGTCATAGCCTGAGCCTAATTTCCATTTTTCTTGCAGTCTTTAGATAAAGGAGCTTGTACTTACACATCTTCAGATTGAGGATTTTGATCCTTCTTGGGATCATAGACAATGTATTTCTCAATGGTGTTCCTCTTTTTTCTCTGTTTACTCATTTCCCCAGCTCATTCCTGGTTTTTGGGTGCTTCCTGAGCTTTTGAGTATTATTGGGACACCCCCCCCACACACAAGGATCTCAGTGTGTGAGTCTCTGTCTTCCCTCCTGGTCTGTGAATGACCACAAGTGCACCCCTCTGCCATGGGGCTGAGGTGGGGGGCGGGCCTACTATTCTATGGGGGGGGGGAGCCTAGGCTGTGATCAAGATCTGAATATGATCAGAGCCCCAGAGTCCTGTTCCAGGGACAGAGGACAGACCTCAGAAGTCTCTCTCCACTCCCCTACCTAGGCTGAGTACCCAAAGCTGAGTTGCCTGGGGCCTCCTGCTTACCAATTCAGCCTGCTTCTAGTTCCTGAATTTGGGTTGCCGAGGCCACGCTGCTCACTGAGTGCCCTGAGGACTGGGCTTCATGTGCTCCTTTGGCAGAGGTCCTACCCCCGCCCCATCTTCCAAGTTGTACCCAGTGTTCCCCGGGGTTAGGTCAGGAAACTGCCCTCAGTGCCCTGAGCAGCAGCTCCCAGATGCCGTAGGGCTGCCTCTGGGAGGCTGAAGTTCCTTCACTCTGTCGGCCACCCCTCCAACCCTGTGGAGCAGAGCCTTTCCACTATTTTCCAGGTTACTTTGGGCTGGAGAACTGCCTCACTGGATCCCTCTGTGAGTTCTGTCTCTCGAAAATTTAGAGTCCTTATTTTATAAGTTTTGAGAGAGAGCACCTAAGAGAGAATCTTCTCCTGTTGCCATCTTGGCTGCACCCCTGAACCTTTCCTGATTTTTATTTTTAACAGCTTGTTATTATAATCACTTTTAGTCTTCATGTGTGAGGGATGGTGCCTCTAGTCTCAGGTCCTTCTTACTGTTATTTTTTGAGCATTGCCCAGGATTCCAACCTCTGCAGTCATTTTCCCCTGAATTAATGAGATCTCTCTGAAATCCCACAGTATGTTTTGCTTGTACTCCTTCACCTGACATTTTAAAAATTATCTTATCTCATTATTTTCCTCTTTTATATGTGTCTGGTATGGTACAAATTGACTAGGGACAAACACTAGAGACAAACCCTGCCTATATATGAGATAGAAGTCTGATAAACAGGGTTTTCAAGGAGATTTAGAATCAATGGAAATCAAGTGTGTTATATATAGATGACTTACTACTTCTAACATACTCTTTTCCTTTAAAAGGGATCAGATAACTGCCAACAGCTACCATGGTATGAAAATAACTAAAAGACTTTGTTCAAAAAAAAGACAGAGATGTAAGGATTTAACTGAAAGTGGAAGGGGGGGGCTTAATAATATATTGGGATTCTATTTTGGTAGCTTGTGTTCTATTTCTGAGTAAAACTACTACTACTAGAGAGATAATCCTAAATAACCCATCACTCTAAATCAGTAGTGAGTTTAACTGTATATATCTAAGTTCAGATCTACCAGGAATTGGGAGGGTTGAGGACATATCTTCAGTCCAATATACCCAGTGGCCTGGACAGGGGGTGGTAGTTGGGCTTGATGGCATGAACTTCAACCCAGGAGATATTTTTACTTTGAGGACCACCTGGGTCCAAGGACAAAGTGAAATGTGAAGTCTTTTCCTATGTTGATGCTTATATTTTTGTGATCTTTGATCTAATCTGGCTAAATGCTTATAAATAATTAGAATCAATGGATCAATGAGTATAGAGTCAGTACAAAATGAATAGGATTTACTAGTGGGTGGGAGCAATCTAATTGATTAGAAAAATAAATCCACTGCTGTAAACTGATGACAAATGTAAGTAGTAGAACGAGCAATATCCGGTTGTTAACACAGCAGGGTGATTGTCATCTAACCATTCTAAAAGTCTGAGAAAAGTATAGTTAAAATGGTTGACACACTCTGGCATTGAATGGGTCACATATTGTATGTACATGTCCTGTCTTCTATTTTGTGAGTTCAACAATAGTAGAGACTAGTTTATATTGCATTGCTTAGTCAGATCTTACAAGATATTTAATTTATTGATTTCAAAAGGAGGAATCTTCAAGAAGATCTGGCAAAGTAGTTGTGGAATAAACTCAAGATATATTCACCCATTAGAGTTAAATTGATAAACTTTAGAAGCCAGAATTTGAGAGGCATGGTCAATAGAAGGAGAGTTCAACTTCAGGGGAGTTGAAGTATTTCCTAACTGGAGGCAAAAGAGAAAGCCCTGCTAGGCATACTCAAAAGATCTTTCTGAAATGGGAGCTCAAGTGTAATAGTGGTAAAGCTATCAAAACCAAGTGTGCCCAACTCATTCCCATGGGCAATAAATATCCACAGGTGAAATTTTATGATGTTTTAAAAGGAACTTTATGAGCTTCAAGGGAATCTTGATAAAATCTGAAACCAGTCATGGAAAAACAATATAATGTGAGCTGTAGCAAGCAAGGAATATGTGAAAATCCTTTTCTCATTGTCAAATGGGAAAACCATATTAACAAAGAAGGAAGATTGGTTCATCTATATTGGGCATCTCTCCACTTATCTCTGATGTCATATGGTGGTTTACTTTCCCCACAAAACTATAAATTCTTTGAGGGAAGGGAATGAGTCTTGTTACACTCTTTACATATTCTACATAGAAACTATAGCTTCTAGCACAACACTGAGCAGACTATATATATATATATATATATATATATACATGTATATATATATATATATATATACATGTATATATATATACACACATGCTTGTAATAATACTTTCCATTTCTACAGCACTGTATTGTTTTCAATGGACTAAAGACAAGTAAGTGAGTCCAATGAATAGAGCATTGGGCCTGCAGTCAGGAAATCCTAAGTTAAAATTTGACCTCAGATACTAACCAGTTTGTGACCCTAGATAAGTCACTTAACATCTGCTTGCCTCCCTCTATAAAATGAGAAAAATAGTAGCATTTACCTCCCAGCGTTGTTGTGAGGATCAAATGAGATAGTTATCATAAAATGTTTTGGCACAAAGTAGGTGGTATAAAAATGTTAACTATGGTAGATGTTACTGTTATTATCACTTTTTTTTATTTGTTTAAGACAATGGGGTTAAGTGACTTAGCCAAGGTCACACATCTAAATATTTATTAAGTGAGGTCCGATTTGAACTCAGGTCCTCTTGACTCCAGAGTCAGTGCTCTATCCAGCCACCTAGTTGCCCCTTATTATTACTTTCAATGTAATGCAGTCATAATGCTATCTTCAGAACAACCTCATGATATGGGTTATTGTCCCCAATTTATAAAAATAAATTAGTACCCAGAGAAATGTAATATTTTCTGCTTGCCCCAAATCATATAACTAACAGAGGCAACAATAAGACTTAGATCTTCTAACTTCAAGCTCAGTAATATAGTATAGAAGCATATATAATCATTGGCATAGTCACTGATAATATCTGATGATTATAGTGGGTTTTACAATGTGAAAGGGCTTTGTGTACATTATCTCCTTGGAGTTTCATTATAAGTATCATCCACCTCATGTTTCAGATAAGAAAACTGAGACTTGATATGAGATGATCTACATGAGTTCTTATTAATCATCAAACCTGGGGCTTGAACCCAAAGTTTCCTAACTCCAAGTCCTGATGTTCACTCTACCACAATGAATGGCCAGTTTTTTCACTTACTACATGATTTTGAGCAAGAACTTTACCTGTCTCAGTCTCATTTTCCTTGTCTATAAAATGAAAAAAAAATTGAAATAATTAAAAATACTTCCCAGATCTAAAATTCTATGATTCTGAAATTCTATATATTTTAAATTCTTCTAAAAGTAAAGAGTGACACTTTAGACAGTCTTGTTTTCTATGAGGCACAGTATTCTTTGTGTAACAGATGCTCAATAAATACCATTCAGATCTGTTCAATTTAGGAGAAAGGGTATCAAGTTAAAAGTAAAAAATTCCAGGTCTACAGAATAAGTGTCCTGGAAGCCTTGGGCATTCATTTCCCATCTCCATGCTGTGATTTTTTTTAATCTACAAAATGAAGGGAATATTCCAAAAAGTTTTCAAGTTCCTTTCCAACTCTGAGATTCTAATAATCTATGACTCTTGTGAATCTCAGGCTTTTCTTTGCTATTCAATTCTTATTGTTTCCACAGTAATGGGAGAACCAAGAATAAACTAGAATCATAGGTTGGCCATGGGACAAAAGGAGGTGAGAGTAGGGAGATGGGAGGTAGGGTAAGAAAAGTATAAGTTTAACCCTTAATTAGCTGTACTATTTTAATTTAATTAGGTACTATTTTAAGCACTGGGAATACAAAAAAATACAGTCCAAGCTCTTGAGAAACTCACAGTCTAATGGGGGAAAGGTAAGGCAACTTGCCCTGAGTTACACAGCTAGTAGGT
Organism: Macrotis lagotis; assembly: GCF_037893015.1. Lineage (NCBI taxonomy): Eukaryota > Metazoa > Chordata > Mammalia > Peramelemorphia > Peramelidae > Macrotis > Macrotis lagotis. The sequence continues at coordinate 235,430,134 of NC_133658.1, read as the reverse complement.
GTCTAATTCTCGATTTAAACTCGTCTTCCTGACCCTTTAGTTTAGTCATCTACTTACTGTTATCTAGCTGTCTTCTAATGGGTGAAATCTCCATTACATGCCAGAAATTGTTTCAAAGATAGCAAACTGTGCTATCATTTCATTCATTTCCTTCATCTTGTCCATGAGAATAACATTTGTCAACTGCTTCTTTAATCATTGATCTACCATTAGAGACTCTTCTAAAAAGCAAATAAAGTTAGTATAACTTGACCTTTTTAAAATTATATTATTTCATTTTTTTCTAACTGTAAGTTAAAACAGATTTTAATATTTATTTTTTAAAATTTTGAACTCCAAATTCTCCCCTTCCCCTCTCTCCTTTCTGAGATGCTAAGCAATTTGTTGTAGGTTATACACATGAAATCATACAAAACATATTTCCCTATTAGTCCTGCTGTGAAACAAAACAAAAACAGACCCCCAAAATACATGAAGGTCTTAAGGACAGGGACCGTTTTCATTTTTGTCTTGGTGTTCCTCAGCCCAGTACAATACCTGATGCATTGGGTACTTAATAAATGCTTGTTGAATTGAATAATAATTCAAATTGGTGAAGCATTTTCCTTACAACAGACCTCTGAGGGAGATAAAGCAGTTTCTAATAACTCCATTTTCAAATAAGGATCATGAGGCTTGGAGGAGGTCTTTTGACCATGGTTTGACTATGGTCACAAAATTAGTAAGAGTCCTAGCGAGGAGCAAATACCAAGATTGCTTTAAAACCTGGATGCAACCCTGTCAAGGAAAGAAAATAATGTCCCTATGAATAATCTTAGTGACCTAATTTTAGGATAAAAGATTCTCCTACTGTGGCTTAGTGTATAAAACACTAGACCTTGGTATTATATACTAAGAGTTACAGAATTAATCATACCCTTTGACCTAAGTGATCTGCCTGTTTTTAAAAGAGGAAAACAAAGACAAAATTGTACAAAAATGTTGATCTGTAACATTGGAAAACAGAAAATAGCTTGTATTTGCAACACTGAGGAATGGCTAGATAAATTGTAGCAAATCAGCATAAAGCACTATTATTGTACTAATAAGAAATGCCTAATATAGAGAAAAAGAAATTCTGGATGCAGAGTGACAGAGCAAAGAAAGTAGAACCAGAACCTGAATATTCACTAAAACCATGTAAACATGCAATTATCTGAAGTATATATGACTGCAAAAACAGAGAATGTGTAGTATAGTAGATAGAGAGGTCTTGGAGTCAGAAAGACGGGTTCAAGTACTGTCTCTGACACATGCTGACTCTGTGACTCAGAAAAAATTAATTAGTCCATAGGCAACTCTTTGCAAAGAAAGAATCGACCTACTTTGGAAAAATGATTTCATTATAAGAAGCTTCTAAACCTCATAATATCACAGATTCAGTTCAAAACCAAATACCTCAAAATTCAATAATATATATATATATATATATATATATATATATATATATATATATATACAGAACGAAAAGGGAAACAGAAAACAACATATATATAAAGAGTAAAATGTAATTATTATTGTAACCCTATGTTCTGGTTAAGTGGGTTGGGGCAAGGACAGCCTGTGCTCTGTGTTGTGTTTGGAGGAAGTCTCAATTGGCAGAGAGAATGCCAGGACAATGCAATCGGGACCAGAGTTTTTAAAGGGACAGATATGTGTGATCTTAGAGCTTTTTCAGGCGATACATAGACAGGGGGCAGCTAGGTGGTGCAGTAGGGGGTGGCTAGGTGGTGCAGTGGATAGAGCACTGGACCTGGAGTCAGGAGTATCTGAGTTCAAATCCAGCCAAAGACACTTAATAATTGCCTAGCTGTGTGTCCTTGGGCAAGCCACTTAACCCCATTGCCTTGCAAAAACTAAAAATAAATAAAAATAAAAATAAAAAAATAGGAGATACATAGGAGAAAAAGGGAAAAGAGATCCCAGAAACCACAGACTTGTAGGTGGAGTTGACTGCTCAACATGTCTCTAATTTCCAGTTTACTTTCTTGGAGTCTTTAAAGAGAGAGAATTTTCTTTTGATTGAGATTAGACTATATCCTGGTTTGAACTGAGATCCTATCTCACTTCCAGCAAGGGGGAAAAAAAAAACTGATTCTCTCATGCATTTCTTGGTACATTCTTATTCTTAGAACTTCTCCAATTTTTGTTTACTTGGCCAAATGGGTTGACTTACTAGCCACTGTTTATGTCAATCTATTCTATAACTAGCAACTGATAGGATGAAGCTAAGCTGGTGAATGTAAACTAAGGGTTTCTCTCCCCTTTGAGGAAAATATTTGAGAAAAAATATTTGAGGGAGGCATAGATATAATTGTAGTCCAATACTCCTCTGGAGAAAAAGAATGACAAGCCTCTTGGCTTATAGTCAGAACTCTTTTTTTTCCCTGTAGAGGTGGTCCAGATTACAAAAATAATTCATTCTTGCTACATTTAGACAACCTATCCTATATGATCAGGGCAACTAGGTGATGCATTAGATAAAGTGCTGGACCTAGAATCAGGAAGACTCATCTTCTTGACCTCTTGACCTGTATGAGCCTGGACAAGTCACTTCACCCTAAACTCAGTCTCTTCATATTTAAAATGAGCTAGAGAATGAAATGGCAAAACACTTTAGCATCTTTGTCAAGAAAACCCCAAATGGGATCATGAAAAGTTGGGCATGATTGAAATGACTGGACAAACAAACCTACATGATTATTTTAAGTTAATAAGCACATTTAAAAAAAACAAGCTATCTGGGATGAATTTAAAGGAAGGAAAGAAGGAAGGAAGAAGGAAGGAAGGAAAGAAGGAAGGAAGGAAGGAAGGAAGGAAGGAAGGAAGGAAGGAAGGAAGGAAGGAAGGAAGGAAGGAAGGAAGGAAGGAAAATTAAGATGTTTGGCAGCTGTGGTATCCTAAGAGCCCTGCTTATTCTTTGGTTATGAGTAGACTCTTACTATTGCTGTCTCATTTTTTGGTATCCGAGTTCATATACAGTCCTTGAGACTGTGAAACTTACTTTTTTTTGGTATCATCAGGGCTTAGTTCAATGCTTGATGTTATTATTATGTTTATTGATTCATTGACTCCTTTACTTTTCTCTATCTCCATGGACCTCTTTGCTTTACCCTATGTTTCTGCCTCCTCTGGGTTACATTCCCTGTGACTTCTCCAGATGGTGTATATCTCTATCTCCTCTGGTCCATTCATGCATTTCTATCTCCTCTGGCTGGTGTATGTCTCTCTGTCTCCTCAATCCCCCAGGCCCTCTGACATTTCCAGCTGGTGTATATCATCCTGTCCCCTGGAGTCTACATGTTCTGTCTCGGGCTCACTTGTTGCTTGTCTCTTCCAGCTGGTTCTCTCTGGGAAAGGCGGCATGATTAAAGGACTAGTTCCTTATTCTTCTAGGATCTAATAAGCATATGATTTTAATGCATATATAGAGACAACAAACATATCAAAACACTAGTAATAGTCATGTCCATGAACAAAATATGCTCCAAAAGGTTCTGCTCTGAGATTTTAGAATATTTTATTCTATCAGTACTTCATTTTGTGACCTTGGGTAAGTCAATTTATTGAGTCTCATGTATAAATTAAAGATAATACTTTACTGTGGCTGCCATATATGGTTGTTAAAGGGCTTAAATAATGGATTTACAATATATAATAACATGAAATGCAAATGTAAGCTTTTATTGAGGACTTCTCAGAGTTTCAAATGAATACATTATTGTGCTTAGGTAGAAAAGGAAAGTTAGATAGCTCATATAAACTATCAAATATTATCAAAAGAGCAGGTGATAAACACAAAATTTTAGAGTGGGAATGGAGTTCAGGGAATATTTACTTCAATCTTTATTTTAAAATGGATCTTCATTCTATCATACAACACAAGTTAGTAGTCATGCATTATTTTCTTGAAAACCTCTATGAGAAGAACCCATTTTTTTTTTTTGGACATGACCAATGTGGGAATTTGTTTTGCTTGCCTATGAGTATTTGTTACATGTGCTTTATTTTTCTGTTTTTTTTTAAAGGGAGGGAATGGGGATCTGAAAAGGAGAGAAAATTCATTTTTAATCATCAAAAAAAAATTAATTAAAATATTTCTGGAATGAGAATACACTACCTGTATTCTACTTTTAGATCATTCTACTTATTTAAAAGATTTTCCAATATCAAAGCCTACTTTCACCTCTTGTAAAATCTGCTCATTGCTCCTGTCCCTGTAATCCAGGGTCATTTTCCATTGATTTAATCTCTCTTTCACATGAGAACCCTTTAAAGACTTGAAGACAGGTCTCCTGACTCCTCTGAGTGTCTTTCAGTCTAAATATCCCTATTTTCTTCATCTCAAATTCCTTCACTCTCCTGGTTACCCACCCCTGAATACTCCACTATTTACCAATGTCCATTTAAAACTATGTCACCTGGCATGAACACAGTAATCTGGATGTATTCTGACCCAAATACAGTACAAAGAGACTATCAGCTCTTTATTCTTGGAAGCTCTACCTCTCTTAAAGCAAGCTTGGGTCACATTAATCTTTCTGGAAATTACCCCACATCACAATGAGCTTACCTTTCACTAAAATCCTGTTGTCAAAATGTCTCCCACATTCTGCACGTGGGATATGTTTTTGCTTTTTGTTTTTGCCTCAAGGTGAGACTTTGAATTTTCCCTTATTGAATCTCATCCTATTAGATTTAAACCCATAGTCTAGCCTGTCAAACTCTTTTAAGATGCAAAAACTTACCCTCAGGGTCTAAAAATATGGGATGTGCACTGACAGATGTATCTTCTCCCATGATATCCCAAGCAATCAGCAAATATATACATCTACATCTACTTATACATTCACATGTCTACATTAGATTTATGTATATGCATGCATATGGGCAAACATATTTTGTTTAGTCATTTTTCAGGTGCACCCAACTCTTCATGATCCCTTTTTGGGATTTTCTTGGCAAAGATACTAGAGTGGTTTGCCATTTAGCCATTTATTCTCTAGTTCATTTTACAGATAAGGAAACTGAAACAAACAGAGCAAAATGTCTTGCCCAGGTTCACAGCTAATAACTTTCTGAGGTTGAAATTGAACTCGTCTTCCTGACTTTGGGTCCAGTTACCCCCATCCATACATGCATGCATGCATATAGGTACTGAGAAGATAAATATTACCCTCTAGAACCTCACATTATAACAGGGTAAGGAAACACTTTTAGGAAAATGTTTTGCTCTGTAAAATTATAAGGACCACAGGGTAAATAACTGGCACCCTTTCTGGAAAGGTTTGCACTAATTTGATTGTTTTTCCTCCAGACTAGAGGTGGAAAGCAGGATGGAGGAGAGGGGGTAGGAGACAATGGGAAAAATATGAGTGAGGACCTTGAAGAATAGCATGAAGACATTCAGACAACAATCTGGCAGATCTGGGTCAGATCAGGTATGGAAAAATCTCACCAATCAGTTACTATCCTTCTAGGATGAGACCTAGGACTAAAATAAGGCTGGGGGAAAGCTCTAAAGGATGAATTTGTGTTTTTATAGCAGTATTTAGGAACTAAAGTGAGAATTTCTGGGTTCTTAGATTCCTAAAGGCTAGAGATCCCCAAACATTTTTAGGTCTCTTAGACAAAGAGCAAGTCTAAAAGAGAGAACCCAGTTTTTCTATCCAGTTCTTTACTTTACTAAACCAGTTCAAAATGGTACAAGAAAATAAACCAATTGACTTCTTTTCTTCTGAGCAGGATGACATGACTCTTCAGTTTAGTAATTCATTTTAAAACCTTTCCAATAATATTTACTCCTCTGATTTCACATACTTACTTGGTGTGTAACCTCTCTTTGACTCAGTTTCCTCATCTTTCAAATGGGGAAAATAATAGCAACAACATCATAGGCTGTTGAGAGAACCAAAAGAGCTCTTTACACAAGGCCTGGCCCATAGTTGGTACTTAAAAAATACTGTTTCCTTCTTTTTTTTACTTCTCCAGCCCTCAGGGAAGAACACGTTCTCTAGTAGTCATGGCCAATCCTATAAGTCAAACAAAGAGCATTGCTGTTTCTACCCATAAACTCATGTGTTCTAACCTGGATAATTATTTGTTGCGTCCTTGGGTTCATAGCCTCTTAGAGTTAGAGATTGAAGAGATATCAGAGACCATCTGACTATTCTTCCTTTTATAGATTAGAAAAGTTGGAGAAAAATTGGTAAACTAACTGGATCAAAGTCACAAACATAGTAAGGCATAGAAATGGGATTTGAATCCAGGATTTCTGGCTCCTTATCCATTGTTCTTTCTATGAGGGCCTTTCTAGGAGGGCTCCCAGATGATAAAAATGTGGGGAGCAGCCTGACTTCTTTTCATTCCATTTTGTCTAAAATTTTTCCCTAATGATAGAAATGGGGCTGGGGGTAGGGATTCGGAGGTGACTACTAAATGAATGCTTGGGAAAGCTTTAAATATTAAAAGCCAGATCTGGCTAGGGCCCTGCCTAGATGATGAGAGCCCAGGAGGAAACAAAAGTGCTTGTATTAATAAAATGTCACTCCCGGATATGATTTAGACCCCAGTGTTGAAGCAAGGGGGGGCGGGGGGAAGAGCAAATGCCGTCCCATTCATCACATTGGACACAGCTATTTTTGGCTAACCACAGCTCAATTCTGGACTGCTAGGGCTGCCCCCCTGCCGTGGAAGGAAATGAGGCCATGGCGAGAAAGTCAGTCAACAGTGGAAACCTTGCTGATTCTAAGACCAGAGGGAGAAGGGGAGAAAGTTTTGCTCCCAGGTCCCTTCACATTCCCTAGTCTGAGGTTTTTCTCCAAGTGAACACACAAAGACTGTGGTTGAAAACAAAAGTAACTGTTTTCACAATTAAGGGTGGGGATGAGGGTGGGCATAGGAGGAAAAAAATAAGATCCATTTGGGCCTGAAATAGCCAGAAGAAAATTAGGGAGGGCATTCTGTCTGTGGGGACAACCCAACCCTTTACATTTGTCCAATGACACGAATGCAGGTATGCTCCCTGGAGCTAAGTTTCTTCACAGGACTGAGCTTCAGAATCCTAGTTTCACTCACACTTTCATCCCAGGAGCAGAATTCACATTGACCATGGGTAGTACTTCCTTGGAAGTTCTGATTGAAAAAAAATGTGATCAGGTCCTAGATCTTGAGTTAGGGAAATAGAAATAGGGAGGAAAGTATGGGGGAAAGATAATGACTTTGCATAAAGATGAAATATCCCTCTATTTCTTTTTTCTTTCTTTTTCCTTTTTCATTCCCTCATTCTTCCTTCTCTCCCCTTTCTTTCTCTTTCTTTTTCCTTATTTCCTTTCTTCTTTCTTTTCTCTCTTCCTTCCTTCCTTCCTTCCTTCCTTCCTTCCTTCCTTCCTTTCTTTCTTTCTTTCTTTCTTTCTTTCTTTCTTTCTTTCTTTCTTTCTGTTTCTTCATTTCTTTCTTTTTATTTCTTCCTTCCTTCCTTCCCTTCCTCCCTTCTTCCTTTCTTTCTTCCTTTCTTTCTTGGCAGTATCCAATAGGTCAAGGGTTCTTGATCAAGAGTCAGTGAATTTGTTTTACAGATATATGTGTATGTATGTATGTATGTATGTATATATATATATATATATATATATGTAGGTGTGGGTGAAGGTATATGTTCATGTATGCAATATACAGAAAGATATAGATATAAGTGTATACATAAATATATGTTTTATATGCCTGTGTGTATATGATACATATATATTTGATAAGTATATTTCAAGATAATTGGTTTACTTTGTAATACTATGTATATAATATATCTTAGTTTTTGCCTGTAAAAATTAAAAATTATTCTATGAAGGTTTAATAGACTTTCAAAGGAATCCATGACACATGAAAATATTAAAAACTTTACTAATAAGGGATTTCCCCATTTATTAATACAGTTCAACCTGTACTTATAAAATATTTCCATAAAGAGAAGACAAATCAGTTATTAAACTGACTGAACTCCTGGTGAAGATGATGATGATGATGATGATGATGATGATGATGATGATAACTAATTTATTGAGGACTTTAAGGTCTGAAAAGCAAATTTTTATACAATATGTTATTGAAGTCTCACAAGAACTCTAAGAGGTAGATCACAATTATTTTCTCCATTTTCTAGATAAGAAACATGAGAAATGGAGAAATTAAATAATTTGCTAATGGTCATATAACTAGATAAGTAATACAGGTAAGATTTTTTCAATTGATATTTTATTTTTATTTTCCAATTACATGTTATGAAAATTTTTTGATATTCATCACAGGCATATACATTATTTTTAAGTTACATAATTCCCTTCCACCTTCCTTTCCTATCATCCTCTCCTCAGTGGTGAACAGTCCGGTAAATATTACATTCACATTTGTGTTTAACATGTTAGAGATTAGTAATTTTCTTTCTTTTTTTTTTTAAGGTTTTCACAAGGCAAATGGGGCTAAGTGTCTTGCCCAAAGCCACACAGCTAGGTAATTATTAAGTGTCTGAGGCTGGATTTGAACTCAGGTACTCCTGAGTCCAGGGCCAGTGCTCTATCCACTTTGCCACCTAGCCACCCCCTGAGATTAGTCATTTTCAAGAAAGAAAATCTTGAGATAGGAAAGAAAAACATAAGAGGTAATTTTTTATTACATTTTTTTTTTAGATTTTTCTAGGCAATGGAGTTAAGTGGCTTGCCCAAGGCCACACAGCTAGGTAATTATTAAGTGTCTGAGGCCGGATTTGAACTCAGGTACTCCTGACTCCAAGGCTGGTGCTCTAGCCACTGCTCCACCTAGCAATAATTTTTTAAAAGTGGATGTAGTATTCATTCTGATTCTGTAGATTTTGTTTTGTTTTGTCTTTCTTCTTCTGGATGGGGCTAGCATTGTCCATAGCCGGTCTAATAGCGTTGTCCTAGTTCTCTGAACTGCAAAGAGCAGTGGCTTCCATCAAGGTTGATCATCTCACAGTGTTGTTGTTAATATGGAAATTGTTCTCTTGGTTCTGCTCCCTTTGCTCGGCAACAGTTCTACAGGTAGGATTTTAACCAACATATTCCTGATTTCAACTCAAGTACTCTTTCTACTGTGATGTATTACCCTGACCAGAAAGTTGGGGATAAAACAAGAATGGTAGAAAATTGTCTCATTAGAACAAATTTACTATTTGAGTATTAGAAGCACAACACAGACTTGCAATAAATGCAAATCTTTATAATCTCAGACCCATTTAGTTTTCCTACTCAATATATTCTATCCTTACTTATCACACAAATCAAATATTACACAAAATAAGGAAATTACTTTATCAATACAAAACAATTCCAGATAGATAGATAGATAGATAGATAGATAGATAGATAGATAGATAGATATAGGATAATAGTTTGAATTCTATCGGCAATCAAGATGGAACATGTGTTCTTCAATCAACCAATACTCTAACTTCACTTTTTTTGGAGGTGTAATAATCCTCATGGGATTCTTATGAAAATCAAATAAAATGCTATATGTAAAGTAATATGGAAATCAACTTGCTGCCCTTTGGTATCCATTTCTATTTGATTTTGACATCACATCCACATCAAGATTAGAAGATGCTGTGGAAGTTTGAGTTTGATTTTTGTGCGTGTTTTCTTATTCCTATGGTCATAGCTATCTTTGATCTACAAGCAGAGCAATATTTTAACAGATCAGATCTGGAACTCCCCCATAGGAGTTTCTGCAACCCTTAGTACCTGTTTCTTCGAGGTGTGGTTCAAATGTCCCAGATACTAAGGTCCACTGGGAACCACTTGACTATCACAAATCTAACACCAGAATCCACTTCCTCTCTTCCAGAGAACTTAGATGTCACAACTGCATTTTGTCCACCTCAGTTTGTATTTTTGCTTCAAAAATTTCTGCCTAATAGCACCCACACATATTGCATAAGTTCCTGGGAAATTTCTTTCAGAACCCATGTGTTCCAAAGGCTTCTAGGTAATAAGGATCAAACCACAGGTAGAGAAGAAACCATTAAATCTTCAGACACAGGTTGGTTACATACTTCTGTAAAAAATGAAAATATGTTGCTTAGATCATATAAATCACATACCATATCTTGAGTTTATATTTAATGCTCATATTACATATATATATACATATATATATATATATATATATATATATATATATATACATTCCAAGTATGGACAGCTATAATATTTGCTAATTGTAGAATACCCTAATAGTCATCAAAAAAGCCTTCAGATGACCTTTCTATTATTTCACTGAGCTTTATATTTTATCTATTGTGTTCATATAAAAATTAACTTGTCTATCCTTTTCCCTTTTGCAAGGCAATACAGTACCAACCCACATTGTCAAATTACCAGTGGTCAGTAACTCTGCCCTAAAGAGTATTAAAATTTTTCTTGGACAATTACATTTGGAAAGGCAGCTCATCAGGAAGGCAGAGATGCTTTTCATAATGAACCCTTCCTAAAAGTTAACCTCAAGTATCTGAGTCATACCTGTCTGATGACTTGAGTACCAAATTCTATTTCTATTTAAAACAAAATTATGGGAGCTGTCACATAGCATTTTCCCCAAGCTATCTCTCCCAACTATAAATACAGTATAGTGTTTGCATCATATCAGTTTCTGTCCCTGGATCCCATACCCTGAATTGTAAATCTAGCATTTTTCTAATAATTTTCTAACAATGTCATAAGTTAGAAACAGCAGACCACTCTCATGTCAAGATAATGATATGGGTCAATCCTTAAGCTAAGTAATTTCTAAGGATGGCAAGGAGGGAAAGAAGGAGGAAGGAGGGAGGGAGGGAAGGAAGGAAGGAAGGAAGGAAGGAAGGAAGGAAGGAAGGAAGGAAGGAAGGAAGGAAGGAAGGAAGGAAGGAAGGAAAGAGGGAGGGAAGGAAGGAAGGGAGGGAGGGAGGGAGGGAGGAAGGAAGGAAGGAAGGAAGGAAGGAAGGAAGGAAGGAAGGAAGGAAGGAAGGAAGGAAGGAAGGAAAGAAGGAAAGAAGGAAAGAAGGAAGAGAAAGAGAAAGAGAGAAACATTAGGGGTGGCTAGGTGGCGCAGTGGATAGAGCACCGGCCTTGGAGTCAGCAGTACCTGGGTTCAAATCCGACCTCAGACACTTAATAACTACCTAGCCGCGTGGCCTTGGGCAAGCCATTTAACCCCATTGCCTTGAAAAAAAACTAAAAAAAAAGAGACATACATTTATTCAGAACTATTTACTAGGTACTGTTTAAATACTTTGTAAATATAATTTCATTTAATTCTCATAACAACACTGGAAGGTAGATGCTATTACTATCACCATTTTATAATTAAGTAAACAGGCAGAAAGAAGTTAAGTGACATTCCCAGGGTAAGAAAACCAGTAAGTATCTGTGATATTCTACCTCATACATTTATTTTATGTAGGTCTTTAACAATCAACATGATATAATGCCAGTCTCTTGAGAGGGGTATGGTATGTTGAAACTAATTTTAGTCTCCTACTAGACCTGTTTTTGGAGTTCCTTGGATTTAAAATAAAATCATAGATAAGAAGCCATATATTATGATATTCCATAATGGCATATCACATTCTCTGTTAGCCCTCTAAGGGATGCTACTGCCATTGACTAGTAGCTTGGGAATGCAAAACAAAATCATAGGATATTGGAGGAAAATAAATTTAGTACTTAAGTCTCATTTGGAGTCACCTAATTTCAACTCATTTGATAAACAACCAGAAGTTCAGAGATATTTTAAATTACTTACCCAAGGTCACAGTAAACAGGAGACCCTGGATTAAAATAAAGTTTTCTGATTAAAATCTAACCTTCTTTCTTACATCATTAAAAAAAAATCTCCCATTGATCCCAATCAGCCCACATATATACTTGCTTGAATATGTTCTCAAGTGGTAAATGGTCCTCCTTAAGGAAGATTCAATAAAGGTCACACAATGGTACAGTCAACTGATGCAATTGATGAATGAAGTCACTGTGGCAAAGTTGGATTTCTCTAATGACAGGTAATTATCACTTTGCCATTTCCATTTTCCATTCCTTCCATGTCCACTCAACTCAAGGTCTGTTTTCCTACTATACCATAAAACCTTCCTCTCAGCTCTTTATTCTATTTCTTTTTTCTCCTCTTCTATAATGAATGAGTTGCTAGCAATGCCTAGAGAAGAAGCACAGCAGCAAAAAGCAGATTGAAAACTATCTTCTTTATGTACAGAGGCATTCTATGGAATTGCTCCATATTCTGTATTGCAGATATTATAGTTTCTGCCTTCTGACAAATGAGACTTTCAACTTGTCACTTTTTGTGTGTATGAGATTGAAGAATGGCATATTTAAGGAACTGACTCACAAAATGCTTTTGTCTGGCAATGCCATGGCCACAGAAGTCCATGACTGGGAGGTTTTCTCTACCATGACTTCTGGTAAAAGTTAGCATTTCTCCATTTCTAAATTCTCCAAGCTATTATAATTAACTGAATTGTTCTTGATTGGTAAGATCATCAAGAGAGTTCCAGAAAGAAAAATACATTAGCGTTACTTCAAAAATGAAGCTAGATTAGAAAAGATGACAAAAATGGGAAATGACAAATATTGGAAGGGTTTCATAAAAATAGATTCATTAATGCACTAATGACAGAATTGTAAACTGGTCCAACGATTTTGGAAAGCAATTTGTAACTATGCCCCAAAATGACAACAGGAAATAATATTCTCCTAGAAAAACACACAAACCACTTAGCAGAAATTGGGTTTAAGTTAACATCTCACACCATATATCAATATAAATTCCTAACAAATCTATGACTTAGATATGAAAGGTCACATCATAAACAAATTAGAAAGAAAAAAAGTTGCAAGAAAAAAATTACAAAAAAGAAATAATCTTTTGAGTCCATGGTTAAGTGAAAGATTCATAATCAAACAAGGGACAAAGAAAATTCCAGAAGAAAAAATGAACAATCTTTATGACATAAAATCAAAAGAAAATTGCCCAACAACACCAATGCACTTAAAATTAGAAAGCAAACAGTTCAGTGGGAGAAAGTATTTTTGCAGTAGGTTTCTTTGAAAAAGGTCTTATTTCCCAGATACATTAATCAGCTGATGTATGTTTATAAGAATGAGTCATTTCTCAAATGACAAATGGTCAAAGGATTTAAATAAGCAACTTTTAAAGGATGAAATCCAAACCATTAACAGCCATGTGGGGGGAGAATGCTCCAAATTACTCACAAATGAAAATTAAGGCAACTCTGAGGCTCTACTTCACACTTATTCATTTGACAAATACCACAAGTAATAAAATTACAACTGTTGGAGAGATTGGGGAAAAACAGGTATATGTGAGGCATACATTTTTTTTGGACAGGGCTAAAAAAAGACTGCTGGACTCTGCATATTTGTTATAAAATGTTTTCTTTCTCCCCCCCCCCCCAACCCCATAGGGAGGGAGAGAAAATAAATAAATGCTTGTTAGTTAAAAAACAAAAAGGCTTACTTTTTTAAGTTCCAAAGATGGGTCAACTATTTGTTTTTCAAGCCCAATAGAATATAAATTCCTTGAAGGCAGAGTCTTTTTCTTTTCTGACTTTATATTCCCTGACTCATAGGAATTACTTGATAAATTTTACAAGGTTGAATTGGATTCCATTCATAATAAAATACCATCTTAAATAACATTGCAAATCAACTCCCTAGAGTTTTGAGTTTCAAAAGAATTGTATCTATTTCTTCTAGATCTTAAAGGGTGCTGGTGGTAATGCAATGAAATTAACAAAAATGAAGATGAGTAAATGAGTAAAAGATTGAATTAAAACAGATCAAGGCTGTTCTAGTTTTATTGAGCCAGCCACGTTTGACAAATTTAAGTCTATTTTCAGCCCCACCTTTGACTCTCTTTTAAGACTCCAAACACATCATTTCCTTTCTCCATGCCTCAGTTTCCTTTCTAAAATAAAACCAGTCATAGCTCTGCTCAGGAATGTAACAAGAAGGAACCCATAAATAATTACAAAAATCCTTTGCAAAAACAAAATACTCTATAAATAATCTTGGAGCTTTCCTTGCTGTAAGCTGGGATAACAGTTCAGTTGGAAGGCTGGAGGGCTCTTTGATCTTTTGAAGAGATGGACCAGCTGCTGAGAGGAGGAATCTGGTTTAATCCAGGCTAGCATTCCAGAAGAACACATAGGTCCATTTACTTCAATGGGCATTAATGTGCCTACTAGGTACAACTACTACTAGGCAAAATAATACAAAAACAATGCAATCCTTGAACTCAAGGAATTTTCATTCTATAGGGGTAGGGATGTGGTAGGAGTGGGGCAGGGGTTGGGGTGGGCAGAATATGGGGCAGGGGACAGGATGCAATTTATGCACAGATAAGTAAATGTAATATTTTTCAGGGCAAAGCAGATCTTTGATTTCATTGCTTAGGGAGTACAAAATTAGGAAATGCCCTCTACCATTTGCACTTAACTCATCTGAAAAATAGTAATAGCTCCTATCTCATAGGAGTGTCATAAAAATAAAGTGAGTTAAAGCCATTTGTAAACTTTGAAGTATTGTGTGAATGTTAACTATCATTATTATTATTATTATTATTACCAATGCAAATTAGCAGGATTTAAAGTCTTGGAGAATTGCCTGGGGCATTGAACTGCCAAATGACATGTCCAGGGTCACATAGTGATTATGATTAGGAGGAGCAATTTGATAACAAGTCTTCTGGTCTGAAGCTGACTCTCTAATCACTATTTCATGATTTTTCTCAAATATAAATTAGATACTGTAAGAAGTAAATAGAGAGTGATTTCTGCAGCATTAGAGAAGATTAACAACTTGACAGATAAGGAAAGGTCTTGTTGATATGGTAGCATGTGACCTGAACCTTGAAAGAACTTAGGGATTTCAACAGACAGAAATGAGGAAAGAAAGCATCCCAGGCAAACCCAGAGTCTAGAGATGGAACATGATATAAGGAAATAGGCTAGTTTCAGTGGAACAAAGAGTGTGAAAGGTAAAAATAAGCTGGTGATGTAAGTATGCAACCAGGTGACAAAGAACTTTAAATATATAGAATAAAAATAAGGATGTGCATTTTATCCTAGAGGTAATAGGGAGCCACTAAGGTTTCTTGAGGAGGGGAATGACATAGTTAAACCCATGTTGTATCATTTTGACAACTGTATGAAAAATGGACTGGAAAGGGGAGATATTAGTATCAAGAAAACCATTTGGTAAGCTATAATAATAGTCTAACTAAAGAGTAATGAGAGCCTGAAAGAAGGTGTCAGCAGAGTAAGGGGAGAGAATGGTATAGACTTGAGTTCTCATGGAGATGGACTTGATGAGATTTGGAAACTCTCAATTTCCTCATGGGAAGGAGAGCAGTTAGATTAAATATCATCTAATATCCCTTCCCTCTCTAAATGTATGATTCTACAAGTGGATATGATAGGTAAAGGAGAGAGGTTATCTTGGGATAGGTTGTCAGAGTCAAGAAATTATCTAAATTCATTGGAATGGAGAGTGGGGAAAAGGGAATACTATTAGTACCATTATGCTTATAGGACTCAATTAAAGGCTAATTCCCTGATTTTTATGTTGCTTCTATTTATTTCTAATGCCAGTTATGCTACTGAGAAATCATACTATGTGGACATGGTACCTACCTATCCTTCCCTGAGACCTCCTCTGAGTGCTGGGAATCAATATAGACATTTTTGCCCATTTGTCTTGGACATTGAAGGAAAGGGAAGGAACTTGAATTAGCTACTAGGAATAATGTGTCCATGACCTTGGGAGTAGCATCTCCCCTTCAGGAGCCCAAAAGTGGTATAGCTTGGTTGGGACAATGGTAGGTAGGGGGATGGAGGGAATGATGGGTTTGGGCAAGACGTGCCTACTTGTCTCAATGCAAACTTAGCCTCTAATCCTCCCTCATGTCTCCCCAGCCAGATTGGAGCAGTCTGTGGAAAAAATTCCTGTCTATTTTCAGAAACAGATAAAAGCATTCAAATTACGCAGCACAAATCTCAGTCTGAAAACAGCTGGGAAAAAGCTGCTTCTTGCCACTGTCACTGACCCTGCCCCTCATCCCCTATCCCCCCAAACCCTTCCAAGTAATGAAATGCAAGACATTGGTTTTCTCTTGCCTCACCCTCATTCCCTCATCCTGAGCCTCCTTTCTCAGAATGACCTCTTGTGCAAAATATCTGTCCCAAGTCATTATTCTCTTAAATTGTTTATCCCACAGGGCAATAGAGATACTGTAGGAGAGATTGCATTTTCCTTTGTTTTTGTTGTATAAACAAATACAAACACACACATGCATGCCTAGATCTGTAGGCCGGCATACATTATCATGAATGTCAGTGCCTTTAGGTATTTCTTCATTTAGGTTTCTTGAAGCAGATCTTTATTTCTTTTTGACCTTCTTTGACCCATCCATGAAGGGTGAAAGGAGTTAGGCTCCAGTCACGTGCAGGCACAATGACCTTATCTGCCCTCAAATTCCTCTGCTGGTAATAAAAACATGTTGATCAGGCCAAAGTTAGCTACGGTCAGATTTTGTCTGGTCCTGATCTCCCTGAAATAACAGAGCTTTCAGGAATATTTATTAGTTTGTTGCTCTAGAGATTTGGTACAAGGAAGGGGTTGGGGAAGGAGAGATTATCCCAAGACTGTAGTAGATCATCTGTTTGGTTCAGCGTCTGCTGCCCAGTTTACTGTTTTTTTGCCAAGGATTAATCATGTTATTAAGAAAGATTGTAAATCGAACACAGCAGGGCAGTACGTCACCAAACTGATGTCCATAATCCACACTCCAATGGAATGGGTCAGCACTGGCTGTGTTGTGTGCTGATGTTCATGCCTTCTATTAACCTTCCAGACATTTGTTGTACTGATTCAGAAGACTTAAAGGGAATCTTGCTTTGGAGAGCCCTTTTTGAATTATTACATAGCAATCACTGAACATAGCACAGTGACTACCTAAAAGGGGGCACTACACTTATCCCTCACCTTCATCTCCAACAATGGACTGAAGATGCTGAGGAACCAAAGGAAACCAAGTAGCTCCTGCTCAGGATTATGAACTAAAACCTGAGTAAAACTATCTGCTGTCATAGAGTAAATGCAATTTTGTTTCAAAGTGCTTACATCAGAAAAGGAAGAGGGAGTATGGCTTCCCCAACAAAGAAGGTGCTTCCTTTTTGGAGCAACTGTTATCCCTGTACCTTGACTTATATTACTTTTTAAGTCACCACTCTCAGATTCCTGTTGTAATGGTATAGGGTCCAACAATCTGGGGGCAGGCTACTCCTTATACCCCTGGTCAGACTTGGCTCTGGTATTCCATTGGCTCTCTTTCCACACACTTATTACACATTCCAATTGGAAAAACTTCAGTTTCAATTTTGTAGTTTTTCTTTAAGATCTGTTAACCACTCAGAGATAGAACAAGGATTAAATCATACTGAGGCTTCATTAAACAAGAGGTATTTCAGTAAGGAATGATGACAGGCCATCCTAATTCTAAAAATCAAAACAAAACAGTTTCTCTGACCCTAGCTCTTCAAGCTACTGTCCCATCCTTCATTCCCAAATTCCTAGAAAGAGAAGGTAATACTCATTGACCCCATTTTGCCACTGCCTGTTCATTCCTTTACTCTTCATAATCTGGTTGTCCTGACCTCTTTTACCAAAAGACCTCTCTCCATGAAAACTAATGATCTTATCACTGAAACTTGATTCCTGGACACATCCTACTTATCAGCATGCAACACCATAGAATGTTCCTCACTCTTGATTATTTATCTTCAAATGACTTTCATGATCTTCCCTTCTTGTTATCTTGCTAAATTACTAACTAATGGGTGGTACAGTGAATAAAGTACCAGGTGTGGAGTGGGGTAGATCTAGGTTCAAGTCCAACTTCAGATACATACTAGCTGTGTGACCTTAGATAAATCACTTAACTTCTATTTGCCTCAGTTTCCTCCCTCTGTAAGGGAGTGCTTTCCAAAAATGGGAATCAGACTTATAAAGACATAGGGATGGAAGATGGAAAGTCAGATGTGATAAACAGCAAGAAACCCAGTTTATTCAGATTGAAGTATGTAAGGGGGAATTATGTGTAATGAGCCTGGAAAGGTGTGTTGGACCTGGCATGCAGAAGCACTTAAATGCTTGAGAATAATATTTATTTAATCATAGAGGTAATAGAGAATCACTAGAGTTTATTTAGCTGTAGAGTTCTATGATCCAATATATGCTTTAGGAATATCATCTTGGCAGCTGTGAGTGGAAGGGTAGGTTGGGAGGACAATGCAGGAGTATATTTGAGAAATCAGAAGATCCCATTCCTTTCCCCTTATTGAAATGGGAAAGTAAATACTGATATCTCTGGATCCTCCTTTTTTTTCAGACTTATACTATCTCTCTTATTTGTCACAATCTTTCAAAGTAACAGTGACTTTGGTTTGGCATTCATATCTGCCAGCTGTTTTGTTTTTTCATTAACTGAGGCTGTGGTTTGTCTCGGCCAAGTGCTTTAAAGTTATCAAGGTTGGCTAGTATTTACTCCCTGAAAATCATCCTTTTTCCTTGTCATTTCCAGTCCAAAGAAAACAAAAGCAAAACAAAAATTGAATGGCCTATTTTTTATATCACGCCTACTAAAAGATTGTCATTCAAGGCTCTGTTCTGCATTCTTTTTTCTTCTCTCTCTATGGTCTTTCTTGGCAATATAATCCCCTTTTGTAAATTCAATTATCTGTGGACCAATACCCTCTAAATCCTCTCTCCTCTCCTCCCCTCCCCTCCCCTCCCCTCTCCTCTCCCATAGACACAGACACACAGACACAGACACAGACATACATACACACATACACATGTGCGCACTTCTCTCTCTCTCTCTCTCTCTCTCTCTCTCTCTCTCTCTCTCTCTCTCTCTCTCTCTCCCTAATCATTCTCCCTGAACTCTAATCCAACATTTCCTACTATCCTCCAAACATCTCAACTACCCATTATTATCTCAAACTCAGAACATCCTAAATAAAGTCCATCATCTTTTCTCCAAAACCCTCCCATTCAACAAGCTTCCCTATTTCTGTTGAGGGAACCACTATTCTTCCAATCACTCAGATTCTATCTTTGAAGTCATTATTGACTCTTCATATATTTTTTATCTGTCTACTCTCAACTTTTATAGACACTATCCTGATCTAGACCCTTGTTACCTATCATATGGGGTGCTGAAATATCTTCTTAATGGGTTTCTTTGCTTCTAGCTTCCCCTCTTCAATCTATCAGAGGTGTCAAATAGGCCTCCAACCACATTAAAAGTAATTGGAAGGGGTGGCTAGGTGGCACAGTGGATAAAGCACTGGTCCTGGAGTCAGGAGTACCAGGGTTCAAATCTGGTCTCAGACACTTAATAATTACCTAGCTGTGTGGCCTTGGGCAAGCCACTTAACCCCATTTGCCTTGCAAAAACAAAAAAAACCTAAACAAAAACAAAGTAATTGGAAATACTTAACAAAATAAATAAAAATTCAATATAACATTGATAATGTTAATACGCTGTTTTCAACTAGCAAGGATCCTTCTATAATATTCAGTGACTTGAGTTTCTGAGTTTCACATACCACTACTCCACTTGGCCACCAAGACTAATTGTACTCAATACACAGATCTGACAGGGATATGAAATTCTCCTGAACAAAATTTTTCAGGGACTTCCTATTGTCTATTTGCAACACTAAATTATTTGGAGATAGCATATCAAAATTTTGTCCTTGAAGGACCATTAGATTTTCTTCATGTTTACTAAATTATACTAAGTTTTATCACTGGCAGGTTTTTGCAGCATTATCTAAGTTCTGTCAGTGACCTAGGAACTGAAGATGGTTGAGGAAATATCTCCACAGGCCTCTCTTGATTCATATACATCTGTCTGAGAGATACACCAGGAGTGCTAGCCAGACCCCTGAAGATGATGGATGCTGCCAAAGGACTTGATAACCCTAAAACTACTGCTATATTGGGTATATTTATTCACCAATGTAACTTTGCTTATTATGTCAGTCATGGGCATGTCATGGACCTGAAACCTAGTCAATAAACTGCTTATCATTTCTGCTTGAACTGAAACTGCAATAGGAAATGAGGCCTTGGTACTGAATGTTTGATGGTCATGGTTTTCAAAGGCCCTTCCTACAATCTAAGGCTGCTTTTCTTGTCTAGAGTCTAACTTCCCTCCTCACTTCTTTCTCTCAGAATTTCTCACTTTTCTTCTTCAGTACTAAGCTGAAAGACCATCTCCTAAAAGAAAACTGATAAAAGTGGGATGAAAGTGTGAGCTCTATCATTTGAACAACCATATAGTATCTATATTGCATTGCCAAAATCTATGCACTACAGATATGTTTGGAGGTGGGGGAGAATTTTTCATTGGCTAAAGTATGTTTGGAAGTTTTTTCCTTGTGTGTCTTTAGAGGAATTATGTGCTATTTATCTTTTCCATCCCTCCTTTGGTGCAAAAAAAAATTTCCAAGTCAACTATAAGCATCAGAGATTGGGATATTTCATTTGAAGATGGAAGACTTATAGAGAGATCTGCCATGATGATGCATCATGAGTAGGACCACAGCAAAGAATTATTGAAATTCGTGTTGAGTCAACCCAAGCAACACCATTGTTTTCAGGCATGCTTAGCTTACAGGGACGAGTTAACCAGTAAATTAGGGAAGGTGGCAAGTACTTTGAACAAAACACTCCCTTGTCCTGCCAGTCAGCACATACTCATATTCTTTCATTCCATCCCCTTTATCTCTAATGTCTTTTCCCTATGATACAGCAATAAGGGAGGATCTGAGATGCAACAGATATTCCTCCTTTTTAAAAAACTGTACATATCAGGATCATCTTGTTCTCATTACAAAAAGCTGTCTATCAAAGTCACAATGATTTGAAATCATGGCCTAGAGGCATTCAGCATATTTTTGCTGTGGGTGCTATAATAAATCAACTCCTTTGAATTTTCTCTACCCAAGTTTGCTTCAATTTTGAAAGAAAAGCTGAAATAAAGATTTTCATTTAACAGAATTTCTGATCTACTAAAGACCAGATATGGTGCAATAGAAACAACATTGCATCTGAAATCAGATCAGTGTTCAAATCCTGGTTCTTACTTACCAGCTTTATGATCTTGGGAGATGATCTTAGATTCTCTCTGTGCCTCAATTTCTTCATCTACTAATTGGGAATTTTATTATAAATGTGTTTTGTTATACAATAAAACATATCTTGAAGTTTATAACATGATGCCCTTTACAAACTGTCTCCAATTTTCATTTCCAAGAATATCATGCACTGCTATCCATCATGCATTCGATGATCTTGCTATTATTCCTCATGTGTGATGCTATACTTCTGCAGTTTGCCCTCCTATTCCTAGAATGCATTCCCTCCTCACTTCTGTCTCTCAGAATTTCTCACTCTTTCTTCTTCAGTACTAAACTAAAAGACCATCTCCTAAATGAAGCCACAAGGCCTTTTCTAATGTCCATGTCCATATCAATCCTCTAGATCAGAGGTGAGGAACCTTTTTTCTGCCAAGAGTCATTGGATCATGCAAAATTATTAATTTAAAAATTAGCCTGCTATGTATGATGAAACATTCAATTAATTCATCTCTGAAAAGATCTTAGATTTATTGAGTTTTGAATTCCATATATAGTTGCCTTGGTAGTACCAGACCAAATGATTTCTTGTTTGGGGGACCAGATGTGTTCCCCACCCCTGCTCTAGATTGTCTTTACCCTGAATTACCTTTCTCTCTCTCTCTTTCTCTCTCCCTCCCCGCCTTCCTCCCTCCTTCCATCACCCTTTTCTTCTCCCTCTCTCAACCTCTGTACCTCCAACTTTCTGTCTGTCTCTGTTGTCTCTGTTTTCCTCTACTAGACTGTAAGCTTCTTGAGGACAGGGAATGTTCTCATTTTTTAATAATTATAGCCAGCATTTGGTCAGCACTTTTAAAG
The DNA here is from genome assembly GCF_037893015.1 of Macrotis lagotis. Classification (NCBI taxonomy): domain Eukaryota; kingdom Metazoa; phylum Chordata; class Mammalia; order Peramelemorphia; family Peramelidae; genus Macrotis; species Macrotis lagotis. Next base: position 235,408,008 of record NC_133658.1, on the reverse strand, counting down.
TTTACAAAGCACTTCACAAATATATTTCATTTTAGCTTCACAACAGCCTGGGAAACAGGTGCTATTGATATCCTCATTTTATAGATGAGAAACTGAAATACAGAGAGAAACTAGTCCCAAGGTTAATAGTCTGAGGCCATATTTGAACTCAGGACTTCCTGAGGTTCAAAGCCTTTTTCCCTTGGTATTCTCAGCTCCTAGGATTAAGTGATACACATAGGCAATGCTTAATAAAGACCTGCTAATCATAGGTTTATAGATTGTCCCTGAAGATTCTCTTAGAAATTAGAAATTCCTACAAACATTAAGTAGTTGTGAGAATCAAGTGAGATAATATGCAGAGCATATTGTGTAACTCATAACAAACTAAAAATATCAGCTCTTCTTAGTAATAGCAACTCCCTGCTTCCCACCAAACCACACTGTCTAGGACTGTTAATTTGCTTCTCCTCTAATTCAACCCCCACCTTAGGGATGACTTTCCGGTTGGGATCTACAAATATCATGCCATCTCCTAGAACAAATCAATCATCAATACTGATTGAATCCTTCTAGGTACCCAGCACTATCAGGAATCAGGGTGGTCTCCTGGTCTCAAAGTCAGAAAATTCATATTTATGAGTTCAAATCTGGCCTTAGACACTTACTAGCTGTGTGAACCTGGGCAAGACTTTTAATCCTGTTTGTCTCAGTTTCCTTATCTAGAAAGTGAATTGGAGAAGGAAATGGCAAGCCACTCCAATATCTTTGCCCAAAAAATCCCAAATGGAACTTGAAAGGTGGGATGTGATAGAAAAATGACAAAATATTTGAGTTCTTGCAACCTTTAAAGGTCAGAAAAAAAGTCTCAGCATGATTAAGACTTTGGGAAGACAGAGTCAAGATGGCAAGTAAAGGCAGAGACTCACTTAAGCACCCCCCCAAAATCCTTTTGAATAATGATGCTAAACAAATTCCAGAGTGGCAAAACCTACAAAAAGTCCAAGTGAAACAATTTTCCAGTCCAAGAAGTTTTGGCAAGGAAGAACTATTGTACCGGGAGAGAGGAGCACAATCCAGTACAGACCACTAGTTCAGGCTGGGCCCCATCAAACCAGGAGCAGGCATTTTCAGACCAATTCGGTGGCAGCAGTTTCCAGAGTTCTCAGTCTATAGGTGGTAAGGGATGGAACAACAGGTCAGAAGAAGATTTCCAGCAGTCCTGTTGTTGCTGTCAGGGGCAGGACTCTGTTGCATTGCCTGCACTTGGATCTGGATTGCAATCCTGGGTCTTAAGTCTCAGAGTGAGGGGAAGTAGAGTTTGTGAATGCAGGGGAGCAGGAACCCTGGCCACAGTTATGGGGTGGAAAAGGGTATTTGTGATCACTCACAAACCAGTACACAGTACAGGGAGTAGTACACATACCTCTTCCTAGATCATATCACTCTGGAAGAGTCAAAAACATATAGGTCACCAGAATTGCCTCTGAAAATAGATGCACAAAAAACCTGAAACTTGGGACAATGCCCTCTCCAGTTGGGAAACAGAATCCTACTCTATCATAGAATTGAAAGTAAAGAAATAGGTTGGTTAAAAAGAGCAAATAACAGAAAAAAATTTTGAAAAGCTAAAAAAAGTTTTTAAAAAATTTTATTAATGAAAAGTTACTGTGTTGTCAAGGAATATCAAAACACACACTCAAAAGAAGACAACAAAGTCAAAATTCCTACATCCAAAAACCTCAAAGAAAAATATGAATTAGTCTCAGGCTATGGAAGAGCTCAAAAAGAATTTTAAAAAATCAAGTAATAGAGGTAAAGGAAAAATTGGGAAGAGATATGAGAGTGATGCAAGAAAATCATGAAAAAAGATTGGTAAAGGAAGTACAAAAAATACAGTAAAATAACATCTAAAAAACCAAAATAAGTCAAATGATAAAAGAGGCAGGAAAAATTCAATGAAGAGAAGAATGCCTTGGAAAAAAAGCAGAACTGGTCAAATTGGAGAAGATATTCCAAAATTCACTGAAAAGAACTCTTTAAGAAGTAGATTTGGCAAATGGAAAATTAGGTTCAAAAACAAAAAAAGTTTTCTTCAAAAATTAGAGTTGGGCAAGTGGAAGGTAATAACATCAAGAAACAATAAAATAAAGTTATAGAATTAAAAATAGAATAAAATGTGAAATATCTCATTGAAAAAATAATGGACCTGCAAAACAGATCCAGAAAAGATAATTTAAGAATTATTGGATTACCTGAAATCCAGGATCATAAAAAGAGCTTAGACATCATCTTTCCATAAATTATCAAGGAATACTGCCTTGATATTCTAGAACCAGAAGGTAAAATGAAATGAAAAGAATTCACTGATCAACTTCTGAAAGAGAGTCAAAAATGAAAACTCTCAAGATTATAGCCAAATTCTAAAGCTCCTCAGTCAAGGAGAAAATACTGCAAGTATTATGGAGAACTCACAAAAGGTAAGCGCTCACAAGGGGGTCAGAAGAAGTGATACCGAGGCACCCTAAAAGTCTCATTGATAAACTTTAGAAATGATTGTACAGCATGGGAGACACTGGCACAGGACAGACCAGCATGATATGCCCTTATCAATGAGGGTGCTTCACTCTGTGAGGAAGGTAGAATTGACATATGTAAGTTTAATGTACCCACCTTGGTATTTGTGCCTGACCTATGATAGAGTATTCTGAGGTTGTATTGGTCTGATCAGCCACATTTGGACACACTAATTTGTTTCAAATATAATGATGTTGTTTTGGTCTTCTTTGATAATGAAGGACAAGAACAAACCAACCAACTGCAATTAGCCAGAAAGTAATAATTCAAGTATCATGGAGCTATGATAATGATAACACAATATTTAGCAGCTTCTCCAATGAAGGATTGGAGGTCTTGGAATATAATATTCCAGAGGGCATAAGAGCTAGAATTACAATCATGAATCATCTACTCTGCAAAACTGAGTATAATCCTTTAGGATAAAAAAAATGAATATTCAATGAAAAGAAGCCTTTCAAGTATCCCTGATGAAAAGACCACAGCTGAAAAAGAAATAGAAAATTTTACTTTCAGCTACAACATAAAAAAGAAGCATACAAAGTAAACAAGAAAGAGAAATCATAAGGGATTAGATGAGGCTAAATTATTTATAGTGCTACATGGGAAATTTATATTTATAACTCCTAAACGCTTTCTCATTATTAGGGTAGTTAGAAAGAGTATACAGTGATAGGAAGCAAATGTGTGAGTTAAATGTGATTGAATGTATTGATGAAATAATATTGTCTGCATCTCTAAAGAATTAAGACTCAAGTCTGAGGCAGCTAGGTGGCACAGTGGATAGAGCATCAGTCCTGGGGTCAGGAGAGCCTGAGTTCAAATCCAGAGTCAGACACAATAATTGCCTAGCTGTGTGACCTTGGGCAAGTCACTTAACCCCATTGCCTTAAAAAATAAAATTTAAAATAATAATTAAAAAAAAGACTCAAGTCTTCTCTGGAATCAAACAATGACATTTATTAATAAGTGCACTAGATACCTTGCATGAGAAGTTAGCAACTCAGTGAAGAAGTTTGTAAATGGTCAGAAGATATTGTGTTCAACAGGTAATGGGGGGGTTATTGTTTCTAAGAAGGGGTCACATAACCTTGGTGAAACTGATGTTACCAGGAATGCATATAGAAAAGCCCACTTAGGGAGTTATTAATTAATGTATGATAATGATATTACAAGTGGCTTGACTTCATCTTAAGTTCATACAAAGAATAGCAAAGAAGGACAGTGTACATATATTGCTCTGGGGAAAGCCCTTTCTGTTATTTATGTTTCAGGGTTCTGGGTCCACATCCCTATGGTTCTATTTTCTTATTGACTGGCTTAAATAGGAATTAATTCAGGTGTGTTTGCTATTCTGTTCTAAAGAGTGTTATGGGGGAATTAGGGAACTGTGGCTTTGGATTGACTGGTCTTAAAAGGAGTTAGGTCAAGGTTATCCTACTATTCTGTTCTACTAGGTACTTTGGGGGAGTCAGGGAATTGGGGTATACTTCATTAGTGTAATTATTAGGGAAAAAATTAAGGGCTGAGAAAGAAGAATGCAGGGAAAGTGAGGAAGGGAGAGGTAGAGTGGGATAAATTATCTGACCTAAAAGAAACCTGAAAGAGATTTTACAATGGAGAAGGAAATAAGAAAGTGGGAAAGGAAGCATATGACCTTAGTCTCATTGAAATTGAACAAAATGGGAACAATATACACTCAGTTGCATGTAGAAATCTAAGTTACCATACAGGAAAATAGGAAGGGAATGGACTAAGAGAAGGGAGAAGGGGGAAATGATAGAAGGGATGGTAGTTTGAAGGAGGTAAAAATCAGAAGAAAAATACTGAGAATGAACAGGGTAAAAGGAGGGAGGAGTAAAATAAATGGGGAAAATAGGATAGAAAGAAAAATATAGTTGGAAATCATTATTGTGGAAAAATTTTTTCCATTCAGTTCCTCTGATATAGACTTCATTTCTCAAACATATAGAAAATTGAGTCAAATTTATAGAAATGAGTCAATCCTTGATTGATAAATATTCAAAGGATATGAACAGACCATTTTCAAAGTCATCAGAACTATCTACATTATATATATATATATATTAAATATATTGCATTTTGGGGATTTGATTGTTATATTTATATTATATAACTATATATATTATATATAAGCTATATATTTTTTAAAAAAACACTTTAAGTCACTATTGACTAGAGAAATACAAATTAAAATGGCTCTGAGCTACTCCCTCATGCCTGTCATATTGACTATTAGGACAGAAAAGGAGAATGGTAAATGATGGAGCAATGTGGAAACATTAAAATACTAATGTACTAATGATGATGTACTAATACTGATTCAACCATTCTGTAGAGCAATTTGGAATTATGCCCAAAGGGTTTATAAAACCATGCCTAGCATTTGACTAAACGATACTACTACTAGGTCTGTAAAAAAACAAAAAGGAAAAGGACCAATGCATACAAAAATATTTACCACAACTCTTTTAGTGGAGGCAAAGAATTACAAGTTAAGGGGGTGTCCATCAATTGGAGAATGGCTGAACAGGTTGTATTATATGATTGTGATGGAATACTATTATACTTTGAGAAATGTTGAGCAGGATGTCCTCAGAAAAACATGAACAGGGGCAGCTAGGTGGCACAGTGGATAAAGCACGGGCCCTGGAGTCAGGAGTACTTGGGTTCAAATCCAGTCTCAGACAATAATTGCCTAGCTGTGTGGTCTTGGGCAAGCCACTTAACCCCATTGCCTAGCAAAAACCTAAAAAATAAAAAATAAAAAATAAATGGACAAATTTACATGAATTGATGCAGAACCAGGAGAACATTGTACATAGCAGCAACAATACTGTATGATGATCAACTATGTAAAACTTAAGGATTCTCAGAAATGTAATGCTTCAAGATAATTCTATAAGCATTTTCTTCATAACAGCCCTGTGAGTTAGAAAGCATAAATCTTATGATACTCATTTTATCCATGAAAAAAAACTGAGACTCAGAAAAATGGCAGCCGAGAGGCACAGTGAATATAGCAACAGCCTGAGAATCAGGAAGACTCATTTCCAAGAGTTCAAATCTGGCCTTAGACATGTAATAGCTGGGCAAGTCACTTAACCCTGTGTGTCTCAGTTTCCTCATCTGTAAAATAAGCTGGAGAAGGAAATGATAAATCAATGTATGTTGTTTGCATGTTGTCTCCCCCAGTAAATGGTGAGATCTTTGAAGGCAAGGAGTGACTTTTGTCAAATTTTGTATCCCCAAGTACTTAGTTTAGTGAAACATAATACAGTTCTTCATAAATGTTTATGGTTTGATTGATTGATGTCCTGCCTCTCTCTCCCTTCTCACATATGTTTGTTATGATCCTTGAATGTAGAGGCTGGTTTTTCTTTTTCTTATATCTATCTCCATGTATATTGGATTTTACCCTCCTTGCTTATCATAATTTCTAGCACACAAAAGGTCCTTAATAAATATATATTGAATTAAAAGAAATTCAAAGTTAAAGCACCTTGTAGAGGAACATTTGGGGTCTGCCCAGTAAGACAACAATGGAGCTCTCATTGACTGCTAGGTTGTCTGTCTTTATTCATTTCCATCTGCTTAGACAACCTGGAAAGAGCTGGCTGGAAAGAATTATGGCCCTGTCTAATGTGATGTAACAAGATGTCATCTTTGTAACTCTAACACACAAAATGGATTTACAGGAAGAATGAAAAGAAAAAAAAAACCCAAGAGCCTCAGGGAGCACTTGACTCAGATGAAAACCACCAGCTTTTATTTCTGGAATGTAACAAAACCAATTGTTATTTTACTTCGAAGAACATGGAGACAGCCTTGTGTTTCATGGGTTGTGGACACCAGAATAAGAGTCTGCTGATGAGGTTCAGTTAAGTTCATAGGATCAGAGATTAAGGATTGGGAGAGATCTTGGGAGTCTTTGAGGCCAATTTCTTCATTTTGCTGTTGGAGAAACAGAGGCCCAAAAAGATTAAGTAACTTATTCTGGGACCCACAGATTGTAAGAGACAGAGGCAGGATTGAAACCTAGCTCCTTTTGATGCTTCCAACTTCTGTTTCCATTACTTCACTCTGTTTCTCTATATATCACATATGTTCACACAGACACTTGTATTCGTGTACATGTCTACTCTCTCTTTCACACACACACACACACACACATATAAGCTGTCATTTCATTTCTCTGAGGAGGGATTGTCAGGGATATTGAGCAACCTGGGCAAAGTCACAAAGGTAGAAGATGGAGTCATATTTGTTTGTATTTGTGTGCCCTAGTAAGTGGATCATGGGCTGTTGAGTATATGTTTGTGCCCTTCTCTATCTGGAGGGCCCTGCATATGGTAAGATGTGTGTGTGTGTGTGTGTGTGTGTGTGTGTGTGTGTGTGTGTGTGTGTGTGTATCTCAGTCTTCTCATCTGTAAAATGTGTATCATACTATTGGTGCTTCCTAACTCACAGGGCTAATGTGAGAAAAATGCCTTGCAAATCTTGAAGTGTTAAAGAAATGCAAGTTATTATGTATACATACACACATACACATACTCACATACATACATACACCATCATTTCATTACTATGAGCCTCAGTCTTCTCACCTGTAAAATGTGTATCATAATAATAGTGCTTCCCAACTCACAGAGCTGTTGTGAAGAAAATGATTTGCAAATTCTGAAATATTATAGAAATACAAATCATTATGAACATACACATACCTCTTACATGTGCAGGACCCTCCAGATAGAGAAGGGCACAAATACATACTTACCAGCCCATGATCCACTTACTAGGGTATACAAATACAAATATGACAGTCCATCTTCCACCTTTGTAACTTTGCCCTTTGTGACTTTATCCCTAAAAATCCCTCCTCATCTCTGCCCCTTGGAATCCCAACATCCCTCAAAGCTCAGTTCTCACACTTTTTAATCAACCAATTCATAATTTATTAAGTGCCTTCTCTGCACCAAACACTGGGTTGAAAGGACTTTACTGATCTTTTCAGCAGTTGATGACTCACTAACTACATTATGTTCCTCTCCCTGTGGGTATATTTTTTATTCATATGCATGCACTTAATAAAAGGCAAACTCCTTGTGATCAGGACTTGCTAAAGGATCTAACCCTGTATCCTGTACACCTTTACAAAACCTTGTGGATTCCTACACACACACACACACACACACACATACACACACACGCATATATACACCCATATGCACATTCTTACAAATACATATATACACATAATGTATACATATCTATAAATACACACATAAACACACACACACCTACAAAGCCATAGAGATTAATTTTAAATATACTCACAGCCTAAAAGGAATTGAAACACTCATTTAAAAACTAAGCCAGGTGGGTGAGCAGGGATTTCATGCCAATGCTTTTCTGGTAAACATCTGCAGATTTGTTGCTAGTGCCTCTTATGACTTGGGAATATAATGGAAAAGACAAACTGAAAGAAGAGTCAAATTTTTAAAAAATCCTACAAAACTTCCCACTCCTTTCTTTTTTCACAGGCACATTCTGATGGGATTGGAATACTATTCCAAGCCATCCTGTCTACAGGGGTTTCATCACTCAGGCTTCAGGAATAGTCATTTCCTCTGACCCCAAAGACAGATTACTTGTTTAGACTTTTTTTCCCCCTTTACAACTTGTCAGAACTGCTTGTTCAGCTATGTGTCATCTTCTATGAGCAGTCTTGTCCTTTTCAAACAGTCTAGATCCCTTTGAAGCCCTGCTCTTGGTGGGGAATGGGATGTGTTTGTGTGTTTGTGTGTGTGTGTGTGTGTGTGTGTGTGTGTGTGTGTGTGTGTGTCTGCCTGTAGGGGAGGGACGGATAGGAAAGAAAGTATTCTGAGTCATAAAAATGACAATTTTGCCCAAATTAAATTACTTATTCAGTGCCATAAGGTAAACTGAAATGAGAGAGTTTTAAGACAGTTGTATAGGATAATAGATTGAAAGAGACCCAACTTTGAATTGATTACCCTCCCTGGGAATTAATTCAATAGACAAATTGTATATATCCCAATGTGAGTTCAATAGATAAATTGGATATGTCCCAACAATGGGCTAAGTAGGTTAAGTATGAGTTAGATGGGTGGTATAGTGGATAGAGTACAGGGCTCAGTCAGGAAGATCTAAGTTCAAATCTAACCTCAGACATTTATAGCTGTGTGACCCTTGGCAAATTACTTAACCCCAGTTACCTCCATGAAATAAAATAATAAAGTATTTAGATGGTTGTTCTGGTGGCAGGCATTTTCAAATCAGGTATGTTTCTCATTCTATGGTGAGCATTCAAAGCATGAGCTAACCTTGGGAGATAAAAAGAAGAAAAACAAGAATATTCTAAGATTGGGGCGGCTAGGTGGTGCAGTGGATAGAGCACCTGCCCTGAAGTCAGGAATATCTGAGTTCAAATACGACCTCAGACAATAATTACCTAGCTGTGTGGTCTTGGGCAAGCCACTTAAACCACATTTGCCTTGCAAAAACCTTCAAAAAAAAAAAAGAATATTCTAAGAAAGGAACAGCAAGAAGTCCAGGAGTTGAAACCAGATTTTGAATGGCAAACAGAGAAGTTGCTATTTGATTCTAGAAATAATAGGGATCCACTGGATTTAATTTAGGAGAGGATGATGTGATCAGATTTGAGTTTTAGGAATTTTATTGGAGAATGGATAAGAGAAAGGAAAGATCTACAGCCAATAGCCAATCATATCATTGTTATATTAGGCTGCCTCAGACAAGGAGACTGAGAAATTAGCTCAATTAAGGCCTGTTTCTTTCAGATTCCAATTTTGCAAATAAATTGCAAGCAGAATTAGCTAAACTATGTAACATCTTTTTTCCTAGGTTCATTCAGTGGAAAGATGACCATAATTTACATTTATATGATATATATATATGTATCTAATATATAATTTATAAGTATATATCTAATTTGAGTCTAATGCTAATGCAGGTATACACACACACACACACACACACACACACACACACACACACACACAAATACATACCCCCCCAGGAGCTAGTAAAATTATCATTATTATTATCCTCATTCTACAAATGAGAAAATTAATCAATCATTTTTTCAGTTCTTTCCAAATGTTCATAGCTCTATGTGGTGGGGGGTTTTTTTTGGCAAAAAAGAAGTGGTTGGCTGTTTTCTTCTTTTTCTTTTAGTTTTTTGTTTTGTTTTGTTTTTTTGCAAGGCAATGGGATTCATTGGCTTGTCCAAAGCCACACAGCTAGGCAATCATTAAATGTCTGAGGTCAGATTTGAACTCAGGTACTCCTGACTCCAGGCCTAGTGCTCTATCCACTGCGCCACCTAGCTGCCCCAACTGTTTCCTTCTTCAGCTTATTATATAGATGAGAAAATTGAGACAAGCAGGATTATGTTATTTGTCCAGGATTCCCCAGCTAAATCTGTGTCTGAGATCAAATTTGAAGTCAAGAAGGTAAGTTTTTTAGACTCCAGACCCAGAATTCTATGTACTGAACCACCTGGCTGCCTCCTCCAGATGAGAAAACAGTTTCAGAAAGTGACTTGACCAAGGTCACACCACTAGTTAAGTTATGAAACTCATATTTGAATTTCATTTTTCTGATTCTATATTTAACACTTTTTCCTACATTCAATACTGCTTCCCTGCACCTTGTTGCTTTCCACTTGCCTAAATGAACTTAGCAGATCTCAACCTCCCCACAAGAACTATTCATTTTAAGTTCCATTCTCTTCATCTTTGAGGATGTTATTTACTCCTGCCTAGAATGCCTCTCCTCACTTCCTATGGCCTATGGAATAGACTAATTTAGGTCCCACATCTTTAATGATGTCTTCTTTGATCCAGCACCCATTAATCTCACTTTTCTCTGAGCTCCTCATATGAGACAGAGGTGCGGGAAAAGATGGTGGCAGAAGCCATTTGAGTAACAAGAGATGAGTAGCAGTGGAGAAGAGATAGTCTATGTCAAATGACCTCAAATATAAGGCATATTTCTCAGTTGAAGGGGCAGAAGGAGACAGAATATCCCCCTTCCTCTTTCTTCTCCCACTGAGGAGGGATAAAAAGATTTGGATTTTGTTTGGGGCGTGGGGGGGGGGGCTTTGCTAAGGCAATGGGGGTTAAGTGGCTTGCCCAAGGCCACACAGCTAGTTAATTATTAAGTGTCTGAGGTCAGATTTGAACTCAGGTACTCCTGACTCCAGGGCCAGTTCTCTATCTACTGAGCCACCTAACTGCCCCCGGATAAAAAGATTTGGAAGAATCACTATGGAGAGTGGAATTGATGAACAGCTTTAAGGTCCCCATTGAAGTTGTATAACATGAATTTGTAGTGAACTTAGAAAGATAAGTGATTTTCTCTACTTTTATTTAGCAGTACATGTGTAGGAGTGAAGGTAACCAATTATTGGAGTCATCCCAGGTTGAGGCTTGGCAAGACACCATTAGTGAAATGAGAAAAGGGCTAGGGAGTCAATAGAAGATGCCAGTGTAAAGTTGAATTGTTTCAGCAAGGGTTCAAGACAGAGGGAAAAAAAGAGAAAGGAGCTAGTTCAAAGTAGATATCCTAGGTGAGAACTGAGGGATCAAGGAATTAAACCTCATTGTGTACTTGAAAGATTAAGATTTGGTAAAGGAAGAGAGGTGAAAAAGTCAATAAATTGCTGTTGTACAAAAGGGTTTCGAAATTCTTGAACATGGAGGTGGTACATTTGTAACTGAGATGGGGTGGATATTGTAACTGGATGTTGTTGTTTGTTCTTTGTTTTCAAAAAGGATCATAACATAAGGAACATGATGCCATGACTAGCAAATGAATTGAATTTTAAGTGAGGGAAGACTATGCAGATTCATCAATCTTACTTTCTCTTCTGAAGTCATCTGGGTCCAGGGACCATATGGTTCAAGATAACTATAGGTGACCCTGGTTGAAGTGGCAGAACTTGACCTTTGACCTTTTTAAATTAAGGGTTTTCCCAGGTTTCAGTTTGGCTGAGGCAAGGTTCATTCAATGGTTAGTTAAGAAATGAGTCAAAGAATGGCTTATTTTACCTAGTCATAAAAATGAGTTGACACTCATATGTACTCTGGTGGTAATCATTAATCTGTCTCTTCTTTAGACAGGATTTTTAAGTTTGTTGCAGGTATAGTCATAATGTTAATGATTTTAGTATATTTTGAAAAAACTCTGGATATAGACTATCAAAAGAAGTGAACTATTTAAAATATAGAGTATTTGTGGGGTTCCTATTAGTGGGCCCCTTAAGCAGTGAAAGCCATGATGTGAGTTTTCTAGCAAAAGTCTCTAGCAGTAAAGGTCACAAATAATGTTGGTTTCTAAGGAAAAGTTTCTATCAGTGAAAGCCAAAATAATAATAATATGGAGTCTCTATTAACAACAGTCATGAATAATGTAAGCCAAAAGAAAACACAGTGACTGAGGCATGATAACAGTGACCAGTACAAGTCCTATGCCCAGGACTTTAGCCAAAATAGCACTTATATTGCACCTGGTGTCCCAGCCCAGTGATGAGCAGAGATAACTCCAAAATATTAGCCAATCTGCACTAAGATACTCTACAACTTCTCCCTCCTTATCTGATTTCTATAATTACCAGAAGGTTTTTAGGGGACCTTTGGGGGAAATCAAATATTTTGTCTAGCTGCTGCCCTAGACTGCCCCAATGTGAATATTCTACTTTGGTATTAAACTACTTATATAATCAGTCTGCAGTTCCCCAGCTTCTTTCTTCATCAATATCCTCTAATACTCCTGGACCTCTAGTTTTGAGGAGCCTTGAATATCCCACTTCAGAGAGATTTTTGGTTAAGAAAATATACTATTACTGACAATATTTAGAAATTTAAAAAAATTAATTTTCTAGTGAGAGCAAAAGAGTTTATACTATTAAGAATAAAATAAAATGTTTTAAATTATTTTACTTTTAGATTCTTTTTAATTTCTATTTTTATTTCACAATGCAACATTTTCCTGATAGGGATGCACTGTCACAATTATTTGGAGAATGCTAGCCTAGGACGCTGAGATTTTAAATGACTTTTTCATGGTCAGACCATGGTAGCCAAATATCAAGTGCCAGTCTTCTCTAAGTCAAGCTGCTTCCCAAAAGCTCCTTACACCGAGCTGATATCTGCTTCCTTTTATATTTTATTACATGTAATATAGTATAAAATATCTGTTATTACTTATAACATGAAATATATATTATAATTCATAACCCAAACTATTCACATTATTTTTATTCATCCCCACTCAAAGCAACAGAGATTTTTTTTTTAAGGACTCAAAAATATATTTTAGATGCCTAGTTTAGATGGAGATAAAAAGCTAAATTCAGAAGAAAACCTAAGTCCTGCCTCTGATACTTACTGGCCATGGGACTCTAAACAAGTCACTTGATCTTTCTCATTTTCCTGACCTAAATATTAAAGCTAATAGCACGCATTGAACATGGTTATTGTAAAGATTAAATAAGATAACAAATGTAAAATGCTTTGCGGGCATGAGAGAGAAGACATACTTGGAGCAGGAATATTAGAGGATGATATTGATGGTCAACTCCTCATCTGTATTGGAGAGAAGATCCATGATGTTCTTTGCCACATAGTTTTTCTCCACCAAGTAGAAGTTTTCCTGAAAATTACAGAAGGACATTGCCATCATGTTTTAGAACAAGTCATTACTTTACTGTTAGCACAAGTAGAATAATCATCAAAACCAATGCTGATGGATAGTGGAGACATAAGACCTGTGTCTGAATTTACTAACTCTGACACTAGCTATCTTTGTGGCCTTGGGCAAGACAATTTCTCTGGGTCTCAGTTTCCTCATCTGCAAAATAGAAGATTGGATTTGATAGCCTTTGAGGTCCTTTCTGGGTTCAGAGATGTACACCTATGAGCCCATGATAAATGGAGGGGCACAAATTTGTTGTTGTTCCAAGATGTATACTTGTATATCTACACTGATAAAGTTATAGTTAATCAGCATTTTTATTAGAAAAAGAAGTAATGTAAGAATATTGGTGTTTTCTAAAAATGATCTCATAATTCTGTCCCAATCTGGTTGTTCATTAACTGATAGATGAATGTTCACAGAGGTCAGTGCCTTGCCACCCACAGTTTGGAACCTAAGAAAAAAATCGGTTTCTTCATCACACACACACACACACACACACACACACACACACACCCCAAAAACTATATTACATAGGGAAACTTCTTTTTGATCTCCTTTGAGAAATGAAATCAATTAGTCACTCAATAAACATTTAGCAAATGACCTTTCTGTCCTAGGCACTATGCCAAGTTTTAGTTATTAGTACCTGCTGCCTTTTTGTCTGGAGTTAGGTTGTCTAGATCCTGGTCCAGTGAAGGCCCCAGGCTATCTTTTAGTGTGCATAACTCTTGATAGACATCTTTTTGTAGTTATAGAAGGGTTTTGAGTCATCTTTATAGCAAGATGGTATAGTGGATAAAGTACTAGACTTGAATTTAACATATTGCTGTGTTTCAATCATTCCAGTCCTGTCTGACTCTTCATGACCCTGTTTGGGGCTTTCTTGGCAAAGATACTGGAGTGGTTTGTCATTTTTTTTCTCCACTTAATTTTACAGGTGAGGAAACTGAGGCAAACAGGGTTAAGGGACTTGCCCAAGGTCACATAGCCACGAAGTATCTAAGACCAGATCTGAACTGAGGTTTTTCTGACTCCAGGCTTAGTGCTCTATCCACTGCATCACCCAGCTCTCCTTATAAAATAAATATGAAGTAGTTAATGAAGGCTATGAAAGGGATGACAGTAGAAGTTTTAGGGACTGGGAAAGGCTTTTTGTATAAAGCAGTCTATGAATGGCATCTTAAAAAAATTAATCAATAAACATTTATTAAGCACCTACTATATATCAAGGCACTGTGTAAACTTTAGGTAAGAAATTCTGTGAAATTTAGTTGAGGAGCTATACCTTTCCAAGGAAAGGGGACACCTAATGCACAGACACGGAAATAATGGAGTACTTTGAGAGGAACAGACATAACATAGTAATTCATTTATTCAGTCTGCTATATTCAGAGGCACTATGTTAAGCCCTGGGCATATAAAAAGAGACAAAAGACTGTTCTGGACTTCAAAGAGCTTGTGCTATAATGTAATTTGATTGGAAATAAAGATCAGAATGGGGAGCAAGGTACATTGAAGCTAGAAAGATAATGTGGAGTAAATTGTGAAGGATTTTGAAAGCCAAATGGAAGGAACCTGCATTTTATCTCACAGGCAATAGGAAGAACCACTTCAGTTTATTGAGTAGAGGAAATGATCAGTTCCATGCTTAGGGAAGGGAAAGTAAATGGAAAAGAAAAGATTCATCTTCATGTGTTCAATTCAACCTCAAGCACTATCTGTGTGACTGAAAAGTCACTTCCCATTTGCCTCAGTTTTCTCATCTGTCAAATGAGCTGGAGAAGGAAATGGAAAACCATTCTAATATCTTTGACAAGAAAGTTCCAAAGGGGAGTCATGAAAAGTTAGACAAGATTCAGATGTGATCACAACACATATGCTGAACAAGCACAAACTCATACTTAAAAAAAAAAATCACCGAGTAGAAGATGAATTGGGGAAAGAGAGAAGCCCAATTAGAAGATCATTGCAATCACCTGGGCCAGAGGTGCTCTGAACCAGGGTGGTGATTGTATGACTACAGAGGTGTTGGTTGTAAGAAATAATGTAGAGGTAGAAAAGGAAAGATTTGGCAACCATTTATATGTGGGGTAAATTGAAAGTTAGTTGTCCAGGCTCACATTAATGAATGTCTGAAATAGTATTTGAGCTCATTTCTTTTTTGCAAATACAAAGACAGGAACTATTATTCAATCATTTCAGTCTGTCCAACACTTTGTGACCCAATTTAGGATTTTCTTCATAAAGATAATAGAGTGGCTTGACATTTCCTTCTCCAGTTAACTTTACAGATAAGGAAACTTAGGCAAATAGCGTTAAGTAATTTGCCCAGAGTCCATACCTAGAATGAGTGTGAGGTTAGATTTTGAACTCAGAAAGCTGAGTCTTCATGACTCCAGGCTAGACATTTTATCCATTTCTTCACCTAGCAGCTTTTAGGATAGGAATTAACCTATGAGAATTTTGTATAATAAATTTAGAAGTTGTGCTGCATTTATTCAGACATATGGGATGGTATTAATTTCAGGATTGTGAATTTTTCACTTAGACTTTTTCCCTGAGAATCTTTAATACAAAGTATTGGGGAAAGGCACTATACTAAGCACTTTTCATAAATATTATCTTATTTGAGATATAACATATTTCTGGGAGACACTAGAAAAGGAAAATGGTTGAAAGTAACTACAGAACTATTCAGGATTTGGAACAATAGACTTTTCTAAAAATTTTGCAGTTGAGGTAAATAAATGTTTAATTCAAGAAGGATACTGTAGGGGCAGCTAGGTGGCGTAGTGGATAAAGCACCGGCCTTGGAGTCAGGAGGTTCAAATCTGGTCTCAGACACTTAATAATTATCCAGCTGTGTGGCCTTGGGCAAGTCACTTATCCCCATTTGCCTTGCAAAAAAACCTTTTGTAAAAAAAGGACACTGTATTGATGCTGGAGCTAGGGGTTTCCAGTTCCATCCAAATTAATAAAATCACCAAAGACCCAGGGATATTAATTTGAATCAATCAAAAGTAAGCTAAAGTATGAATGAATCTTTAATCATTTGGAAGGGATCATAAGAGATTTGGGTCATTGGATAAAATCATATGATACAGGCAATACCTTTTAATTGACTGAAAGAATGAGATATATTTTCATACAAGGCTCCAAACCAAAAACTTGTTTAGACTCAATCAACAATGATCTAATTCTTCTGATGGGAATTCCCCATGGGAGGAAAGAGTGTTTCTTCTACCAGGCACTGATAGACTGACTATCTTATGAACTTCTAAATTTTACAAGCTCTGTAGTTCTCTTCAGGAATCAGTAGAGTTCTAGGAACAGAGTCAATAAACATTTATCAAGCACCTACTATTTGCTGAGCACTGTGAAAAAGACTGGGGATACAAAGAAAAGCATAAAATAATCCTTGTCCACAAAAATTGTTGTTGTTGTTGTTGTTTGTCCTTCTTGAAGAAGACCATGACATCAGGAAGGTAATCTCATGATACACAAGTGACCTGGATTTAAGTGAGAGGGGGTTGTGCAAAGTTACCAGTCCTGCTTTTTCCTTTGGAACCATCAGGATCCAGTAGCCAGATATGGACTAGGATGACTGGAGATGGTCCTGGATACAGTAGAAGAACTTGACCTTGTTAAGCTAGGTCTTACCCAGGTCTCAGTTTGACTGAGGCAAAATTCATCAGTGATCTAGGCTACCTCATAATTTAATGTTGGAAGAGAAATATTTTAAAAATATGAAGAAGATACTGTGATGAAGTTCCATAACCTTGGTGGGAAATGATATGAGGAAGTGTGAGTTATGGAATTAACATTAGCTCCTTGAGAGTAAGGATTGTCATTTATTGTTTATTGATTAATAGATTTCAACTTATAGAAAGATGCATTGCTAGAGATTAAGAAATACAGGTGGTCAGCCAAGGATAGGAAATGAGAAAATAGCAGTAACTAATGAAAGTTGGAGCTGAGAGATCCACCATGGAGAATTAGATGCTCTGAGGAAAGTCAGATTCAGGGAGTGTAAGCTTCCTTGAGATGAAGAAAAATAGAAGCAATGTATTCTACAAAGGCACTGATCTTTGGAGCTATTCCCAAGAAAGCAATATTTAAGGGGAACTTCATGAGGACACTGCAAAGAGCAATGCATTCCTAGTGATCAGAAACTGCAAGCTATCTCTTCTTTACATGTATTCTTTGTGTGCTTATTGTCTTTTTGCTTTAAGATTTGACCCATTCTCCCCCAGGTACATTGTGTGCCAGTGCTAAGTGTATCTCTGGTTTGAGAGGAATGTTTTTTTAATAACAGCTCTCCAGTTCTTTTGCCTGTTTAGCAAATATCTTTTCAAAAAGCTAAGCAAGTCAATGGACAATGGCAGGATCCCCATGTTTAGACCACCTTTCTCATTTTACTCCTCTCTTTTACTATCAGAAGATAGCCTGTCTTCCAGAGCTAAGACCTAGCAAGTAAATTGTACCCTGAGATTGGTCTAACAACAATCCTTTACAATCACCTTCAGGATGAACTTAGCCAGAGCAAAATCCCCACACCAGCCCCAGGCAGTCCCTGAGCTCAAACAAGTACCTGAAGAAACCATGAACTGGTTATGAAGTCTTGGTATGAATCCAACTTGTCTTGTTGTTGTTACCCTTTTCTAGCTCATAGCCACTAATTCTGTGTATTGAGATTTACACAGACTAAACTGGGTCTCCTTGGTATCATGGACATATTAGCATGTGTTAACTTCCCTTTTCTAATGGAATAAAAAATCTTTCTGCTTATGAACACTTAACTGATTATATTTTGGTTTTTATTTTATTTTTCAGAGTTAACCTTGATTATGATAATCCATATGAAATCTTTGTTATTTTTGTAGCTAGCAGAGGTTTGGGGTTTTTTTTTTTTTAGTTTTTGCAAGGCAATGGGGTTAAGTGCCTTGCCCAAGGTCACAAAGCTAGGTAATTATTAAGTGTCTTAGGTTATATTTGAACTCAGGTCCTCCTGACTCCAGGGCCAGTGCTCTATCCACTGTGCCACCTAGCTGCCCCCAGAAGTTAATTTTCAGAGTTGACAGCAATAAACATTTATCAAGTACTCACTGAGAGCTAGGCACTATGCTAAGTGGTGGGGTTTCAAATATGAAAAGATAGTATCTGCCCTCAAGGAAATTGCAATCTAATAAGGGAAGTGTCATTTTTGTTGTTCAGTCTTTTCAGTCATGTGTGACTCTTCATGACTTAAAGTTTTCTTGATTGATACTGAAGTGGTTTGCCATTTCCTCCTCCAATTCATTTTACAGATAAGGAAACTGAGGTGGATAGGTTGTGTCTAAAGCCAGATTTAAACTCAGGAAAATGAGTCTTCCTGTCCAGGTCTAACACCATATCTATTGTGTCACCAAGTAGTCCTACAGGAAAGTGAAGTTATTCCAATAACGAGCTTCCTAGGGCATGATAGAGAAGTCAGCCAGAGACCTTCCAAAGTAGTGCAGCCAGATGATGTAAGTATGGGCAATCACTGGTAAGAAACATATTAGTACTAGAAAAACCCAGGCAATCAGGGAGCCCTGAGGAGAATCATCCTTAGCTACCTTCCACAGAGCCAGGGTGTCAATGAGAATGGATGCTGGAAAAGTAGCCCCAGAGTTGGGAGAGAATATTACAAATGAAATTGAATTTAATTGATTTCCAGCTGACCTACATTGTCCATGTGAGGGCTATTACTCCATTTCCTGGATTCTAAAACTAGAATTCTAAAAATCTTTCTGTTCATTTTCATAAAATTTTTTCCTGCTACTTATAATCTCTTTCAATAAGATTTTTTTTTAATAAATGCATTCTTTTCTTGCCTGTTCTATTAACTTTGGCCATGAAGATGGAAATTTCCAATGTCACAGGAAGTATAGTAGTGTTAGGGTATGGCAACTAAGTAAACTCTGTTTTTCATCAAAGCCTCAGTCCAGATACCTTTAATAAAATAGTTTGTTGCTCTTCTTCTTGTCTTTAATGATTTGTTAATCATCCCTGACCATGACTCTGTGGACAAAGGACCTACCATCACCCTCCAATTAGACATAGCAGTCTTCATTATTATCTGTCCTAAATTGTTTTGTTGTGTTGCCAAGTTTGTAAATAACTGAATCATCAGCTACTGGTGATAAAACACATTTGGCCTTGAGTAGAAGCATATAATTATACAAGACAAAATTCCATTCTCCTACTGTCCTATCCTACCCAATGAATCGTATACTTTCCAATGTCTAGGTCATTGTTCAAGTTCCCATACTTAGAATGATTGGCCAACATTTCCACCTGTTCCAATTTTGTCTGTCCTTTAATCCTCAGCTCAAATGTCACACACCCAGGAAGCATTCTCTGAATCTCCCAGATAAATGCTACCTCTGCCTCCTCTTTCAATTCACTTCAATTATTTAACTATCATGTGTCAAGCATCATAGTAGGTGCTGGAGACACAACAACAAAAATGATACAGTCTCAAGTCTCAGGAAGCTTATTTTCTACTAGAGAGTTACATCATATAAACATGTCAGTAAATTACAAGCTATAGTAAATATAAGTACATAATGATTGGGAAGGAACTATTAAGTGGAGGAAACTGGGGAAAAGTTTCTCTTCAGCCTTGAAGGAACCAAAGGAGTCTAAGAAGCAGAGGAGAGTAGGGAGAGTAGTAGCACTGTATTTATATCTCCTTTATGAGTTTGTAATACTTGCTTTATATCATAGTTATTTGTGTGCCATTTTGGCAGTATGGAATATTAGCTAGAATATTTGACTTCTGGCATTAGAAAAATCTGGGTTAAAATACTGCCTCTAAAATTTACTAGCTGTATGACCACAAATAAGTCATTAACCTCATAGTCTTGGGTTTCTCACCTGTAAAATGTATATAATCATGTTGATATTATCTAATTTATAGGTTTGTCTCAGATATCAAATGATTTAATCAATGAAAACACTATAAATGCATTTTCTCTCTCTCTCTCTATTTCTCTCTCTCTGCCTCTCTGTTTCTGTCTCTTTCTGTTTCTCTCTCTATATAATATTTGTATACATAATCTATATGTATATATACATATTAATATTTTTCTTTGTCTTTTCCTCTCTGCCTCTTTGTCTGTTTTTCTTTCAGTCTCCTTGTCTGTCTGTCTCTTTTATACACACACACACACACACACACACACACACACACACACACACACATATCCCTCTCCATATCTTTGACTTTATCAGTACAGGAAACTCCTATTGTAGAAATTCACTCCACTGATAAAGATTAGTGACTCATCTTTAACTCATACATTTGGAGAATTGTTGAAGGCACAAAGAAAGGTAAAATGTGGCAAGACTGGAAGCTAAGAATTTCCAGTTCTATGGTCTAAGGCCTAATACTTATCCATACAGTGCCATGTTAACTCTCCAGTGGTTGTGCTATTGCTATTGCTATCTATTTGTCTTCCTCTCTCCTTCCAGTACCTACTACCACTAAGTGTTTTATAGGAGGTTGACCCCCTAATATATGTTATCTAACCTAAGTTGTGAGGATCCTTTCCTCCATCTTCTACTCTCACAGATGAATCTTGGGTCCCCAGACCTTGGCTCATGGTTCTAAAGGTCCTGCCTGAAAAGTCAGGTCTGATTCTCTAATGCCATTGACTCAAGCTCCCAAGACTCTACTTCTTCCCTCAAGAATGTCCACGCCAATAAAAATGTATTAAATATCCACTATGTGCCAGTTAGAGAAGTTAAGTGATGCTGTGGATGGATCCTCAGGCTTGGAGTCAGGAAGATCTGAGTTCAAATTCATCCTGACACTTACTGGCTATGGGAAGTCATTTAATCTCTGTTCACCTCAGTTCCACATCTACAAAATGGGGAATCATTGGAGAAAGAAATGACAAACCTCTCTGGTATGTTTGCCAAGAAAACTCCACAAAAGTCCATGGATTCCTTAGAATGACACAACTGAACAACTGAACAACAACAATGCCATTTGCCAAACATTATGCTAAGCACTGGAATGTCTTTTGAGAAGTGATTTCATCAGACAGCCTTAAGTAACTTTGAGAAAAGGGCATTTATTAAGTTGGTACAATAAAAAAGTTGGCACAAGCATTTCCCCAAAGGATTGTGACACACTCCCCCAAAAGAACATATAAAGTCCAGATGAAAGTGGGTTCAGACATAGACAGCACATATAACAAAGGGGTAATGCATAGCCCTTGGTTACTGAAAGTCCTTTTCTCCCATTCATGAGAACCTCAAGAAGTCCCCTTTAAAAAGGGTATAGAGTAGTTTCCTTGCTAGAAATATAGATACTTGAGTTCACTCTGTCCTTGAGTCTATGCAAACACTGCCATTTAACCCCAATCATTGGGAATATCATTATGGCAGGATGGGTGGAGATCTAGCATCCTCCAGATACTCAGAAGCTTTCAGGATCCTCCTCTAGTCAATGGGAAGGATGATGACAAGACTTGGTCAAGAGCAAAACTGAGGCCTCTCTTCCCCCTATCCAAATGTTTCCTCCTCAGAAGTATGCTGCAAAGCCATACATCCTCCAATTTCTCCTTCTCAACTCATTTGAAAACTTTTAATAAATTGATGCACGGTCAGTTTTCTTTTCCTATTGGAATAAGGTTCTTGTGCAAAATTATTCCAGTGTTAAAGACTTTCAACCTTTAATCTAAGATCTATGAGTAATTGTTTTATTGATTTGAAACAGATCTTAGCTTATTAAACTATCAAGGCAAAATTGTTGTAGGTGTTAACTTCACCTTTTCACATATTTATTGTGTTCATAAGTAGATGAACAAGAATAGTCCATTTAAGATCAATAAGAATGTGTCAACTCAGTTTTTCTTTACAAAATGGAGGCTGTTACAATGTGATTCCTATTGCCTATATGAAAGCTTCAATCACTTTGATGGACTCAAATGCTTCAGTAATTACACATTGCCTTTGATTAAGATCTTCAGACTTGGAGGAGACATAGAGTTAAAAAAAAGTTAAGCAATTTTACTGGCCCACAGGACAAATTTTTAAAATGAGAGATTAATTTCTTTCTTGTGGTCAGCCAGACCATACAAAGATGCTGTTTTACAATTGAGGCAGGGGTCACAAACTCTTGTTTAGCAAACACAAAGAGTTTCAACTAGCTTGAGCAGGAAAATTTATAGCAAACAATTGAGGACCAACAGTAAACTGCATGGACCTTAGCCACACAAAATGATTGCCTGAGGAAGGGGTTACAGTTCATTCACTCTTTCATTCAGTCTTATAGTATTTGGGAACATTTTGCAAATTTGTTTTGCTCCTGGCACAATTTCTTTGCCTTGAAGACTCATGGCATACTGAATGTTTAAATTGGCAGCATCATAGGAGACTCGGGGGATTTATGTATGTTTATTTTCCCTTCAATAAAAGCAGCAGTTTTTGTTCAGTTCTTTGCAAGCTGGAGGTCTCACATGTTTTGAGGTTAGTGAGTACATTTAATAAGAGAGAGAGAACACTTTGAGCTGGGTGGATCATGGAAGGCATGGTGTCACCAGAAATGAAAGAAGCAAAAGATTATGGAGGGTAGATATAAGAAGGGAATGTGTTACTGGAATAGGGGACAGACTATTTAAATACACATAGGCAGAATAGCAGTACATCAGAACTATCTGACTTTATCACTTATCTCACACATCATATTTGGCTCTGAATAAGTTTTATTTCCAAAATTCAACTCCTCCCCATTTGGCCTCTAGCCCACAAAGAATGAAGATTTATTACCATCTTGGATAGTCCAAAGAAAATAGTGCTGGCTTTAATGTACAGTCCTAAAGATTAGTTCCCCCCCCCGAAAATAGCTAATAAAACCAACAATGACCTAAGGTATATAAGCATATAGCTGAAAACTATCTCTGACTCTCAAGATTAGTGTAGCTAAGAAGGAATTTACAGTCCTGTAGATACCAGTCTCTGCATGCTAGTTTGTGGAATTATAGTGTGACTTCTGTAAAATTTCAAAGAATCTTAGGCTTCTAAAAGTAAAAGAAACCTAAGGAATCATAGTCTAATACACCTTCTTACACCTTTACAGCTTCTTCAACAAGTGGTCAGATTGAAGGATATCAACTTTCTTTTCTTCCTACTCTCCCTCCTTCTTCCTTCCTTTCTTCCTTTTTTCTTTCTCCCTTCCTCTCTCTCTCTCTCTCTCTCTCTCTCTCTCTCTCTCTCTCTCTCTCTCTCTCTCTCTCTCTCTCTCTCTTTTTCTTTCAGACATAGATAATGAGGAAATTTGGGGATTTTTTGCCTTCTCTGTGAGTGGGAGTAATGTGAGAGGGAGAGAATTCATAATTGAAGGTAAAGTAAAATTGAATGTAAAAAAAACTTCTCTAGGCTTCAATTCCCCTTTTTTGTAAAATATATGAACCAAACTCTATCACCTCTAACACCCCTTCTAGCTCTAAACTCTTTGATCCCTTAGAATAACTAATCAGTTTTTAATTTGGCAAATATTTGAAGACCTTTACCATATTTCTCCTCTCTTTCCCCACTCGCTCTCTAATTTTTTTTCCCTCAATGATATCTTCCGTTTGCTAGGCTGACTTCTCCATTTCAGTTTAAGATCATTAGACATAGAACTGTAAGAAACCTTAGAGGTCAAATCCAACCCTCTCATTTTATAGATAAGGAAACTAAGGTAAGAAAGATTAAGTGATTTACACACAGCTATAAAGTGTCTAGGTCAAGATATGAATGTAGGTCTTCCTGTTTCCTGGTCCAGTTCTCTGTCCACTAAACGAGCTAGCACCTCTTTTAATCGTTTATGGGCATTTTTCCTTATCACTAAGCAATAAAATTCATCAATCCTGTCATCAATCTCTATAACCCTCAGATAAACTGAGACTCTTTGATGTTGCCTTGAAAATGCAATAAACCTTTTCAAAATTTTACCACTGACACTACCTTAAGACCTATTTTCTGTCGTAATATTGGTTTTCACTTTCACATGTTATTTATTCCAAGTACCTCATTCTTTTCCCAAGCAGCAACCTCATTCTCTTCCCAAAGCAGCTGCATTTTGATTTCTAAGTAGGGTATGCCCCAGGGACATAGCAATCCTAACTCATTTAGGAAGTTGGACAACAAATGTCTATGTGTACCACTGCTAATTACTGTGGAAGACACAAAAGGAAAAGCTATAACCCCCAGACCTTCATGGAGCCCAATAAGACCCACATAAATTAAATAACATGGAGCTGAATGGAATCAGATGTAACAATAACAGCATCTTGCAGTAGATTTACTTAACTGTTAGTAAAGGTAGAACAATCAGCAAAACTAAGGCTGATGGATGAAGCATAGTATGAGACCTATGTATGAATTTGCTAACTCTGACACTGACTACCCCTGTGACCTTATGCAAGACACTCAATTTCTCTGGGTCTCAGTTTCCTCATTTGTAAATAAAGGGCTAGACTAATTGGCCTCTGTGATACCTTTTAGCTTTAGAGATACACACCTGTGATCCCTTGATAAATGGAGGGGGCACAGATGTAGCTGTTCTTCCAAGGAATGTTCTTGTATTTCTACACTGATAGAATTATAATTAACCAGCATTCTTAAGGGGAAAAGAAGCAATGCAAGAATGTTGATGTTTTCTAAAATGACTTCTTACTTCTGTCCCAAACTAGTTGTTCTTTGACCAATAATAGGTTTCAGAACAAGACACATTTGGTCATTGTTTGAGCCCTAATTGATTCAGAGAGCATATAAATACCAATTGTTTCTGTTTTGGCAGAAATCCCCAGGGTGTTCCTCCTCAACCAAACATACCTGTTAAAGAACTTAGCTCAAGAAAGCCAAAATCTCCCCTTGTATCTAGGGTCATCTCTAGTCATCCAGATCTAAATCTGGTCACTGGACAAACAGAAGTTTGCTATTTTTAGGGGGGGAAATCTTCTTTTGGATCTCCTTTGAGAATTGAAATCAATCTATAAACATTTATTATAGTACATTATGTCCCAGGCATTATGCCAAGTGTTAGTTATCAATACCTGCTGCTTTCTCATCTGGAACTAGGTTGTCTAGATCCTGATCCAGGCTGTCTTTGGGTGTCCACAACTTTTGAATTTGAAAGGCATCTTTTATAGTTACAGAAGGACTTTGAAACATCTTTATAGCTAGATGGTACAATGGATAAAGGATTTAGGATGTTATTGTTGTTAGTCATTTCAGTCTTATCTGACTCTTCAAGATCTTATTTGAGGTTTCTTGGAAAAGATATTGGAGTAGTTTGCCATTTTCTTCTCTAGTTCATTTTATAGATGAGAAAACTGAGGCAAACAGGCTAAAGTGATTTGTCCAAGGTCATATAGTTAGGAAATCTTTGAGGCTTACTTTAAATTCAAGAAGATAAGTCTTCCTGACACCAGACTCAATACTCTATCTACTATGCCCCAATTCAATCTTCATTTCTGTTCTTCATGAAGAAAATTAGAATTTTAGAATTAGAAGAGATTGTACATCTTCTAGTCCATTCTACTAATGGTATAGACAAAGAAATGTATTTAAGGAGATCATATGACCTGTTCAAATTAGTGGAAGAAAAAGAGATGAAATATGGGAAGAAAAGAATCTATATGTATAGGGATATTTATAGCATCTCTTTTCTGGTAAACAGGGAATTGGAGGTTGAGGGAATTCCCAGCAGTTCGGGAATGACTGAACAAATTGTGTGGTATGTGATTGAGATGAAATGCTGTTCTATTACGGGCAATGATGAGCAGGATGCTCTCAGTGAAAAATTTACAGATTTATGTAATGGGATCTGTACCTTATACAAAATAAAAACAATACTTCAGAATGATCAGCTGTGAATTAACTACCTTTTCTCAGCAAATGCTGTGACCCAAGAGAACGCTGAAGGATTTATGATAAAGAATGCTATCCATTCCAAAGACAGAGCTGATGGTGTATGAATACAGACTAAAGCATTTTTTTCACTTTATTTTTCTTGAAGTTTCTCCTTGCATGTGTGTGTATGGGGAAGGGGGGAGGTTTGTTTACTTTTACAACATGACTATTTTAGTAATATTTTTCATAACTACACATTATTAACTTACACTAAGTCACTTGCTTTCTCAAAGAGGTGGGTAGAAGGAAGGGAGGGAATTTGGAACTCAAGGCTTTGGAAGCAAATGTTGAAACGTGTTTCTGCATGTAGCTGGAGGAAAAAATAATCAAAAACAAATTAGTAGAAGAGTTAGGACTAAAACAGATCTCTTTACTCAGGCAAAGGAGTTCCTTTTAAGGAAAGAACAGAAAAGTGAAAAATCTGCCAAAAAATGTATGTATGTTACAGTCAACTCAAGATATTCCTATAATTATTTCCTTCCTTTTTAAACACTTTTAACTTTCTGTTCTGTTTTCTTTTCTTCTGACTTCAAATGAAGTCATAGAATTTTAAAGTCAAAAGGGACCTTCAATTCTATTCTGTACAACTTTCTACCAAACATAGGAATTTCCTCTTGAACCCTACTTAAAGTTTGTGTGACAAGAATCTTAAGAGCTTACAAAGTGTTCGATTCATTATTAATAGTTGTAATTTTTAGAATCAGAATTTGTTGTGCCTTCTCCATTATTCTCAGTCTACTATATGAAACTAGACTGAATAAGTCTATTATAAATGTGGTAGAGTGGAAAGAGCACCCATTCTGAAATAAGAGGGCATGAAGTTCAAATGCCATTTGTGATACTTTTATATGACCTTTGGCAAGTCACATAATTTCCCTGGATTGCCATCCCTCAATCTATAAAAGGAGAGATGGACTTTGAAGTTTCCTTGAGCTCTATGTCTTTGACTCTTAGCCCCATGAAAGAAAATCTTACAAATATTTGAAGATAGGTGATATATTTATATTATTTTTCTTTTAATTATGTCAAATATCTTCAGTTATTTTAATTGTTGTTTATATGACATAACTTCATTAACCTTGTCCCAATCTCTGGATGTAATTCAGCTCATAAGTTTTCATTTGTAGCATCAAGAATGATCTGACCAATACAGAGTAAAATAAGACTATTGGATCCCTTGACATAAAACTTGTATTTCTAAGATCATATGATAACGGTGGTGGTGGTGGTGGTGGCATACTGTTGATTCCTATTTTTAGTCAACAAAACTCCCAGTCATTGACATGACAAAAGCCAGGGATAATCTAGAGCACTTGGTATTTTTCAAAAATAACTATAAGACTATACATGTATCCCTATTACATTTTTCTTTTTAGCTTTAGCCCATCATTCTTTTTTTTAATCTTGATTCCAAAATGCAATAAATTAGTCATCCCCCGCCAGACTTGTGTTATCTACAAATTTAATAAGCAAGCCTTCTACTTCTGCCTCTGTCTTTATTAAAGATGTTAAACAAGAGAAAAGCTTGTAGTATACCACAAGAGACTCCCTCCAGGTTGACATCAATCCATTAATCAACACTCTTTGGGAGTTGTTCAGACAACTGAATCTAATTGTCTTATTAACTAGCCCATATTCCTCAACTATTTTCCTAAGAACATAATGAGACTGTAAAAAAATTTTTTGAAATTGAGTTATACTAGGCTTTCTGTATCTCCTTGTTTTATGCTTCATAGGTGTCAATAATATGAGGTCAATTAGGCTTAAGAGTAAGCTAGGTGGTTCAGTGAATAGAGTACTAGGTCTGGAGATTGGAAGACCTTAGTTGAAATCTGGTTTTGGACACTTATTATCTGTGTGATCTTGAGCTAATAACTTAATCTCCATCTTTTTTTTTAAATTTTATTTATTTAAGTCAATGGGGTTAAGTGACTTGCCCAAGGTCACACAGAAATTATTGTCTGAGGCTGGATTTGAGTTCAGGTATTCCTGACTCCAGGGCCAGTGCTCTATCTACTCAGCCACCTAGCTACCCCAACCTTTGTCTTCTTTAACCCTCTGGAGAAGGAAAGAGCAAACCACTCTAGTATCTTTATTTAGAAAACCCTGTGGACAGTATGATTCATGAGATCATTTAGAGCTGGATATGATTGAATTGCCTGTTAGGGTTATTCTTCTTGATATATCTTTCAAGAAATCTTGTCTTATTTTGACATATTCATGGAAGTTACTGTTAGAGGAATATCTTTAAGGTGACATCTTGCTCTAATGAATTTTTTAAACAATAGTCAATAGACAATAAAGCCCATGCCACTTATGTGTGGAATTTTATAGTCTCTGTTTTAAGTTAATTGCATGACAATATAGATGTATTTTGTTTGCAGGACCCTGGCTGTCAGTTAAAGCTTTATCAAAGATGTCTTCAATTTATGTGTAACTTATCCTAATGAAGATTTTATAGAAATAGGGAAAATAAGCATAGAGATAGGAATTCATTAATATTTTCTTGGTTACCATTTTCCAAATTGTCCCCCCCCCCAACATTTGGTATCCTTCCTCCCTTTTTTGGAAGATTTAAAAACTCAATATCTCAGTGCTCTCAAAATTTCATCAGTTTGATCAGATCTTTTTTTTAATGTATTTAATCATGTACATTGCTTTTCCAGGCTTTGTTTTCTTTAGTGTCATTTCAATTTTCACATAAATCAAACTGGGGTCTATGGTATTACAATGTCCAAATGTCATGACTTCATTTCCATTAATTGAGAAAAGAGTTTATTGTAGAAACATTGACATGTCTCTTCCTTTTTGGGGAGTTTAATCATTGTCCTCTTGTTTCAATCTTTAATTTTTAGATGATTTCACTTGGATTTCTTTTTTTTTTTTTGCAAGGCAAATGGGCTTAAGTGGCTTGCCCAAGGCCACACAGCTAGGTAATTATTAAGTGTCTGAGATCAGATTTGAACCCAGGTACTCCTGACTCCAAAGCTGGTGCTTTATCCACTATACCACCTAGCCGCACCCCATCACTTGGATTTCTTGCCAAATATTCTGTATTCTTCCTTCATTGCCCCTTTATGTTTTATGAAACAATATAACTCATAGACTTCTGACATTCTCCTCTGTAAAATTTTATGAAAGACTATATGCTAAATCAGTGCTGCCATATTGCTCCATTTGGCAGTTGCTAAGTCTCTTTGTTAATGTAATAGCTTTACATTGGTTTACTTTCTTAAGGAAATAAGAATAGTATGTGTTGATGTCTGTTTTTATCAATTTCTTTTTTGTTTTAGCACCAATAATTCCTTTAAATGTCACAACATTTCATACCTTCCTAGTTTTTTCTTTCTTCAAATGTAGTATTGATTTTGATTTTGGTCATAGCAAGTTAGTGCTTTGATAGTACATGGACATCTGATTCAGAAATAACTCTTATATAAGTAATGAGTTGCTTCCTCTTTGTTATTTGTATAACATTGTAAGTTTTAGTGACACTATTTAATTTTCAATCCTGACTAGTTTCCTTTTGTAAAGCAAAAAAAAAAAAGATAGTATAAGGTAAGATCAATTTAGATCAACCTTAGCAAGAGACTCACCCAAGTGAAGAAATTCCAAAGATATTTAAAGATGAAAGTGAAAGTCTAGAAACAGAAGAAAAATGGAAAAGATTTATAAAAATCAATTTAATAAATTATTTTCTTCACCAAAGACAATGGAATCATAACAAATAAACCCTAGCATTACAATTCCAATTGGCTTATAAAGGACTTAAAAATGGCATTAAATAGAAAAAATATGAAAAAAGTAGTCAGAATGAACAAAGTATATATAAAGGAAAAATGCTACAGACATTACAATTATTAGGATATTGAGGGATCATTTCATAAGCAAGGAATATTTCATGTAGATAAAGACATTAAAGGTATGGAAAAATGAATTTAATTAAGTCTAAAATTAAGGCAACCAAGAAAATATAAATAAATCCTAATCTAAAAACCTATTCTTTCATCCATATAAGATTCTTTTGACAATAATTTGTTCAGAAATGAACAGACCCCCCCCCATGGGTTTATTAGTTGGGAATCAGGGTTCTGAAAGTGATAATCAAGAAAGGAGCACAGATGTAGAAAATGTAAGATTCTATTGTGCTTATTATTTGTTGATTATAAAAAAGTATTTAATTAGTGGAACAAAAGACTTCTATATAATTTCTTTTTCAATAAAGTTCCTCCCATTTATACATCTACATCATTCAATATTTTTTGGATGATGCAGCAACAATAACAAATCCTATTTAATTATTTTGTAATAATAAACATTAAGTGATATATGAAGCAGGAAGATATATGTTCATCAAAAGTATTTGTGACTGTGTTGTCCTCCAATATGGATGACATCATGCTGATTGTATCAAGTCCTAGAACTTTTCAGGCCCTCCTGGAAGCAGCTTGTAAAGAAGTTTGACCTGTCTCTTCATTCAAGAAAGATCAAGTGAATGAAGAATATCCAGTTAGACTTTGATATGTTTTACATGGACATCCTATAGAGCCTAGCTATATAGGTTGGGTAGACAAAACATATGAACAACAAATTGGGTCTGAAGTTGAAAAGAAAGAAAAAAAGCAGTCTGGTTTGCTTTTGAGAGATTTCAAAACTCCTTTACTAACCTTAAACTTCACATGAAAGCTAAATATCCACACTCCATTAGTATTTGCTATGTGACAGCTGCAAAATATAACCAAAAAAGAATTCCAAAAAAGAAAACAAAAATAAAATGTATCATAAAAAGGTATCATTTGACTGAATGACAGGAAAAGAAGATAAAGTGGAAATGTGGTTTGAGTGAGGAATGATAGGTGAACGGCCAGAGTGCTCCTTCATAAATAGATTTAGTATTGTACCTACAAAACTCCTATTGCTTACTTAACCTGCTTAAACAAATTTGCTATGAAAAGAAAAGGAGAGACATAATTATAACAATATCAAGACCATTCCCTTAAGGGCACAGATTGACCTGACAGATACCATAATAGAGGGAAAATACTCAGTTCATTTGATTCCAAGCATAAGTCATCTGATAATCAACCTGAGGTAAAGCTCAACATTATTCATAGGGTATCAGGCTCAGGATTAAGTAGGTGAAGAAATTTCTTGATCAGAAAGGAAAAAGTACAATGGGGAAACTGAGTCAAAAGACTATTACCTTAGACCAGCCAAAATCATCTTCTCAACTTTCCCCAGGGACAGAGATCCACCAGTTCTCAGGCTGTAGTACATGTCATTTTCTCTTTGAATGGTAGGCTCTTGATTTGTTTGTTCTTCATTCTCCAAGTGGTGGGCTATTGGCTTCAAACAACCATACCTAAAATCAAACTTAAAAAAATATCAGATTACAGTACCATGAGAATTTACTTCAAATACCAAATTTTCATTAACCTAACATAAATAAAGAAAAAAGAAAGATAAGAGATAAAGAATAGAAGAATTACCCAACCAAGGAGACTCCAACAACCTGAAGATCTGGCTAGGGAAGTCCCTTGATGTCATAATTCAGTCTTCAGGGTCTCAATTAGGAAAGTCCCTTTGGCACAATGTCCTCTCTGAAGGACTTCATTTTGAACTTCCAAAGTCCATTTTCCCAAGACCTTTTAATGCTTATAATGCCACAATAGTGGCACAGATCCAAGGGTTTACAAGACTGAACTCAGGGATCCAGGAATTTCAGTCAAAACACCCTCAAATCCTAAGTGCAATCACTTTCTCCAGGTGCCCTGTGATAAACAATCATAGATGGGTCAAATCCCCAGGCATGGACCCCAAAACATGTTTACTAGGAATGTTCCCCAGACTCCCTGTCCCAGAACATGCTTTGATCAACAAGCTTTGGTTCCGTGTGCTTAGAAAGTTCCTTCTCCTTGGACCATGATGGCTGATAGGGAAGATCACACTTTAATGCTTCACCCTTCACTTGGCCTGACATATATTTGGATTTGGAACACACCAACTCACACACTCACCCACAATGAGAGAGAAAATAAACATTATCTTGTGTGGGGAACTTATGCATTCCCTCATGAGATTTATATCAATTTATATGGGGAAACCAGAAACATCACCCATGGAGAGAGAAACACAACAACTTATATGGGGAACTCAATACTCCATAGAGACACACAACACAATATAGTGGCCTCATTTGTAAAAAGAAAAAGTTTTCAGTCTAGAAGAGACAAAAGAGGTTATATAACTTAATAATCAAAGTCCACAAAGTAACAATATCAATATGATACATTGGTTGGAAGGAGAGCATAAAAATATTTTCATAAAGTGACCCATATGGATAGAGAGAGAAATCATTAAGATTATTAAAATTAAAACATGAATAAGTAAAGGGGTCAATTTGAACTTTTCCTTCTATGGATATCAGTATGCTCCCAAAATACTGTGTCTCAGCATAT
This sequence comes from Macrotis lagotis, assembly GCF_037893015.1. Lineage (NCBI taxonomy): Eukaryota > Metazoa > Chordata > Mammalia > Peramelemorphia > Peramelidae > Macrotis > Macrotis lagotis. The sequence continues at coordinate 235,375,297 of NC_133658.1, read as the reverse complement.
ATCATATTATAAAAAGGCAGGCCAGTGGAGACATAAGGAATATTTGAAAGGGTATTCAAGTCTGGGGAAATAATTAATGGAGGAGATGCATGTCTAGAAGAATATGCTTGAGGCATCTACTCTGCCATCTTGTTCAATCCATCTCCAGTCAAGGCTCTAGGCCATGTCTGAGTATAGTCTTCAGTTCCCGTGAGGCACAGTATTTGCCACTACCTCTACACCAAAGAGTTCTTTTTCTACTGTGCACCCATTCCTTCCCAAAGTGCTAAACAAACTTCCAGACACTATTCATACAAGGGGCATGGTGCATTCTGTCATCCCCTGTAGAAGATACTATCACAGTGCCATCCTTTCCTTCTGCTATTATTTCAACAACATGGACAACATCAGTAGCATGTCTCTTGACCCATGCCTTAGATCCTACTTTTAAATCCCTATTGCCAAGGACATTACTTTGGGAGCTGACTGAAGATGGTACTGATATCTGTTCCCATTGTTCTTTAAAGTTAGATAGAAATCACCAACTGAGTTACTAGTGAGTCAGTGACTTGCAAAATGACTTGAATCTCTCCTACATAATCTGAATCTATTACTCCCCCAATACAAATATCCCTTCAACAGCCAACTAGGTCTAGGCAATATGTGTCCAAAATGGCCAGGTGAAATTATTACCCCAATCCCCATAGAAACAATTACTATTTTCCCAGTTGGTAAATCCAAAGGGGCCAGTGTGTATAAACTGTAACCAGCAGAGCCTGCAGTTCCTAAGAAGGGAGGTCTAACATGTAGGTTGTAAGTCTACCATTGCAATGTTGTGCCTTTTGGTCCCTGCATTCTTATCTGAATATTAGGGCATCATTTGCCTTAAGGGGACCAATCCATCTTTAAAAGTTTATTTAGTTGTTGTTGTTGTAGAATCTCAAGTAAATTGTCTTTCCAATGAACATATGAATTTATTAAATAAATTTCTAAGTTTCTCTTTTAATAATCCAGTCATTCTTTTTGTTAATCCTTCTGCCTGAGGGTAATAAGGTATATGATTTATCCATTGCATATTATGATAAGCACAGTATTACTCCATCTCTCTTCCCTTGAAATGGGTATCATTATCACTTTGTGTCTGTAAGGGAGATCCATAGTACAAGGTAATATCTATAGTTCTACAATTATTCTTTTGTGTAGCATTCCTATAATGGACAGGTTACTAGCACTTCAGAGTAAGTGTTCACATAGGTGCACATGTATCTACATCCTTTATCAGAGGGAAATGGACTTACATGATCTATTTGTCAAATCTGAGCAGGTAATTTTCCTCAGGCCAATTCACCTTTAACAGTAGAGAATCAAATGCTCTTTTTTCCATCTGACAGAGCATTCAGTTTGAATTTGTTTCAAGAGAGAGATCAGAAGAGATATTCCCCTATCTACTGACAACCTATATAAGGCTTGGACCCTGAGGTGTCTGGCTTGCTTGTAGACCCATTGAACTGTTTGTTTTCTTCACTGTCCTTTTGTTATTGAAGTATGGCTATTTCTGCTAGTTGGTCCACATGGACATTATACTCACGCTCCAATGTGTCCACTGTGATGTGAAAACCTGAGATGTTAGTAATGTGATCATTCTCATATATCTTATCACAATACTTTTCCCCATACATCTGTCCCATGAATTTGTCAGTTATTTCCCTTCCAAATAGACATCCACTAAGTCAAACCATTAGCTACTACTCATGAATCAGTAAAGATATGGCATTCTTTTCCTTGTTTGGATTTAATTGCTGCAAGAACCACCAGTAATTCTATTAATTGACTGGTTCCTCCCTGTCCAGAATTTTCCAGTCATTGAAGTAGTAGAATTATATACTACTGTTTTTCCTGACCTATATACTTAGTTGACCCATCTGTAAACCAAGAATGTTTCTTTTCTTCCTTATTCAAGTGGTTATATCCTTCTCCCCCATTTTACTAATGAATTTGCAATTACTTTGGCTAGCGGCACCTCATTTTGAACCACTCACATTTCTGAAATCTTTTCAAGTAATAAAACCAGGGAATAATGGGAATTTGGGGCCGTAAAATCATGCCCTATAGTCAGTTGCTTCATTTCCACAAATACCCAATAAGCAGCTAGGAGCTACTGTTCAAAGGGAGAATAATTTCCCCTGCCTTAGGTAATATTCTTGACCAGAAGCCAAGGGCACATTTTTCTCTTGTTGTTTTTGCCACAAGTTGCAGTTTGCATAACCTTCCTGGATAGAGAACTGCAATTCCATGAGACCCTCCCCTATGTGCCATAAATCAAGGGTATTTTGTATAGCTGCTTTACTTCTTCAAAAGCCTTTTCTTCCTCTTGCCCCTGCTCAACTCATATTTTTCCTAGTAACCTGATATAACAGGCATAATATTTGTCCTTAATGGGGGGATATACATTCTCTAGTACCCAAATAATCCTATAAATTTATATGTCTTGATCTTACTAGAAAAGGATAGGAAATCCAGGATTTTCTGCCTAGCTTTGGGAAGTATTTCTCTATATCCCTAATTCCCATGTATTCTTAAAATTTTTTCTGCTTGGGCAGGACCTTGTATCTTGTTTGGGTTAATTTCCCATCCTCTATACTTCATGTACTCTATTAGCCTTTATAACTGCCCTTTTACCATGTCCTTATATTAAAATATAATCAATGTAATGTGCTATTTGTACTCCAACAGATTTTAATTTACTTAACTGTTCAACCACTACCCTATAACAAATTGTAGGACTGTGTATATAGCCCTGTGGCAGTCAGGTGTCTTCCCTGTCATGAAAAAGCAAATTGGTTCCACAGAGAGGGGTCTTTGGGAATTGTAAAGAAAGCATTAGCTAAATCTATCACTACATACAGCAAATAAAGGAGAAGTTACCTTTTTTAACAGCCTGTAATCTACAGTCATCCTCCAAGTCCCATCATATTTTTCCTCTGGACCACACAGAATTATTCCATTCAGTAGTGGTAGGAGTCAACACTCCTTCCTTCACGTTGTTTTTAATAGTGGCAGTAATCTCCTCTTGTCTTCTAGGTATTTTATAGTATTTTAAAATTATAGTTCTAGAGGGGGACAGCAATGTCACTGGAGGTATTTTTACTTTTCCTACTATCACAACCTTAATGGGCAGAGCATGGACTGCAAACTGATAGTGTCCATTAGATAACTGCAAAGTCATTCCCCTTAATATATCAATCCCAATTATATTCACAGGAATGGGTATAATCACTACTGTATATTCCATATATACACTGTATATTTCGGGGTAACTATCCAATCTTAATTGGCAAAGCTACTTGTCAAGCAAGTATCTCTTTCCCTCCTAGTCCTGTGATTATCATAGATACCCTTTGTTTAAATTTATTAGGGTTCCCATAAATTAAAGTGGTCTCTGCTCCGGTGTCAATTAAGGCTTTAGCCATGGCAGTGGAATCATTTTTCCAATAAATAGCAATTTGAGGTAATTAGCAATGTGGGGTTTGTTATCTCTTCTCCTTATTTCTCATTTGTACTAGCGTTCACCTATTTTCCTTATCTCCTTTCAAATACTGGAGGCTAGGATAAAGCTCTCCAGGGGGTGGTGCAGTGGGTGTTTGCCTCAGCTCTCTCACTTGGAAATTCTCCAACTTCTTTTCTTTGTAAAAACCTTTTCAATTCACTAGTGGTTGCCTATCTATTCTCAATTGCTCCACTTTGATCCTAAGCAATGCAGTAAACAAATCTTTCCAAGACATCCATCCTCCTCGTTTCAGCACTCTCTACATTTCTTTTTTTACCCAGTTTACTGTTTTATCCCTAAGGGGGGAGTACTTCCTACTCTCCCAGGTCTCCTACAGTTGAAATTTTCTCTAATACCTTCTTTCAGGGATTTTCCAGTTTCTCCTAATCTTATTTTCTTCCCCTTTTCAATGGAGATTTCTTCTAAACAGCATTTGCAACATTTAGGGACTCACCAGGACCAGTAAAGTCCTGTCCATTCTTTTGCTAATGAGGAATAGGGGAGATCCTCCCACCTGGGAATCTCTTCTTTCTTTCTTTTAGCTTCCTTTGACTTTTTTTTTTCTTTCCCTTACTTCTTTAAGAAAGACATTGTGGCACAGATCCTGTTTGTTAAGCCAATTGTAACAAAAGGTTAAGAGCTGTGCAGACTTTTTGCTTGATTGGTTCAGATCTGTCCCTGCAGTAACACTCTTAAATCTTTAATCTTTAAATGAGAACTTAATGAAAATATACTTATGACCCAAGAGATACACTATTAGTTACATGTATGTGTGTATGTGTGTATATGTATGTATATGTGTGTATATATATATATATATATATATATATATATATATATATATATGAATATCAACATAAATAAAGAAAAGGAAAGATAAGAGATAAAGAAGAGAAGCATTCCCCAACCAAGGAGTCTCCAATAACTTGAAAACTGTTTGGCGAAGTCCCTTGATGTCACAACTCAATCTTCGGGGTCTCTGGGAAGGTCCCTTCAGCAGGGCGTCCCCTGCAAAGGGATGGACTTCCAAAGTCCATTTTCCCAAGTAAGACCTTACACTTACACGAAAGTGGCACAGATCAAAGACTGAACTTAAAACATCCAGATCCTAAGTGCAATCACTTTCTCTAGGTGGCTTGTGGTAAACACTCAGGGATGGCCCCAAGTCCCCAGATATGGACTCCAAAACGTATTTACTAGGAATGTTCCTCGGCACTCCCTGCCCAGAAATAGGCTTTGATCAACATGCTTTGGTTCAGTGTGCCTAGTAAGTTTCTTCTCCTTGGACTATGATAGCTGATAGGGAAGATTTCACTTCAACCCTTCACCCTTCACCTTAACAGATACACGGCATTTACTTTTTACTTATAAATGAAACCTATCTATATTCTGGGTTATCAGACATACAGTGAATAACTGATAGCTGATTCATGGTAATGTATTGAAGTTACATCTTTAAACTACCCTGCATAGCTTCATAATTTTTATAAGTGATAGCCAAAATTTTTCCAATGAAAATTCACTCTTTATTATAGGAAACTCATAAATTCTCCTCCTTCAACAAGCAGTGAGAGATGGAGTTCTATTTTCTTGGTTTAAGGTTTTGAAACTTCAGTACTTTAGAATTTAACATCTTATGACCCTGAATAAATACAAAGTTTCAAGGACTTCACAGATGAGGATACTTTGAAGCATCTATGAAACTTTTCCCCCAAGCAAGAAATTATTTTTATTATTATTCATCAATTTTAAAATAAATCATACCCCATTAAATATTTAATATTTTTCAAATATCTATTTTTTCACATGTTTTTAACAACTCAATTTGTAATCTGATAGTATACATATTTATTAAAAAGTTGCTTTTCTAATACGATTTTTTCTCAAATTTCACAATATAAGAATATTTTTAGAAACACAATAATAGCAAACACAACAAAATATACCCCATTAAGTTAAACAGTTCTCAAATATCTTTATCATGTTCTTTAACCAGTCAATTTGTTATCTAATAGTATCCAGATTAAATGAGAAGTTATCTGATACAGTGGTTTCTCACAGTATTTATGACATAACATCATGGATTTAAAATCTTGTATAAAACTTATTACCAGTCAGATGATATCAATTCAGTTGAAAAACATTTCCCAATTATCTTACATTCATTTTATTATCTTTGGCTTTTTATAGTAATCACATCTAAAATCCAGTATAAAGTCATCATGCAATCAAAGAAGCAATAACAATAGTTAACATTTATAATATCGCTTAACATGTCTCAGGTACTATGTCAGTTTACAATCATTTTATCAACTGATCCTCACAACAACTCTTGGAGGTGGGTATTATGCTTATTTTTACCTCATAAACTGAGATAAAATAATTTGCTTAAGGTCACAAAATTCTCAAATTCCTGAGAATGGAGTATAACTCTAGCTTTCCTGCATTTTCCCAACATTTTTATTTTTATCTTTTTGCATTTACTGCCATAAGCAATACTAGAACATATATCATCATATCATAATTTAGTTTCAGGACAAATTTCAAATAAATCAAATCTGATTTATAAATACAAAATCAAAGTTCTAATTTTTCAGGGCTATTAGGTACCTGCACTTTAAAATTTAGAGCCTAGAATTAACAACTCATTTTCAAAAGGTTGAGGTAGTACTTTCACCATTACATAAATTTTTTATTTATTTTCTTTCAAAAGTCTCCCAAATAGCCAGATCAAATCCTTTCATGTTCATAACCTAGCCTAGCCTCACCCTCCCTTTTCCTGAGGCTGTTCCAGTTTAAAGGAGAAGTGGAGATATAGAAACACTCAAAGTGGCAGCTTTGAATTCCTGTCCTCTTATTTTGGTGCTCACAAGACTCTAAAGAAAGCAAAATATGTCTCCTCTTTTGAATCCCTAGTCATTTTGTTAGTTAAACCCTGCTAAGCCTCAGACTTGAATCACTCCCTCTCCATCCCTATCTCCTTCATAGTTATGTAGGTTTTGCTCCTATATACATGCTATTAAATGAAGGTAGAGAAAACCAGACTATTCTCACTGGGTCCACTATAAATTCATGTTAGACAACCTCAATTGGGCCCTCATTGCTGCTAGCCAATCCTAACATATACATGCCTTATCTATTAAATCATTATATCATTCTCTATAGTGGATCTTCACAACTTTCATAACCTCCCATGACTACTCCTCTATAACAACTGAGAAACTTGCTTCATAAAAAATGTTATAGTCACTCAGTATGAGTTCCTTCTACTCCCCTTTTCCTCCTCTCACATCATTCATTTTCCTTCTGCCGCTATCTCCTTCTTCATCCCATCTCATATAAGGTTGCTTTACTATTTACTAATAGATCCATTCCATCTTGTCTCCCTCAATAGATTGGCCACCCTGTCATCCCTTCTCTGTCACTTATTTTCAATCTCTACCTTTCTACTTGTTCCTTCCTTACTGCTTTACAAATATGCCCATGATGTTCCTCAACCTGAAAAACCCTTATTTGATGTTTCCATTCCCATTATCATCCTATATAACTCCTCTGCCCTCCTTGAAAAAACTATTTACAATAGGTGCCTCCAATTTTTCTCCTTCCATTCATTTCTTTATTCTTACTATTCAATTTTGAACCTCATCATTAATCAAAAACACTCTCTCTCAAGTTACCAATGATTTTGTTAATTGCTGTATTCAATAATCTTTTCTTAATCTTCATTCTCCATAACTTCTTTGCTGCCTTTGACTTTGTTGAATGTCCCCTTCTCCTTTATACTCTCTTCTCTATAGGTTTTTAGGGCATCACTTTTTCCTGGTTCTCCTCCTACTTATTTGACCACTCTTTCTCATTTCCTTTCCTGGATCCTCTTCCAGATCATGCCTTTTAACTACAAGTATCTCAGAGTGTTCCTTCCTTTTCTCTTCTTCCTCTTTTCTATGTTTTTTTTTTGATGATCTTTCAGCTCCTAATACGAAAGAGGTTAGAGTTCTACTGTTTTCTACTTACTGAACTAGAGAACTGTGTTCAGTTCTAGGTACCAGTTTAAGAATGACATTTGTCAGGAATGTCCAGGAAGGAGTAACGAGAATGGTAGTTCTATCATTGAGGATCAATGAAAGAAATCATGTATTTTTAGAATAAAGAGAAGACTCAGAGAGGATATTGAGAGAAGTGATTATTTTCAATTATATTAAAAAACAATTATTAAATTAGGACTGAGGTTTTTTTTTTCCCTTTAGTTTCCTCATTTTGGGACCAATCCCAATGGACATTCTCTGAAGGATAGGTTAATAGATGAGATTAGCCCATTCCTCTGGGCACATGCTCTGAGATCTTAGGTGGGACCCTACCCAATTAGAAGACCTTATTTCTGTTTAGAGTGATCTACAGCATCTAATTCAGGTGAATTCTAGCCATAAAGCATTCTACACTTCCATTGCAGTCTAGGGGAACACAGCTCATGAAGTAGAAAATGAATCAAAGTGGGTAGAGGTCTGAGAAAGATGAATTGCTTTGTCCAGATTGCTGGAGGCAGTCTCAAGATCAAGTCATATTCTCAGCAGGAGGGTCTAAAGACCTTTAGCCTACCTTCTCACCAATCAGGGTTGATTTTTTTTACCTGTCAGGGGCACCTCCCTTTTTTTGTTGTTTTTGCAGCACAATGAGGCTAAGTCACAGAGCTAGTGTGTCTGAGGTCGAATTTGAACTTGGGTCCTCTTGACTACAGGGCCAGTGCTCTATTCACTGTGTCACCTAGCTGCCCTGGCACCTCCTTTTTCAAAGGATTTATGCCTTCAGAGATCTTAATGTTTTGTCTTTGGTTACTGAAACTACTGATCATTAACTGATTATCAGTTAACCTAATTAAAAATTGATTATTAATTACCCAGAGACTCTCTCAAGCTTTTCATTCATCTCAAAATGGTTCTGCAAGTATTTAAAGAGTTATCTTGAAGGATTAGACTTGGTTTTAGGGAACTCAGAGAGCAGAATTAGAAGCAATGGAGGACAGTTGAGGTCAAATGTCAGGAAAGACAACCTAACCATTTAGAATTGTCCAAAAGTAGAGATGACTTCTGACTTGTTAAAAATCTTCAAGACAGAAACTGGATAGGATTACTTTGGACCAGATAATTCCTGAGGTCCTTCTAACTCTCAAACTGTATTGTGCTTAGCCTTTCTAGCTTGGAAAGATCCACCAGACCTATGCCCTATTGCCTTCAAGAACTTTAATGGCTGTTGGTTAAGTTATGAATTGGTCCACCCCTTCTGGAAAGCAATTTAGAGTTAAACTAAGACTAAAATTGTACTAAATGACTAAAATGTCTATATCATTTGATCTAGTGATCTCAGTGCTAGAGGTATAATCCAAAGAAGTCAAAGAAAGAAAGGTCCAACATATATTAAAATATTTATAGTGGCACTTTTTGGAATAGCAAAGAACTGGATACAAAATTGTCCTCTGATGTGGGAAGTAGCTAAACAAATTGCAGTAAATGAATATAATTGAATGTTGCTATGCTATAAGAAATGATGAATTTGAAGGACAAAAGAAGTCAGGGGAAGGCTTATGAAATAATATAAAGAACAAGGAAAATAGCATGTATGAACTAGATTGTAAATGCAACAAACAATACAAAATAATTTATATTTATTAAGCACCAACTGTGGCCCAGGTTCTGTGCTAAGCACTAAAGAATACAAATAAGAAAAAGAACAGTTCCTGCTCTCAAGGAGCTCACAATCTAATGAGAGAAGACAGCACACCAAAGGATGGAGCTGAGGGTACTCATTTCAGGGCATGATAGGTAGAAACCAAGGAGGGAAGCAGTAGTAAGAAATGAAGAGTTGGCTAAACTTCTGGGTCTGATTTAAATGGAAGTTTCAGTAAGAATTTTTCACTTTGTCCTATAGTCCAACAAAAAGAAAAACTTCAAGCAGTTTCAAAAATAAAGCATTTGCTTCATGAAACTCACTTCCAAATTCAGTATATTTACTGAACAAATTACTGTCATTCCTTCTTAGCAGTCTTAGATATATGCTTGCTACTTTGGACTTTGTGCCTAAATATTGCAACTGGCTGCAAAATCTGACATCCAATTTCTGATAACAACAACAATTGCAACAATAGATCGTTTTTATATAGTACCTATTATGTGTTGAACACTGTGATAAGCACTTTATAAAATATCTCATTCAATTCTCACAACTTTTTAAGGTAGGCGCCATCATTATTTCTATTATACAATTGAGGAAAATGAGTAACAGATAAAGTGCCTTGCCCAGAGTCATGCAGCTAATAAGTACCTAAGGCCAGATTTGACTTTGTCTTCCCATTCTAGACCCAGAGCTCTGCTTCTTGTACCTAATCCAGATGTCTCAGGTCTCTACTAACCTATGATTTTTTGACCCTTTTTACCCTTTTTGACCTTTTTTAACTAATCTCAAATGGTTGTAGTTCTAATACTCCCTCTAAAAGTAGGAAAGAACAAATACAGGGGAAAAGAACAGAGTCCCATATTCAGTCAATCAATACTTATTACTATATTAAATGATAGTCTTTTTGGTCTCAGAGACTCACAGCACATCTCTTTCACCTAAGCAAGCTTTAGGAAGAAAAGAGGAACAGCAAGACTTATTTTGGACAATTAGAACCTTTGATATGCACCCTAGTTTCCACTTGATAGTCAAGCAATTCCCATGAAGGCCAATAGACCAGAACCAGTTACCGAGTGTCAGCACAGACTTTGAAATATACCTCACCCTTCTCCATCATGCATATCCAACCAGCTGCCAAATCTTGATGTTTTTACCTTCACAAAATCTTTCCTATCAGACTTTTCCCCTCCACTTACATAGCTACAGCTTTGATTCAGGCCCTTATTAACCTTCACATAGATTATTGTCACAGCATTCTAATCAAGTCATATTGATGATAAAATACTTAGGCATAATCTGACTGTTTGATTCCACTATTTCAACCAACTCTAAACTTTCTCCTTCCTCAAGGATAAACTCCTTTAACTTTTAAAGTTCTGTACAATCTCTTCCCCACCTATTTTTACAGCTTCAACTGACATTATTCCTTCTCCTGCATTCTCTAAGTCAGCCAAACTGATCTTCTCCATGTTCCTTACATATAACATGGGTTATATGCTCTCCATATTCCACTATCAATTCTATTAGGTGTTCATCTTTGTGGAACTTCTGGGGCAACATATGAGAATGGCGCCATGGCACAATGTTGTTGTGTTACAGAACTCCTTCAGTTTTGAATGTATGTAGACTGTTTATATGTAGAATGATTCAGGGCAAGGAAAGCTAAAATGCTACCTTCTTCATGTGCCAAGTATGATCAGTAGAGATCTAGGCATTTCATACTTTTTGTATTTTAATTTACCATCTCCATCAAAGTCCTACTCTTGTTTCCTCATCTTGACATGTCAATGATTGCATTCTTCAAGTCTATGACAGTAGAGGACAAACACTGACAGCTATTATGAAGCCAGAAAAGCTTCTAGCAAAGGCCCATTGGCAGAGTTTACATTGTCCATGGACTAGTAGGCGGAAGTTAAGTCTAATGGTAATTAACTTTTGGGTCACAGCAATTCCTTAAGACAGCATGCCAAGTTTTAGGGGATTTTAGTTTTTAAAATGAAAATTTCCTGAAACATAAATTATATTTTAATTTCCCTGTGAGGTAAGTGAGTGCCTTCATTATTTAACCCAGTCTTTTTAGCCTACTCTTATTCCCCTTGGGACGGCAAGGACTTTTAGGGAAGTCGAAAGCATATGGAAATCCTAATGAAGATGCTGATCCTTACTGGCTAGTATTTCAGTTCAGGAATTTTTCAGTCATATCTGATTCTTCATGACCCTATTTGGGGTTTGCTTGGCAAAGATACTGGAGTGGTTTGTCATTTCCTTCTCTAGCTCATTTTACAGAGGAGGAAATTGGGGCAAATGGGGTTTAGTGACTTGCCCAGGGTCATATAGTACAGATTTGAACTTAGAAAAATGAATCTTCCTGACTCCAAGTCTGGCATTCTATCCACTGTGACACCCAGCTGCCTACTGGTTGGTATAGATGTGTTATAGTCACATAATCCTTATTATGTTATGATAGCCTGTCCCAACACTTAAGAGATTGCATGTTGCTTTGGGTAGACAATTGAATTGCTATTTGGAAGTCCAGTTAAGAAAACTATCTATTGGTACAGATTTGCAATGGTCTCTATCTCCAGTCATTTGGCCACTGGATCCAGAAGTCTCCATAGGAGAAAGTGAGACTGGTGACTTTGCATAGCCCTCTCTCTTTTAAATTCAATTCACTTACATATCATGGTATCACAACTCTGATGTCATGATCCTCTTTGATAATGAAGGACAAACAACAACCTCTGTGGGTAATAGGAGCTGCCTCACTGCTGGACAATATAATTCCTCACCCCCTTCCTTCTTGCTCTCTATTTCCTTCTTTCTTTTTCTTTCTCTTTCTCTGTCCTCTCCTCCCTCTGCCCCCCCTCTTTCTTTTTTTCTCTCTCTCTTTTTTTTCCAAGGCAATGGGATTAAGTGGCTTGCCTAAGGTCACACAGTTAAGTGTCTGAGGTCGGATTTGAACTCAGGTACTCCTGACTCCAGGGTCAGTGCTCTATCTACTATACCACCTAGCCACCCCTTTCTCTCTCTCTTTCTTAACCCAAATCTCTCTAGCTCTCATTGATTGGATAGCAATAGATCCCAGATCAAGTGGTTATTGTTTGGGCCCTGACTGGCTCAGAGTGAATAGTTGTAATTATTTCTCTTTTGACCCAAAATCCTGAGAGTTCTTCTGTTCCAGACTATTTTTTTGACTAGGTAAAAGAGATCATTCTTTGCTTCATTTCTTTTTACCTAACCTTAATCATTGAATGGGCATTGCCTCAGTCAAAACTGAGACATCTTAGAGACCTTAGCTTAAAAAGGTCAAGGTCCCCCACTGCATCTACATCTGGTCACTGGACCCAGATGATTCTGGAGGAGAAAATGGGACTCCTAACTTTACACAGCCATTCTTCATTTAAATACAATTTACTTGCATGTCATAGCATCACCTCCCTTATGTCATGGGTTTTTCTAGAAAAGGACACACAACAACAACAGTAATGGTTTTTTTAATTTTTAATTTTAATTTTAAGGCAATAGGGTTAAGTAACTTGTCCAAGGGCACACAGCTAGGCAATTATTAAGTGTCTGAGGTCAAACTTGAACTCAGGTTCTCCTGACTCCAGGGCCAGTCCTCTATCCACTGTGCCACCCAGCTGCCCCAGTGTGATTTAAATTTTTTTTTTAATTTTCTTTTAACAGTAATGATTTTGCAATTTATAGTCTTAGAAAGTTGCCTGGGATTTGGAGAGATTAAGTATCTTTCTATTATATATATCAGAGATAGATTTCTAAATTGGGTCTCCGTTTTCTATGCTGCATTGTCTTCTCAAGTAATTATGTAAGGAAGTAAAAGTCATCATAACACAAAAATATTCATTAATAAACTAACCCATATAAAATTTATTCCCACTCAAACATTCCTCCCTGCTCAGCAACTAGCATTTATTACTTATCTCTTCCTTCTTTTCCCTACTCATCTTAATGATTTTGCTTCTCTAGGCTGATTTTGTAGGCACTTCAAAAGAGAGTGATTGGGCTTTCAAAGGATTAGGAGAGGCCCTTGGGGGAAAAGGACAAACTTTTGACTGTCTTTGCAAAAATTACTCTCTTAATGATCATGCTGTGAAAGTCAAATATTTAATGAAGGATGCCCTATAGTGTTATCATATGAGTTTTGTCAGAAAAATTGTGCCAACAAATTCAACACAATTTGATACTCATTCTAAGAATGAGTGTATGTTGCAATTATAACTAAAATGTGATAAAATTAACCTGTTTTTCACAATTTTTAGGTTCATTTATCAAAATAGGGTCCCATTAAACCTTTCTCCCCATAATTTCATTCTGAAATATTATTCCTATTTGAGTGAAAGCACTTTAAGTAGTCTTTTTCAAATACCAATCATCCTCCTATAAGAGCATCTCCTATGATTATAGCACCAACATTTTTTTTTGTTCCAAGCATAGGTAGGAGGAGAATGTGTAAAACCCTGAGGAATATTGAGGAAGTTAAAGGATAGTATATAAAAAGGGACATGGGATTTGAACATAAGGAGAAGTCTTTCTTTCTTGTTGCCTAGTTTCTTATTTCTTTTTTCTCTCTGGATGCCTTAGTTGAACCATGATAGCCTAAGCAATTTCGATTACGATGACTCACCAAAACAATTCCCATATTTCTTATTGTATGAGTAAGATACAAAATAATTTTCCAGATTCAATACTCTGCATGCTGCATCCATTCGAAAACATAGCTTAGGCTACCACATACATGATTACTAGTCAGAGACTACTAGTCAGAGAACAAATTTTAATTAAAGCAAAAACACTTAATGATATGTTATAGTAAGAAACTTTGCAGTAGAACCTCCACCCTCCTAATTAAATCTGGTGTACACTCTTTTACAAATATGTACAGTATGGGGGAGTGAGAATACATTGGGATCATGTATTAAGGTCATATGTAGGAAAGTGGTAGACCTAGGTTATACGAATGGAGGGTCATCTCATGATTCCAACACTGCAGAACTATCATCTTTTCTGGTGACATTATTGTGCTGATCTCATTGGGCAAGCTCTTTGATTGGTGTGAAATCTCCTTTGGTTACTTTGCTCTTCTTCAACTGGGCATTGTTCTGCTGATTTCTAATCATGCTGGCTGATGGTGTCAGGTCTCTGAGAGGTGATGTTCTTTGTGTACCAGTTTCTGGGCTTCCTCTCTTTAGGGTCATCTGCTAGTCATCAGTCATCAATATAATGACTAGATATCTCCTTGAAAAGGGCAACTAGGTGGCGCAGTGGAGCCCTGAGTCAGGAGAACCTGAGTTCAAATCCTGTCTCAGATACTAAATAATTTCCTAGCTGTGTGACCTTGGGCAAGTCATTTAACCCCATTGCCTTGCAAACCCCCCCCCCAAAAAAAGAAAGGGTAAACTCAGAGTTCTTTAGGTGTAGTCACTACATACCACCAAGGAAAGCTAAACAGTGTACCCCAGTTCAAGACTGTTTTCAAATTCCAGCCCTCTCTTCCAGACAAGATCTCTCTTGGATCTATTGCAGCTAACATTCAAGTGAATAATGAGTCATGGGAATGGGAAACTCAGGAGGTCAGGCCATTTTTTTCCTACCCATTTAGACTACGTTATTGTCTTGGTTATAGAAGCAATTGGTTGTCCAGTGGATTGAAAATCCAGCCTCAAATGCCTACTAGTTATGTAACTCTAAGTAAGTCATTTGACCTTTGATTACCTTAGTTTCCTCAACTGTAAATTGAGAAAATTATAGCACCACTTCTAAGGACTGATGTGAGGATCAAATAAAATAATATTTGTAAAAAGTGCTTAACACAGTATCTGACAATGCACTATATAAATGTTTATTCCCTTCCCTTTCCCTATTTTACGTATATCAGCAGTAAAATATCATTGTTTTGGTGTTATATTTTGATGGGGGGGGAAGCTATTGTTTTCCTTCCTGTCTTATTTGATACAAAATGATAACATTTAAAACTGTTGCTTCTCAGGGGCAGCTAGGTGGCACAGTGCATAGAGCACCGGCCCTGGAGTCAGGAGTACCTGAGTTCAAATCTGGACTCAAACACTTAATAATTACCTATTTGTGTGGCCCTGGGCAAGCCACTTAACCCCATTTGCCTTGCAAAAAACTAAAAAACAAAAACAAAACCTGTTGCTTCTCTACCTCTCTTCTACTCATTTACAACTGAAGACTTCTATATACTGTTATCATTTCATGTGTTTGGTATGTCTAATCTCAACCAGATTCAATTCAGTTCTACAAATATTTATTAAACTTCCAGTAAATACAAGAGAGTAAAGATGTGGATTGACAATGGTAGAAGGAGTTCCTCATCTTGGAGTCTCATATATGGATAAAATCACAGAACCAAAAGGAAATTGAGAAAAAGAAAATCTTTGGAGTAAATTTCTTAAATCAAGATCCAGTATCCAAAATATAAAAGAAATTGATTCAAAATTGTTAGACTGTGTCATTTCCCCATAAAAGATCCAAGTATATGAACAGATAGTTTTCAAAAGTGAACATACAAGCTACAATTAACCATATAAAAAGATGCTCCCAAAACAATTCTGAGCTTCTACTTCAGATCACAAAGTTGAAAAAAATGAAAATGACAAATTTTAGAGGAGTTATTGAAAAAAGTTATATTAATGCATAAATGAAAGAGTTGTGAATAGCTAATCTAGAAAGATATTTGAAATAAGGCAGCAAAAATTAGTTAATTGTGTATACCTTTTGGCCTAACTATACCATTTATAGACCTATATTCCTAGAGATCAAAGAATGAGGAAAAGGACATATATATATACAAATGTTTTTTGTAGAAGTAAAAAAATGGAAACTAAATGAATGCTGACTTTTAGGGGAAGGGATAAGCATATAAATATAAAGGAATATTATTGTGCCATAAAGACTGATGAAATAGACAGTTTGAGAACAAAATAGGAAGACTTTTATTATCTAATGCAGAGTGAAGTAAGCAGAGGTAGAACAAGTTATACATTAACAATGATACTTTAGAGAAAAACAACTTTGAAAGGTTTTAGAACTCTGATTAATACAATGATAAAGCAAGAATCAAGAGGTCTGAAGATGAATCATGCCATCTACCTCCTGATGGGAGTGGGGTAGGTTAGGAACTCAAAATCCAGAATGAGACACCTATATTTGGATATAGCCAATATCAAAATTTATTTTGATCTTCTCTGGATGAGATCTTTAAACATATTTTTGGGTGGGAGGAACAGAGAGAGAGAGAGATAAAGCAAATGCTTGTATAAATATTAATAATAAAAAAACACTAAAACATCAGATCCAGTTCTTATCCCTATTCTTAAATTCATGGCAATATGCTAAGCATTGGGGAATATAAAGACACATATTAAGTATCTTTAGGGCAGACACTATTTTAATTTTCTGTTGTTTGTCTTCTAGTTCCTAGCAAAAGTTCTTCCTTAAGTGTACTAGATGCTAAATATATTTTATTTATTCAATTTCATTGACAGCTGTTTCATCATTCCTCTGATCAAAATCTTCAATGTTTTATGCTCTGATCAATGCTTCACAGTAAACTTTGCCCATTTTATTTTTATTTTTTTTTAATTTTTATTTTTTTGTAAGGCAATGGGGTTAAGTGGCTTGCCCAAGGCCACATGGCTAGGTAATTATTAAGTGTCTGAAACCGGATTTGAACCCAGGTACTCCTGACTCCAGGGCCAATGCTTTATCCACTGCGCCACCTAGCTGCCCCAACTTTGCCCATTTTAACTAAGCCTCACTGACTTCTGGAAACCCTGCTGTCTTCCTTTAATGTAACAATCTATTGATAACTTCCTTTTCATTGAACCAAGCGCCCCTGCTAATATTGTTTCCTTTGTACTATAGAACTATTTAAAAGGGGGTTATACCTTATATTGTTATATATAATGATTGAATATGATCATAGGATCATAGATTTAGAGTTTGAAAAGATCATTTTACAGATGAGGTAACTGAGACCCAGAGAGATTAACTTTTCCAAGTCACACAACAAATAGTAGAGCTAGGCTTTGAGAAGTTAAATGACTTGGGAATTAAGGGAAGGGGTCTTCACATAGATTCCCATAATATGTCAGAGGTATTAATATTACAAGATTTTTGAACCAAAAGTTCCTGTGAACCATGGTTGAAAATTACTTAGAGGAATGGCATAGGGCTATTTTACTCTTATTTTATAATAAACAGAGGCATTGGGTAAGATTATAAATTGGTCTTCTAGATCATAGAATCTAGGTCACAGATACTGCCTGGTATGACATTAAAGTTCAAAGAATAATAATGGCTAATAATTTATATAGTGCTTGCTAAATGATAGGCACTTTGTAAAATTAGAATCTGTGCACAACTCATCTCACAGATTGGGATGAAGACATTGCCTGTTGATCTGTTACAGGGCTGTTACTTTTTACTTGTCTTGCCCATAGTCGATAGTTAATACATGTCTGCTGAAGTGAATTTGGTCAAATACTATCATTTTACAGAAATCTGAAGCTCATTAAGATAACAGTGGATAGAGCACCTGCCCTGGAGTCAAGAGTACCTGAGTTCAATTCCGGTCTCAGACATGTAATAGCTGTGTGGCCCTTGGGCAAGTCACTTAACTCCACTGCCTTGCAAAAAAAAAAAAAACAACTAAAAAAAAAAGATAAGATTTGAACAAGGCCATTCAGTTAGTTAGTGGTAGAGCTAGGGCTGGAGCCCAGGCCTCTTGATTTTCAATCTGATATAGTGTAAAGAGCCCTGGGTGGATCCCTTTTCTAAGTCTAATTCTGCTTCTTTCCATATGTAGCATGGGAAAATCATTTGACCCTTCCTATCTTCCACTTCCTATTCTGACAAAATGACCTCTGTCTTTCTTCCCTTAGGGCAAATTGATGGCACAGTAGACAGAGTGCTGGCCTGGAGTAAGGAAGATCTAGTTAAATGTTGACTCTAGATACTTAATAGCTGTGTGAGCCTCAAGTCACTTGTCCTTATTTGACATAGTTGGAGAAGGAAATGGCAAATCACTCCAATATATTTTCCAAGGAAACCCTAAATGGGGTCGCAAAGTATTGGACACAACTGAAAAAGGCAACAACATCACTTCTAGCTCTAAATTTATGAATGTTTTCCTTTTCTTCAGAATCACAGATGTCTTTATTCATGTGGAGGCTGTTTCTTCTTCAGTTTGAGACTGAAGTTCTCTCTGTCTCTCTGTCTCTCTCTCCCTCTCTCTCTCCAGTCACTGTGCAACCAATACTGCTTTTGTGTGTGTGTGTGTGTGTGTGTGTGTGTGTAATGAGTTGTGTTTCCTGTGTGTATGTGTTGTATGTGTGTTTGTGTGTTCCCTTGTGAGTGGAATATTCTCTCTTAAGAGTTAATATTCCTAGAGAGGTCC
Source organism: Macrotis lagotis (assembly GCF_037893015.1). NCBI lineage: Eukaryota > Metazoa > Chordata > Mammalia > Peramelemorphia > Peramelidae > Macrotis > Macrotis lagotis. The sequence goes on along the minus strand of NC_133658.1, from coordinate 235,356,665 downwards.
TCCCTCTCAGAGTAAAAAATCATTTAAACAATTACCCTGAGACTATTCTTAGAAGGAGGAGAGAGGCCTTGCATTCCCAGTCAGACACCCTCCCAATTCTGCTAGGGAGTGAAACAGTGGACTATTTCCAGAAAGACCTTGCATTGATTCTGTTAGGGAGGGAAATAGTGTAAAGCTTCCAGAGAAGAGACCTTGCAGTCTTAGTCAGTCACCTGTCTGAGAATGGACCATGAGAAGAGTAGCCTTCTTGTTTGATAAGTGCTAAACTAAGAAGACCTTGCATACTCAGACATTAATTCATTTAACAGAAGGTCATTAGAAATCTTCTGATACCCTTGCCATCTGGGTGGTGAGGTAATATTTTATGAAAGCCTTTTATTCTGCTCTTTGTTGCTAGGTAGATTTTTCTTGTAAAGATTGTAACTCTGAAAGCCTTAACCAATCAGGTTGGAAGGGAAGGGGGCTAAGGAGGGGGGGAATTGCACTAGGCTGTATAATCTTGCTTGATTGTCACCTCAGGGAAGCTCCTTGATCTTCACTACTTTGGTGAGACTTGGAGTATGCACTTTTCTTGAGAAAAGCCAAAATAAACTTTCCTTTTTGCTCAGAGGAGTCCCTCTATTTTTTTTTAAGTGGACTTATCTCATACACTAGGTAGGAAGATGGCTCAACGAATAGTCAGGAAGACCTGAATTCAAATCCAGCCTCAGATGCTTACTAGTTGTCATGAACACAACAGGAGAAATGGCAAACCCCTCCTGTATCTTTGTTAAGAAAACCAGGAGGGACAGTATGATCCATGGGGGTCGAGAAGAGTCAGACATGACTGATCAAGCACGTTCCTTCTTTCTTTCTTTTTTATTTTTTTTAGGTTTTTGCAAGGCAATGGGGTTAAGTGGCTTGCCCAAGGCCACACAGCTGGGTAATTATGAAGTATCTGAAACCGGATTTGAACATTTCAGCCTTCATGAGACTTCCATCAAGGTGGCACTTGTACATGTGTATGTGTCCAATTTCCGTGTTCCAGAAGCTTCCCTCAAGATGACACCTGTGACAGAAAGGGGGAGGGGAGAGTCTGTGTGTCTGTGTCCGCGCATGCGTGCATTCAGAACTCAGGAGCTTTCCTCCTGATGACAGCTCCCGGCCCCACGGTTTTCCCACTGGAGGAAGGGAAATAGGCTCGGCCCCTTTAAGAGCCCGCCCACTCCGCGCAGCAGCGGGGTGCTGGGGAGCGGGGGCAATCCCGAATTAGAGGGGTCGCCGTGCGTCACGCTCCTCACGAGCCAATCAGGATGCAGCCGCGAGGCACGCATTACTAAGGCGACGGGAGAGACGCCTCCCCGCCCTAGAGGTTATGACCCCTCGCGGCTTCCTTATCTCGCCCCCCCCTCCCCGTGCTCGTTCCCCGGCAACGAGCCTTTAGGGTCCGGCCGGGCTACCGGGCCGGGCGGAGGGCGCAGCTGTCGAGGGGCCGCCGGGGCCACGGAGCCGGCCATGGCGGGGGCCGCCCGGGAGCTATAACATGAGCCCTTCTCGGCTCGCCGTGCCCCAGCGCCCGGGACTGCGACCCCGCACGGCCGCCGGCCCCGACTAACGGGCGCTTGTCCGGGCAAGGGTGGCGTGGCGGTGCTGCTGGCGGCCGCCCCCGTTCAGGTGAGCGGGCGCGCGGGGCCGGGGAGCGGGCGGGTCACCCGGGGAGCGGGCGCGCGGGGCCGGGGAGCGGGCGGGTCACCCGGGGGAGCGGGCGGGTCACCCGGGGGAGCGGGCGGGTCACCCGTCGGAGCGGGCGCGCGGGGCCGGGGAGCGGGCGGGTCACCCGGGGGAGCGGGCGCGCGGGGCCGGGGAGCGGGCGGGTCACCCGGCGGAGCGGGCGCGCGGGGCCGGGGAGCGGGCGGGTCACCCGGCGGAGCGCGCGCCGCCCATGACGTTCACGGACGCGGAGCGGAGCGGCCGCCGCGTTCCTAGAAACGGGCCCTGGACACCCGGGGCGCGGGGGCCGCGGGCTGAGACGCGCGCGGCCCCTTCACTCGGCCCGGCCCGGAGGGTCGACGGAGCCAGGCTGGGCCCGGCGGGCCGCCCCGCGCCCCCACACCCCGCTGGCCCTCGGGTCGGCCTCCCCTTCGGGCAGCCAGCGCCTGACCCCCGTGGCCGGGAAGGCCGCCTTCCTCGCCAAGGGCAGCTTATTCATTCAACCCGCACTTTTATTAAGTTTCCAGCGTGCCGGATGCCCGGCGGCAGCTTGCAGGCTTTTGGAAATGGAAAGTCCCGTGAGGGCCGGCACCAGTTTCCGATTTTTTTGCCAGTTGTGTTGTTAGAGTCCAGAGCGCATTTCTTTGCACCTGCTCCGCACTTAAATGCTGTTAGATTTGGTTGCACGCTTATAGCCTCTGTTGGTTTACTGAGAAAAATTCTGTATTCTGACCCGCAGCTGAAAATTACACCTTTTTATGACTCTGGAATGAGAATATTCTTCATTCTTAACATACCGTACAGTTTCACAAATGCAAGGTAAAGATGATGAGTACAGAAAGCAATCGCTCGGAAAAATATCCGAGGGATTGATGCAAGCTCGGTGAGGCAACATTGCCAAATTATGTTTTCTTACTTTTTTATTTTTAGTTTTTTTCGAGGCAGTGGGGTTAAGTGACTTGCCTAAGGCCACACAGCTAGGTCATTATTATTCAGTGTCTGAGGCCGGACCTGAACTAGGCGCTCTATCCACTGGGCCACCCAGCCGCCCCTAAATTATGTCTTAATCTTGCTTTATAGTTTATAACTGCCATAGAAGAGTCATGATGTTGTTGGACAGGGTGCCTTGAGAAGGAGGCATCCAGTACAGTATAAGATTTCAAATTCTTTTTGAGGATTAGTTGGAGAACTGGAACTTTTTTGAGCTGAGAAGAATATAGAGGTATAGTACAGGATACTTAAAGATAACTAAAAAATGTACAAGACTTTAGACTAAGCTCTCTAAACTAGGCCAGGAACTAAGATCTGTGGGGGGTTGATCTTGCTATAGGCAAATATAGGCCAAAGGTTAGAAAGACTTTCCCAGTAATTAGCACTATTGCCTGGGTTACCTCAAGAGGTAGTGAATTTCCTTTTGCTGGAGGTGTTCATATAGATATTAGACGTTGATCAACATGTAAGCACTTTATTAAGTACCTGATTTGTACAATTCCAAAGACAAATCTCTGAAAGATCACTAAAACGGATTCTGTGGTGGATTATTATTTAGGTAAGGATTGGACTAAATGAGCTTTGAAATCTCTATGAAATCTGGATATTCAATGTGTTGAAATACATTGATTATTTAAAAGCTATATCACTTAGTGTAACATCAGATGAACCCTGTAGGTTAAGTTTTAAAAGACAGATACTTTCTCTGTTGATGGACCTGTGAATTGGTCCACCTATTCTAGAAATGATGAGGAATTATCCTAAAAGTTAAGTAAAATATCCATACACTTTGGCTGAGAGATCCTACTGATAATAATGTACTCTAAGAAGATCAAAGATATGAAGAAAAGTCTTCAATTATAAGTCAAGAAAAGTATTTATATGAGCACTTTTAAGGTAATGATATATTCCTGGGTCATAAAAGTTCTACAATATTAGGTAAAGAGGTTAATCAGTGGAATTAGGATTAGATAGACAAAATACAGAAGCAATTGAACTTAATAGTTCAAAAATTCCAAGACCTTGCTTACTGTGGTCAGGACTATTTGATAAAAACTATTGGGAAAATTGGACCACAGTAAGACTGAAGTTAGGTTTGGTTCAACCCTCACACCATATAACAAGATCAATTCAAAATGGATATATGATACATATAAAAGATCATAGCATAAATTCCAGAACCATATAAAAGTGTAATTTTCAGTCTTCCAGAATTTTACTTAACTGAGACCCCCATTCCTTTCCTAAGAACTGAGTCTCAGATCTTCTCTGGAGCTTAAAAATAACTGTTGGAAGTCCTGTTCTTCCCTGTAGCTGAGTAAATCAAGGTCTGGATTCCCCCTCCCCCCCCAGGTCTGAATGACAAATTTGCAGTTCTGTGAAGGATTCAGTCTGCACCACCCCATTTCCACTGTGCTATCCTGATTAGTCCAAATACACTGATTTTCAACAGAGGAAAGAAAATAAAAGTCTGCAGTGAATTTGACATAATTCTAGAATCTAAAAGGATAAGTAGAAAAGTAAAGGATCATCACTATAACCTGTGATCCTATAATAGCCATATGACTTTATCAAAAACAAGTTATGCCAGACCAACCTCATTTTTCTTTAGACAAGACTACTAAATTAGTACTATTATTGGGGAGTATAGAGGACTTCTACCTGGAAAAACCTTCCCTCAATCTGTTACCTCCTGAAACTGACAGCTCCATTTGTTGGACAATACTATCTTTTAGGAAGTTGCTTCTTAAATCAAGTGAAAATATGCAAAACACTCATGAATAACTTAAACACATTTCTTTTTATTTTTTGTGATATCCTAGGAGAAGGATTGTTGGGTTAGAGAGTCTGCTCAGTTTACTGATTCCTATTGTATACTGCCAGATAGTAAACTTTAGGAAATTTCACCAGCTTATGGTGTTAGTCCTCACAGGCATTGTTTTGTCACAACTGCCAACATTTAATAATTTTTTAAAAATTATATTTCTTGTCAGTTTAGCAGGTGTAATAAAGATAGTTATGTGACAGAACAAATCTGATGAGAGAATAAGCCAGTGAGATCCATCTCCCTCCATCCCACCTTCTCTCCCTCCCTCTCTCCTTCCCTCCAACCCTCCTATACCAGAAGCATACTCCCAGACTCCAGAGGATGGAAGTGAGAATAGTGGGAAGAAATATCAAGTATAGTAGTGGTGAGGCACATATGGCTAAGAGCATTCACATCTGAAGCTGCAAAGCCTGATGTCCTTTCTCTGCAGAGTCGTCATGATGCAGGAATGGATATCCATGGTGGATGAATCTCCTCTGTTCAACTGGGTTGGCTTTTTGCAAGACAGTGTTTCTGGGGACTGCCAGCTAAGCTAGGTTTTCTTCTCCTAGGATGATCCAGTTTATTTCTGAACTGGGTGGGACAGCTCACTTGGCTGGTAGCTGCTCTAGATGTTCATCAGGGCTCTGCTGGAATGGAATTGATAGTTACTGTGCAGTAGCTGATTAATGGACTGGACAGCTAATGCCAGGATGGACCAGGAAGGTTTTTGTTGAATTTTTCTCAGGGTGAGGTATCTTCTAGTCTCCTGGGCTTTCTCTTCTGTTGGTAGCTTTGATCTTTTTCTACCTTCAGTCATTGACTTTGCTGGAGATTAAACTGGAGTGCTACAGATTTCTTTCTTCTAAGGCAGCTATCCTTAGTTTAGAAGTTTAGGATCATCAGGAATGTCTTTCTTTGAATTTTGTTTGTCACTCATAGATTATTATTGTTTGTCCTTTGCTCTCTAAGAAGACCATGACATCAGGAATATGATGCTGTGACATGCAAGTGAATTGGATTTAAGTGAGGGAGGATGTGCAAAGTCACAAGTTTCACTTTTCTTTTCTGGAGCTATCTTGGATCCAGTGGCCAGATATGGATCAGAACAATTGGAGATGGTTCTGAATTTAAGTTGAGGTCTTTTACAGATCTCAGTTTAACTGAGGCAAGGTCCATTCAGTGATTAAGGCTAGTTAAGAAAGAAATGAGGCAGAGATTGACCTGACCTAGTTAAAAAATATCAGTCTGGGACAGTAAAACCCTCAGGGTTTCTGGCCACTGAAGCAATTATTATTTACATTTATTCTTAGTCACCCAGAACCCAAAGAATAATCCAAGTGGGACTGAGCCTGGGAACCTATTGTTGACCAATCTTGAGAGATCCAGTGATTTGAGACCTGTAAACCCTAAGATTTCCTGCCAGGTAGGCAATCAAACTTTGCATTCCCTTTGGGCGGAGCACCTGCAAGGAAAGGATACGATTCCCTATGTGTATAGAAAGGAATAGATTAGTAGGAGCTGCCCCATTGCTGGCCAGTTGGGCAACAGAGAGCTCTAGTGGGGCAGCTCTTACTATTCATGTAGGTGGTTGTTTGTCCTTTGTTCTGGAAGAGGACCATGATATCAGGAATGCTATGATATGCAAGTGAATTGGATTTAAGTGAAGGAGGGCTGTGTAAAATCACCAGTCTCACTTTCTCCTCTGGTACCTCTGCAAGCCATCTGGGTCTAATGGTTAGATATGGAGCAGAATGACTGGAGATGGCCCTGGATACAGTGGAAGACCTTGGCCTGTAGGTAGGGGGAAATCTTGCCTATTCTCTTTATTTTGAAGGTCACATTATTTTTTAGTTCCAATTCATCAATTTTTTTTCCTCCTTAGGCTCAGTAGAGTAGCATGAACTGCTTTATTCATAGACTTAGCTAAATATCTTAGAGTTGATCACTCCCCTATAATCCACAAACAATTTGATTCTGTAAGAAGTTTATGTATCATAAACTGGCCTTGAAATAATTAATGTCAAAACATTATAGAGAACAAAAATAAATGTTATTTTGTTTTATATAGTAACTCTTTAAGAATTCATTGTAATTCTCAACTTTTTTACCTTTTATGTAAGCTTTCACCTTAACATCCTTTGAAGGTTTTTTTTTTTTTAGGTTTTTGCAAGGCAAATGGTGTTAAGTGGATTGCCCAAGGCCGCACAGCTAGGTAATTATTAAGTGTCTGAGACCGGATTTGAACCCAGGTACTCCTGACTCCAAGGCCGATGCTTTATCCACTATGCCACCTAGCCACCCCTTTAAAGTTTTAAATGAATATCTTTTCCTTCCTTTCCAGCAAAAGATAGAAATTTGGTATAAATTAAATCCATTTGATAGTTTTCTTTTTTAAGGGACTCTTTAGAACACTAATGTCACATTTTTAGTTGAGTAACAATTATTGTTTTATACCAGTGAAATTTATTTATTTGTATAGCTTTGTAACAAACTGTTGAAACAGTAAATTTCAAAAAATGGATATAGGACAAACAATTCAGCTCTATAGCATTTGGAAATGAGTCTTTACTAAATTGACTTCTATCATGTTTAAAATTTTTAAGAAAAAGAATAACCTGAAAGCTTTCCTACTTAAAGTGGGTTTTTTTTTTGAAAATTTTTTTTTATTTTTCCAATTACATGCAATGGTAGTTTTTCCATTTGCAAATTTATGAGTTCCACTTTTTTTACCAACCTTCCTTTCCCCCCCTCCCTGTGGTGGTGAATGGTCTGGTAAAAGTTGTGCATGGACATTCATATTTAACATACTTACATATTAGTCATGTTGTGAAAGAGGAATTAGAACTAAGGGGAAAGAAAAAACCATGAGAATGAAAGAAACATATAAAAAAGTTTTAAAAGAGTGAACACAATACGCTTTACCCTGCAATCAGACTCCATAGTTTTTTCCTTTGGATGTGGATGGTATTGTCCATAGCAGGACTCTCAGTGTTGTCTTTGATCTCTGAACTGCAGAGAGAAATTGCATCCATCATAGTTGATCATCTCCCAATGTTGTTGTTAATTTGTACAATATCTCTTGGTTCTGCTCACTTCACTCCTCATCTTCTCATGATTTCTAATATTCATATACCATAACTTGTTCAGTCATTGTCCAATTAATGGGCATCCCCTCACTTTTAAATTCTTTGCCCACTACAGAAAGAGCTGCTATAAATATTTTCAAACATGTGACTTTTCCTGTTTTTTTATGATTTCTTTGGGATATAGACCTAGTACTAGCATCGTTGGATCAAAGAGTATGATCAGTTTTATTGCTCTTTGAGCATAGTTCCAAATTGCTCTTCATACTGACTAGATCAATTCACAACTCCACCAACAGTTTCATTAATGTCCCAATTTTCCCAAATCCTCTCAACCTTGATCATTTTTCTTTTATGTCACTCAGAGTGATTTCTAATTTCAGAGTTGTGCTTTGCTTTCTTCCAAAATTGGCTTTAGGGTCCAAAAAACCCCAAATTCTTTGAAGCTATTTCTAGGATTATTTTGGTTACTTATTCATAATTTTGAATGTCTTATAAACTACTTATTATTCACAACAGAAAGATTTAAGTTGGTGATGCTTTGTAAATGATTTTTTCCCTTTAAATTATTTCACATGAATTCATGCTATCAGTTTATTAGTATATTATTATATTACAAGAATTTGATTCTCCTTTTTTTGTCTTGACCTTGACAGATCATTTATATCAATCTTGAAATGTGAGCTAGATACAAATAGAAGAAAATTAATTTATGACTTATAGAACTGAGTATTCTTTCAAATTTTGATGATACATTTATAACCTACTGTTATTAATAACAATCATCATGATGTAAAGGGTAATTCACAGAAACTGAGTATGTAGTATTTTATGTTTTCCACTTTTCACTTGAATCAGAAAAATTTATTAGTTGAATTCACTAATTGAACACTAATGCCACATTTTTAATTGGATAACACAATTTTATGAGCAAAGTTTTAAATAGCTTTCTCATGTTTGATTAAGACTTTAGAAGGAGAACAACTAATTAAAAAGATGACATCAGAGATTAGGACTTGACTCTTGGCCAAGAATGGAGTATCTCTCACAAGAGCTGATAAAAAATAAATGTATTTGTTTGGAATCTTGAAAACTGAAAGAACTAGCAAAGGGAAAGGGAAAGGAAAGGAAGCAAATTGGCAGAAGTGAAGCAAATTTTCTAGAAGTAAGGAGTTGATATTCCCACATTTGGGATATGAGAGCATTCAGAAGAAGACACTTGGGATGATGAAGAGCCTTGAGCCCATGTCATTTGAAGCTCATTTCAAAGAGCTGGGGATGTTTAACTTTGGTAAGACTAAGGGAAGACTTTACATGATAAAAGTCAGTTTAGCACAGACTCATTTCCAAATGCTACAGAGCTGAATTGCTTGTCCCATATCCATTTTTTGAAATTTTCAGGGTTTCATTTTTCTTATAAAACTATGCAAATAAATCAGGTTCACTGATATAATTCACTGCCTTAAATGTATATGGTACATTAACATTTGCAAAGTGCTTTACATTATATTCATCATTTGATCCTTATAATAACTCTTTAGAGGGGGTGGCTAGGTGGCGCAGTGGATAGAGCACTGGCCCTGGAGTCAGGAGTACTTGAGTTCAAATCTGGCTTCAAACACTTAATAATTACCTAGCTGTGTAGCCTTGGGCAAGCCACTTAACCCCATTGCCTTGCAAAAAAAAAAAAGTAAAAAAATAACCCTTTAGACTTAGGGATATTATTATGACCATTTTACAAGTGAAGAAACTGAAGTTGAGAGAGAATAAATGACTTATTGGGGCTCAGTCTTGCATCATCAAATCCCATCAGGCTGTCTGTACTGTAGATACTTCAGACTCAATATATTTATCTTTTACCTTAAACTTACCCTAGTTCTGAATCTCCCTATTTCTTTTGAGGGTACCTTCATTTTTTCATTCACCTAGGTTTGCAACTTCAGAATCAGTGTTGAGTCTTCATTCTTCCTCATGTTTTTTTTTCTACTCATGTAATGTATCATTTCTTTGTCTCAACTCAACCTAGCTGCCACCTTAGTTTAGTCTCTCATTAACTTTCATTTAATTTATTGCTGTTGCTTCCTAATTGGTCCTCTTTCTCAAGTTTCTCTCCTTGCCAATCCACCTTCCACATAGCTGTCAACAGGATTTTCCTGAGTCACAGATTCAAATTCCAGTGACTCTCCTTTACTTCTAGTACCAAATATATGCATTGAAAGTCCCAGGTAGGTAGGTGGTGCAGTGGATAGAGCACCAGTTTTGGAGTCAGGAGGACCTGAGTTCAAATCTGTCCTCAGACACTTAATAATTGCCTAGCTGTGTGACCTTGGGCAAGTCACTTAACTCCATTGCCTTAAAGAAAGGGGAAAAAAAAGAAAGTCCTTTACAACTTGTCGCCAACCTACCTTTCCAGCACTATTGCCCATTACTCCCTTGCATAGCCAAGCAAATTGACCTTTTTGTTGTCTCTCACACCTGGTATCCCACCTTCTACCTTTGCTTTCAATGCACTCCTTCCTTATCTTTCCCCTTATAGATGCTTTAGTTTGTTTTCAAATTCTATTCAGTTATTGCCTTCTATATGAGTTGCCTCCTGACTTCATGTTTATACTTTTTAGTATCTACATATTTCTCCTTAGAGTGTAAGTTCCTAGAGGAGAGACAGACAGACAGACAGAGAGAGAGAGAGAGAGAGAGAGACACTGTTTTGCTTTCATTTTTATCTTTATACCTGTCATGTACCTACCTATCACTGTGACTGGTAGAGTGCTGGTTGATTGCTTGCTGCCTTCAGTTATGCCTGGTTTCCCTCATTCTGAAAATCAAACTAAATTATTTCTTTGCCTCTGACATGTCCTCAAGCTATTATATTGTAGTGCTTTTACCCTTTTCTTGAATCCTAGTGATCATTTATACTTCCTTCTATTCTCTCATTTCTCAACTGCATTCTGCCTTTTGATCCATCTCTAGTGAAACTTCTCTCATAGAGATTATTAGCAGTGACCTCTTAACTACTGAATTTGATGTCCTTTTAAACTCCTACCTTCAAGTCCTCCTACTTTCTGGAGTTCCTTCCCTTCCTTGAGTTGTGTATTACTGCTTTCTCCTAATTCAAGTAACGTTATAGAAGTGAAGAAAGGGGAGGGTCCAGAAGGTAGGAGGGCTTGACTATGTCAAAAGTTGCATTAAGGCCATAGAGTATGAAAATTGGGAAATAAATGTATACTGAAAGGAGTTGACATCAAATTCAGTAACTAAGAAGTCATAAAACAAATTCAGTATTTAAAAGTTCACTGCCAAATTCTATCCCTACCTTTCTGATGAAGATAGGTGGCACAGAGGATAGAGTGCTAGGCCAGAAACCTGGAAGAGTCATCTTACTGAGTTAAAATCTGTCTTCACACTTACTAGCTGTGTGACCCTGGACAAGTTACTTAACTCTGTTTTCCTTACATTCCTTCTCTCAAAAATGAACTGGAGAAGGAAATGACAAACCTCTTGCAGTATCTTTGCCAAGAAAATCCCAGATGGGGTCACAAAGAGCCAAATACAATTGAAACAACTGAACAACAAAAATCCATCTGATGTTTCAGTTTTCTTGCTGGATCAATATCTGTTTCATATCCTCCAAGTATGGACACTCCTGACCTCTGCTCTCCCTCTACTCTCCATGATGCCATCATCTTTCATGAGTTCAGTTATTATTCTGTGGATTATGATCAACTCTATATATCAGTCCTAAATACTCTTATGAACTCAAGTGTCATATTTTTAGCCATCTTTTGAAGACACAACCATATTTTCTGTTACTTATGTTTCTAATCTTGTAATCATTTTTACTTCTTTTCTTTCCTTGCTTTCCAGTCATTTGTCAAGACTTGCTGATTCCTCCTCTGACATCTATTTTCTTCTCTCCTTCCACATCATTTTTACTGTAATTTATGCTATTTGTAGTCAATAAACATTTATTGAGTGCTTAATATGTGCCAATCTCTGTGCTAAGTACTGGGAATATTAAAAAGATAAAAGAAAGACAATCTTTCTCATTATGGAGCTCAAAATTCAGTGGGGAAAGACAAAATGGAAAAGGTTTGGGATAGGGAGGGGGGAGATGAAAGTACCCAACCCTGGGGCAGTTGGTAAACTCTGAGAAGTCCTAAAGTAGTGTAGCAAGGTGAGAAATGGAGAAATGTCTGAGCTGAATGCTTAAAATGGAGCTTTGGCATTCGTGGCCCCACCTGCTAAACCAGGTGTGTTCAACCTAAGGGCATTGCGCTGCATGTGCCCCTCAAAGCTTGTTCATGGGTCTTTGTCATACATAACTGGAAAATGAAGAAATGGGTGAGTGATTTCATCAGTCTTGCAGCATCACAGACCAGCTTAATCCTTTTAGAGAATATATTTGCATATTTGCAAACAACTTTTTTTCCTTTATGAAGAATACAAAAAGTAAAAATAGAACAAAAATTTCTTTTTATTTTTTTATTTTTGTTTTTGTTTTTTTTTTTTGCAAGGCATTGGGGTTAAGTGGCTTGCCCAAGGCCACACAGCTAAGTAATTATTAAGTGTCCGAGGTCGTATTTGAACTCAGGTACTTCTGACTCCAGGGCCGGTGCTCTATCCACTGCGCCACCTACCTACCTGGGACTTACAGGCCCAGTGTTCACAATAAAAATTATATTTTCATATTTTTGTTTAAAAGGTAAATGCTTTATTATTACACTCATTTTTTATTATACTTTAGTGCATTTTATTATATTACATTTTATAGTTTTACTCTTTGGTAATGTAGTTTACATTGTAGTCATAAGTAAATATTAAATTCTATGTGTGGGCTTTGACAAGTTTTTGTTGGTGATGCAGCTCAGAAGAGAAGGTTGGATGCTCATGCTCTAAACTGAGACGCAATTAGAAATGAAGTGGAGTCCCAAAACTAAAGTGATCTTACTAGGTGGTTAGAATAATGACCTGATTGATCTGCCTATTTTCAGTTTCTTCTACCTCTACTTCATAATTGCTCACAAGTTTTTCCTCTGGCAATGATCTGTTCACATCCTCAACTGTTACTTGCTTTAGTGGCTCTCTGTTATCTTCAGTATAAAGTAGAAATTCTTCAACTTAGCTTTTAAGACCCTTCACATTTGGGCTTTGACTTAGCTTTACCCTTTTATTCTCTATTACTTCATATATTCTTTTTCAGCTTAAGTCAATGTTCAGGGCTGGAGGTTGGGGATGGGAGGTGAAAAGTAAGAAGAAAATGGGAGAACAGGTCAGCTTCAGGACAAAAAGCAAATATGTAGAATTAGGGAGTGGTCTGGAAAAGGAATATGAAAATGTAGGAGAAATTCTAGCTCCATTTAAAATCCATTGATTTCCAATTTTCTGTGAAATATTTTTGCCAGCTACAAGAACTCCTAAAGCTTCTTGTTTGTTATTTCCCCCCTCACTGTTTCCCCATTTTTAAATGAGTGGTGGCAGATGGAGGAAAAGTAGAAAACCCAGATCTAGCAATCTTGTTAATGGTGCGTCTGTTAGAGGCTACTGGAACTTCAAACTACTGTTTTGATGGGGAAGTGGAGTGTACTAGAATGGGGGCATATTTGGAAAATCTCAACTTTTCCCCCCAGAGGTATTTGTCAATTTAATAAACATTTATTAGTGGACTAGTATGTATAAAGCACTATTTGTTGGTGATTAGATTCTAAAGTATTATATTTAAATTATGTTGAAGTTATAATTATGACTTAAATGGGCATTATAGATTGACCTGGAAACCTAACTGCCAATTTATAACATTTTTTATGGGAAAATGATCTCTTAGTTTGAAACAAGACTTTCACATGAATTTTTGGAACACAAGCTGTTCATAAGTTTGTGAGCAATTTTTTTTTTTAATCCACTTTCATCTGCTTCTAGTTCTATCATTATGGATAATAGACCTGAAAGCTTTTATGTCTCATTTGGGAACCAGACTTTTAAATAAAAATCTAATTTGGGAAACATCTAAGATAAATAGTTACGTGTGTGTGTGTGTGTGTGTGTGTATTATGTGTGTGTGTGTGTGTGTGTGTGTGTATATATATATATATATATATGTATTTATATTGAACCTTTTAAAAATGAATAGACATTGAACTATCCACTCTAAATAGTCTGGATTTCAAGAACTGTAAACTGATAAGCGATAGTTTAGGATTTAAGATGGAAATGATGGAGGCAAACTATAGTTTAGTATTAGAGCTTATGTCGCAGAGAAGCCTTGAGATAAAGAAATACAAATCTGGAAAAAATTCCTCTCTAAGACACAGACTTGAGAAAATTCCTTCTTGTAATAAGAAATGCCCAAGAAGGGCCTAGTGATAAAGAAAAGCAATCCTGAGAGATTCCTCCCACCTGTGCCTAAATAATTGAAGATGCCTCCTTCATTCCAGATTAGCCCTTAAATGAGAATTGTCTCTTCCTATGTTCTCACCTGCAACTCCTGACTCCTTAGTTTACCCCCCCCCATCCCTTTCTCCCTAAGAAAGCAGCAGCTCAAAGATCCTAACATCAAGCTGTTAATTAAGGGGTCAAATTCTTCTACTTTTAACTCATCCTGCTTTCCCTGAGTCAGACTTTTAGCTTGACCAGTGCTAAATGTCTTACAACATTCATATCAGGGGATCCTGTGTTGGGTATCTGTGTACTGTCACGACTAGACACCAAACTAGGGTACTGGGGCCCTTGGGCAAGCGGCTTTAGGATCAAGCCCCCAGTAGAAGTATGAGTTGTTTTCAAGTTCAGTGGTATGACTTGAAAAAAAGCATAATATTATGACTTGGAAAAATAACTGGAAAAACTGATATTGATCATTTATAGGACTTTGAGTAAGTTGATTTATCTCTTTGGTTCTCCGTTTCCTCATATCAACCAGGTGGCACAGTTGATGGTGCTCTAGACTTGCAGTCAGGAAGACCTTGGGCAAGTCACTTTATAATTTCACTTTGTCTCGGTTTCCTCAACTGTAAAAATGAGAAAAATAATAGCACTGACTTGCAGGATTGTTGTGAGGATCAATTGAGATATTTGTAAAGTATTTGGTATATAGTAGGTGCTGTCTGAATGCTAATTCTTATCTGGTTTTGTTCTCTATTCCTTCTCATTTTTCTCCTCCTTTCTTTAGGAACCAGGATCTGGGATAAATTCACTTGGGAGAGGGGGTTAGTGGAAAGTTAGTTCTAGAACACAAGGCACAGTCAGGAGGATGATTTTGGCACAAAGCTCCTTGGAGAACAGAGACAACTGGGGCTACTCTTTTGTGATTAGGAAAATTATTATGGGCCTCCATTGTGAAAGATTATAATATGGGTCCCCAGATCAATGTAGTTGGGGTGGCAAGAAGAGACCTTCTCCTGAGGGACCTCATTACCACAATTTGACCCAACACTGACCTCATGCACTTCAGTCCTCCAGGGTGACAGAAGGCAGACATGCCCTGGGAGAAGTATATTACTAAGGATTTGAGGGTAGTTCCTGAGGAGGGATTAATGGGAGTGATGGATTTGTGTAGAGAGAATGAGGTCAGCTGAGTCCTGCCAGGAGAAGAAATCATGCCCTCATATTTAATATTGGTGCCTGGGATATCCAGTTAATGCTTCAGGTCTTAACATTTCATGATTCTGAGGTTGTCAAACAAGTTTAAGGTAGAGCTAAGTAGTAATTCTCCAAACCTAGAATTCAGACATCCCTCCATGAATCTTTAGCATTCCTCTTCTTGAATCTGGGAAGTCTCTATTTTGATAGATGTTACTGTTTTACCAGACTATGTGTCAACTAAAATAGATTCTTTGCATTCTGAAGGTTGCTCAAAATTATCTTTGAGATATATACACACATATATATATATATACATATATATGTGTATATATATGTATATACAATCTTTTTCTCCTTTTTGGTAGCCTTCAGTTTGTTTAGCCTTCTCTAGGCTACTTTTTGGGGTACCATTTGCTTTTGTACTTTGGAGAGTGGTGGCTAGATAGGTTTTGTGTAATTATGAAGTCTGAAATTGGTGTGCCCAAACTGGCACACCTTAAGAAACTTCAGTAGTTACCATGAGAGTGGCAATATCACTGTTTATTCCAGCCATTCCTGGTTGGTTACTATTAGATGTTTTTTCCCCCTCTAACTCCAACATACCCTGCCCATTAAGAGATGCTGAGAGCTTTCTCACTGCTCTTTGCAAGGAATGGAATTCCTTCTTGACCCACCCTTCACTTATCCCAAGGAATTGTTGATGATATTTAAGTAATTCATGCTCTAAGCAGAACTTGTTTTCTTGAGCACTTTTCCCCCACTTGTACTGTTATCTAAAGAATGTTTTAATAGGAACCTTAAATAAAACTGATTATTAGTTACTGAAGCAGTTCCAGTAAAAATGTGTGTTTCCTTGAGGATAGACATTGTAAATATTTCTTTGTACCTAACATAGTATCTTGCATATAATAAGTGTTTAATAAATACTTGTTGGGTTGAATTAGTTTTGAGCCTGAACTGCTATTAATACTACCTGTGGTGGCAAGTCATTGATCCTTTTCTGAATCGGTTTGTTCTTATTTTTTAAGAGTATACTAAAGTCTCTTTTAGCTATAAATCCCAAGACTATTCACTGTTGTCAAATGTATGATACCTTCACTGCAAAGTTGATTTCTTCTGAGACTTATGAGTTCATTGGTTGATGGGATGCTCAAAGAGGAAACACCCTCCTCCAGCATAGGGGACACTGAGAGATACAGTGATATCCCAAAGGTTATACAATTCCTGCATCAGTTCATGTAAGTCGAGGTTTTTCTGAAATCCATCTACTTTCTCCTATCACATTAGTATTACATTATATTCATGTACCATAATTTTTTAGCCATTCCCCAATTGATGGACATCCCCTCAGTTTCCAATTCTTTGCCACCACAAAAAAGACTGCTATAATTTTTTTTTTACATGAGGGTCTTTCCCCTTTTTTTATGATCTTTTTGGGTAATGATAGTGCTGGATCAAAGAGTATGACAGTTAGTTTTATGGCCTTTTGGGCATAGTTCCAAAAATGCTCTTCATAATGGCTGGAGCAGTTCACAAATCCATCAATAGTGCATTAGTACCCCAGTTTTCCTACATCCCCTTCAACATTGATCATTTTTCTTTTCTATCTTATTAGCCTCTGATAGATGTGAGTTGTTTTAATTTGCATTTCTCTAATAGCATTTTTCCATAAGACTAGATAGCTTTAATTTCTTCATCTGAAAAATGCCTGTTCATATCTTTTGACCATTCATCAATTGAGGAATGACTTGTATTCCTGTAAATTTGATCAGCTTTCTAAATATTTGAGAAGGCCATCATGATGTTGTCAAAGTTGTTGCTATGAAAATGAAAAAAAGTTAAAGGTAGAGCTAAGTAGTAATTCTCCAAATAAAAAATGATTTCCTAACAACTGACATGTTATTGTTGACCAACTTTCCTGTTTTCTTTTAATCTTGGTTACATTGGTTTTGTTTATGCAAAAACTTCAATTTAATGTAATTAAAATTATCCATTTTGTATTTCATAATGTTCTCTTTCTCTTATTTGATCATAAATTCTTCTCTCCAAAGATCTGATAGGTAAATGATTCCTTGCTTTTCTAGTTGGCTTATGATATTGTTGAAGTTTGGTTTTGTATCCAACCTTTTTTTTTCCTATTATTTTTCGGCAAGACAATAGGGTTAAGTGACTTGCCCAAGGTCACATAACTAGGTAATTATTAAGTGTCTGTGATCACATTTGAACTCAGGTCCTCCTGACTCCAGGGCTGGTGCTCTATCCACTGCAACATCTAGCTGCCCTATCCTATTTCTTGTTAACATAGCCTCTCTTAGTCTCAGTGATCCTTACTGCCTTCTACAGTGTTCATTATTTAAGGCTCTCCCCTCCCTGCCTTTCCTATCATTTCTGTATTTTCAAATCCTTTAAAATCAAACTCTTTTAGTTTCTTTTGTTCTGCTTTCCTCTGATTACTTTAGGCCACATTGCTATCTTCCCTGAATTTTTTTGATATGCATATTCCACACCAAACAATTTAATACTTGCTTGTATACTTTTTTGATTTATCATTTTAATTTCTATTTTATCTTCATAGCCAAAACTTAAAGTTCTTTGAGCACAAGATTTAGTTAAGACAAACAGAAAGTCTTTTTTAAGGGTGATCTTTCTAGACATTAAATAAATACTTTGTGTTAATAATCTGTGTAAGCCAGGTTTTTCAAGTTTTTGTGTATTCTTTTTTCCTCATTGCTTATTTCAGGCCCCTTTGCCCAACATTTTTCTTAGGAGGAAAATTTGTTCAACATTCCTTGCCATAGTTCACTAGAAGAAGGATATTCAAAAGAATTTGTCACAAGTTTTGAAGGCATTTCTGAAATTTGAGTTCTTAACAATACTTATTTTCAGAAGTGTACATATTCTTAGAATACATTTATAGGTAACATGTTTAGATTTTTGAAGTTTTGGCATGGTTTTAAGAAATTTTTAGCCCAATTTTGTTTTGTGATACGGTTTTGGAATTAAGATTTTAGATAATTTTTTGTTTCTTGACTTTATGGATAATATAAACTTAAACTATATTATCTTCTAAAAATAAAATGATTTGAGGGCAGCGAGGTAATTCTGTGAATAGAATCCAGACTCAGAATCCTTCCAGGAGGATCTGAATTCAAATTTGACCTCAGACACATTTACTAGTTGTGTGACATAGAAGTCACTTTACTTTGATTACCTTAAACAAATGATTTGTTTTAAAACCAGTGTTAAACACTAGTGCAACAGATTGACTATATTTTCAACTATTTAAATTTAAATAAATGTATTTTGAAAGAATTGTTATAAGTTTCTGTACTCTGAAGCCTCCATCAAGAGTTTTTGGACCATTCCTAATTTTCTTTTCCATTAGTCAGATTGTGCATTAGTCAGATTATATGTTCTGTTCTTTTGGTTCTCACTATCCCTAATTGCCCTCAAAATTGTGTTGTGCACTGCACAGTTCTGCTCTGTGTAATCTTTTTTCCGGTCCACTATTCTTCTTGCCTTTGTTTTCTTTGTTTCATTTCTTCTTCCTCATATAGTACATCAGAGACTGTAATGTTAGCTTTTAGATGTGATGGCTTCACTGTTATAGATGTAATAAAGAGTTTGTAGAAATTTTGACTGGTCTTTTTTTTTTTTGTTATCTTTTTAGTTTAATTTTTAAATGCTCTGGGGATTGTCAGGTTTAAATGGATCTCTTGCCAAGCTTACTGCACTACTTCTTCATGTTTTCTGAGGCAGTACTGTTTTTAATTTTCCTCATTCTCTGTACATGTTTGTAAATGAGTTTATATTCTAAACAGGTTGACTGGCAGGAATATGAAACATTCTTGTAGCTTCTAGCTTTTTTTGGTCTCTTTGTTGAATGAATGAATGAAAGATGTTTAAGTACTTATGTGTCAACTCCTATGCCTAAAGTTCTAGGGATACAGATATTAAAGTGAGATAGTCTGATTTTAAGGAGTTTAAATTCTAATGGAAGAGAGGACATCTATGGAGGAGTGGTGGCTAAGAAGAGGAGTTTGGTAACTTCTAAGACTAAGTGTTCTTCCAGGATATCACTTCTACTTATATTATTGTTTTTCTTCTTTTTTTCCCTCATGATCTATAATTTTTAAAAAAGAATTCTTTTAGCCTTACTAATTAAATTCTCTAAACATTAGCAGACTGCTCTGTGGTATGAGTGGTTTTTGATAATAATTCCACTTAAATCAGTCTGGTCTTTCAGAAATGAATACTTGAACATTTTCCACAAAGAATGTTGTGATAACAGATATCTACTAAAGTGGAAAACAGTAACTTCAGAAGTTATCAACAGATGTTTTACATTTGTGGTTTGCTTTTTTGGTTTGATCTCCTCTTAGTTGGATAAGTTCAAACTAACTAGAAAGATTGAAGGTTAATATTTACAAAAGTGTTTGGAAATCATTTAAGCAATATATTAATGACTGAGCCATTTTATTTTCCCCAATAAAGAGAATCTTCTACTTTATGTAATTAAAAAAATCACTTAATCATTTTATGTTGACTGTTGCATCTTGTGAGTCTTTTTTATTATATAAGTTATATTTATATTATATAAATTATATAAATATTTATTATATAAATTACATAAATTTTATTATATAAATTATATAAATTTTATTATATAAATATTTTATTTGTCTTCCAGTTATATACAATAGTCTGCCTATCATTTTTTTGGTAAGGTTTTGAATTTTACAATGCCCCCCACCTTCCCTTCCCTCCCCCTCACAGAAGGCAATCTGATAATCTTTACATTGTTTCCCTGCTATGCGTTGATCAAAATTGAATGTGTTGAGAGAAAAAACATATCCTTGAGGAAGAAATAAAATATTAGAGATAGCAAAATTATGTAATACATAAAACAACTTTTTAAAAAAATTGAAGGTAATAATCTTTGGTCTTTATTTAAACTCCAAAATTTGTTCTTTGGATATCAATGGTATTCTCTGTCACAGATCCCCTAAAATTGTCCCTGATTATTGCACTGATGGAATGATCAAGGGCATTAAGGTTGATCATCAACCCCATGATGCTGTTAGGGTGTATAATAGTCTTCTGTTCTACTCATCTCACTCAGCATCAATTTATGCAAGTCTTTCCAGGCTTCTCTGAAATCCTGTGCCTCTTGATTTCTAGTAAGAACAATAGTGTTCCATAACATACATATGCCACAATTTGTTCAGCCATTCCCCAGTTGATGAATATCCCCTCGATTTCCAATTCTTAGCCTCTACAAAAAGAGCTGCTATGAATATTTTTGTACAAGTGATATTTTTATCTTTTTCATGATCTGTTCAGGGTATAGACCCTGATGGTATTGCTGGGTTAGAGGGTTACGCACATTTTTATTGCCTTTTGGGCATAATTCCAAATTGCTCTCCAGAAAGGTTGGATCAGTTCAAAGCTCCACCAAGAATGCCTTAGTGTCCTAGATTTCCCACATCTCTAACATTGATCATTATCCTTTCTGGTCATATTGGCCAATCTTGAGAGGTGGGAGGTGGTACCTCAGAGAGGCTTTAATTTGCATTTCTTTAATCAGTGATGATTTAGAACAAGTTTTCATATGACTATAGGTAGCTTTGATTTCCTCATCTGCAAATTGTCATTGCATCCTTTGACCATTTGTCAATTGGAGAATGGCTTGTTTTTTTTTTTTAAATAATTTTGACTCAGATATCTATATATTTTATTTTATTTTATTTTATTTTTTGCAAGGCAAATGGGGTTAAGTGGCTTGCCCAAGGCCACACAGCTAGGTAATTGTTAAGTATCTGAAACCAGATTTGAACCCAGGTACTCCTGACTCCAAGGCTGGTGCTTTATCCACTACGCTACCTAGCCACCCCTCTATATACTTTAGAAATAAGTCCTTTGTCAGAAACACTAGTTGTAAAAATTATTACCCAGTTTGCTACATTTCTTTTGATCTTGGTTAGAGTGGTTTTGTTTGTGCAAAAGATTTTTAATTTAATGTAATCAAAATAATCTGATTTATTTTTAATAGTATTCTCCATCTCTTCCTTGGTACATTTTATATAATTTTGAAAAAGGAATATTTCTTCTTTTATTTTTATTTCTATTATTTTTTTATTTAAGATTATGTTTAAACTTTTTTACTTATTTTTCCAACTACATGCAGTTGGTAGTTTTCAACAGTCTTTTTTTTTTTTTTTTGCAAGGTTCTGGGTTTCAGAATTTTCACCTTCCCTCTGTTCTCTCCCCTTTCCCCTTGATAGAAAGCAATCTAATATAGACTATACGTGTATAACCATGCCAAACATAAATTCATATTGATCATGTTGTGAAAGAAGAATCAAATCAAAATGGGAAAAAATTAGAGAGAAAAAATAATACATAAGACAACTTTTAACAACTGAAATAAGCTTTGGTCTGCATTTAAACTCCATAGTTTATGGTTGGGATATGTTCCAACACAAATCTTTTAGAGTTGTCTTTGTTTATTGTTTTACTGAAATAAACAAGTCCATTATAGTTGATCATTATCCAGTGTTTACTATTAGTGTGTACTACAGTATTCTGGTTCTGCTTACTTTACTCAGCATCAGCTCATTATGTAAGTCTTTCCAGGCGATTCTAAAGTCTAGTCCCTCATGATTTCTTTGTTTTTGTTTGTTTTGAGGCAATGGGGTTAATCATGTCTTACTAGATTGGATTTGAACTCAGGTCCTCCTGACTCCAGGGCCTGTGTTCTATTTATTGTCCTACCTAGTGACCTCTCTCCCTCATAATTTCTTATAGAATAACAGTAGTTTATATTATATTCGTATACAATTTGTTCAGCCATTCCTCAATTGATAGACACCCCCTCAATTTCCAATTCTTTGCCACTATGAAAAGAGTTGCTAGAAGTATTTTTGTAATGGGGCAACTAGGAGGTGCAGTGGATAGAGCACCGGCCCAAAGTATTTTTGTAAATGTGAGATTTGTTTTTTTACTCCTTTTTTTGTGATCTTTTTTGGAATACAGACCTAATAGTGATATTGTTGGATCAAAGGATATGCACAGTTTTATTGCTCCTTAGACAAACTAACCCATACTTCAGTTTAATTTGGCAGTAAATTTAGTCTTCTATACTAAGAGCCTTTACAGTGAAGAAAGGGAGGTACATCCTCCTTTATTCTTATTTTACATTGTTATCTCCATTTCTGGTATAATGGTACATATTGTATTCTTGGTCTTGCCTATTATACTGATTTTTTTTACCTGATTTTACATCAGTGTTCATATAAATCTTTTCATAGTTCTCTTCATATTTAATGTTTTTTATGGTTCAGTCATATTCAGTTATAATCAGGTACCACACTTTGTTTAATGATTCCTCAATTTATAGGCATTCATTTTTATCGAGTTCTTTTTTACAAGAAGTCTAGTACTAGTTTTTTCTAAGCAAGTTTGGATCTTTGGATTTGACATAGATCATCTATTTACTCCTGTCTCCTCATTTTACTGAAGAAACTAAGGCTTACATAGGTGAAATAGCTTTAGCTGGCATCACATTCTATAGATATTTTCTGATCAATGAATAACAACTTTTAGATATAATAGTAGTTCTGTATGATGTGTGTTGGTTTATTAAAATTGTAAATTAGTCTTACAAAATAATGAAAAAATACGTTCTTGAATATGGGTTGTTACATAGTAAATCAGGTTTTGGGAAATCATTACCAAAATTACTGAGTTCCATTAGAAGAAAAAATTCTCTGTTCAAATTGCCTCTGAATATTCTACCCAATTGTATTATTTTCTCATTTTGTAGATGAAAAAACTGAAGACTAGGCAAAGTTGATATTTTATAAAACTTGAATTAAATTAATCTTTCTCTCTTCCCTTCCTTGGAACTCTCCTTTCCTCTCTCACTAAAGACAGTATATGTGGGAAGGGAAGATCTGACTCCAGGTATTTCTGACCTCAAGACTAACTAGCTCTCTCTGTGTTTGGTTTTCAGTTGTTTGACTTCCTTATTGCAAGAGCTATCTTTTTCCTGTTGATTTGTAAGAAAATTGTGAATTTATAATAATTACAGATCCATGCAATATAATTGTTTGGAGGATGAAGGGAACTCTAATTTGACTGATAATAGCTTTGTTGATTCCTGAATGAAACATATTGAATGCCTACAAAGTGTAGTCTTCAGAATGTTTGTTTGGTCAAGGTATTTTGCTATGGTATAAAAATAGATTGCCTTGAAATATATACATTGTCTCTTTAATCTTTGATGTTCTATTAAGCTCTTGAATTGACTGACATCAGAAGTGAACATAGGGGTGGTATCATTTTAGGGATTAAAGCCATTCATCCCTACAACCTTGGATGCTTGTAAATGAACTGAGAGTTCTGGATATTTGGATATTAATGGGGATAATCATTATTTTTAAAAATTACCCATTGTAGTAGTACTTATTTTTTTCTTGTGAGTTTTTTCTGATATATATATATATATATATATATATATATATATATATGTATGTATATATAACAGGATTTGGAGTCAATATAATCAGTATTTGACATTAATTGTGTGACTGAGTTAGTCATTTAACTTCTCTGAGCCTCATCTTCCTCATCTGTAAAACTGGTTTAGACTTGAGCATCTCTAAGGCTCAAGATTAAAATCTAAGATCTTAGATCTATGATTGAGCTCTTCTAACTAGAAAATTGCTATCCTATAAGTTTTTTTAAATAGCCATAGTAATATCATTTTATACTTTCTAAGTCCCAATTTTCCAATTTGTAAAATTATGAAATTGGACCAAATGATCTGTTTGGTTTTTTTTTTAATATTTTATAATTCTTTTCTTCTTACATGGCTAACCTAGTCTAGCAAAGCTAATTTCCTGGGTATTCATTTCAGTGAATAGTATTGAATTCTGTGGATTCTTGTTCTTCTCATGTTTCATTTCTCTTAATCTTACCTCTGAAAGTATAATGATTTCTAAAGAAAAATTATTTACAGAATTGAGTGTTGAGACCTCAGATCCCATGTAATGCAGTTTTTTTCAAGTTCCCAGAGCAGTTCATTTTAACCCCTTTCAAACACTCATAGAATCATGAGTAAATTTTCATATGAAGAAATTAAGGTATTACTATGTGACTAACCTCACATATTTCATAAGTGACAGAACCAGGAATCTTGACTTTTTGACTCCAGAATTAGTGCCACATTGAACTGTGGAGATTGCCTTGCTCAGAAATCAAGGTGTGGAATTATTTTAGTAACAATGGTAAAAGCAAAACAAACTTCAGAAAATACCTTTTTTTAATTGGTAGTATGGTGTGTAAATAAAGTGGATTTTCATTGGTGATTCCTACAAGATTTTAATTACTCAAATTGTCTATTCTGAAATTTTGTGCCCATTAAACAATTTAGTTGTTTTAAGTGCTCTTTCTATCAGCCTATTTATACATTTATATATATGTGTGTGTGTATATACACATACATATGAATTTGTAAATATTAATTACATTGCTTAACTCAAATCTTGAAGTGCTTTTGTTACCAAATGAAACATTTTTATTGGGAGTCAAATAAATTTTTCTATTTTCACTTGATAATGGCAAGAAAATGCTACATAAAATATGGGACTTTCTAAGGGCATTGGCCATCTTTTATTTATTTTGATTTAAGAAGTCTAGAAAACATTTTTATATCAGGAAAATGTTAAAGACGAAACCTGTGTTTCAGCTTCTTGTATTTGTTCATGGACCGAGATCAATTCTTGATCAATTAATTTGCCAAAAATGTTCAAATAAATGTATTTACCATAAGAATAGTATGTGAAATATCATTATTAAAGGGAATTAAAGTGGTAAAAGTTGTTATTTCACATGGAAATTACTTCTTGGTTAAACACTTCATCATGAACTGTGAAATGAGCAAGGTTGAATGAACCTTCCTAATGTATCCACACCCCAAAATATTTTGTGATTCAGTGACATTAGTCTCCTTTCTCAAATGAGATATTCCATTTCCTGACTCCAGGTATTGTCACTGGTTGTCTCATGTCTGGAATTCTCTCTTCTTTTCATCCTTTTCTGACTTCCCCAGCTTCCTTCAGATCTACCTCTGGAAGAAGTCTTTCTCAGCCCCTAATAGGAGACCTTCTTGGTGTGATATTGGCATCATTTCATCCATTTTCTGCTCTGTTGTGTATAGTTGTTTTCAGATTATCTTGTTTAGGCTGAGGTCCATGAGAGCAGGGATGGTTTTTTGTCTTCCTTTGTATTCTTAACATAAAGCCTGACATATATAGCAGATACTTAATAAATTGATTAACTATATAACACAAATCTCTTTTAGAATAATTATAATTAATATCATGATTCCATACATTAGAATTTCATGCAGCTCATTAAATCTTTCAAATTCTGCAAATAACAGAGAGAGAGAGAGAGAGAGAGAGAGAGAGAAAGAGAAAGCATAATAAGGTGAATTGATTATTGGATTTGGAATCAGGAATACCACGGTTTGAATAATAACTCTGACATTTAGAGGCTGAATGAATTATGGGCAGGTCATTTAAATTTTTTGCGTCTCATTTTACTTATCTGTAAAGTGGGAATATCTGTTTTTTGGGTTTTCATGAGTCCCTAATGAAAGAATGTATATAAAATGCTTTGCAGATCTTAAAAACATGAAAATTATTATCAATATAGAATTTTTGCATGTTATTTCATTTGAACCTTAGGGAAAACCTTATGAGGTAGAAAGAATAAATGATAATATTTCCATTTTAGAGATAAGAAACCTGAGACTGAG
Source organism: Macrotis lagotis (assembly GCF_037893015.1). Classification (NCBI taxonomy): domain Eukaryota; kingdom Metazoa; phylum Chordata; class Mammalia; order Peramelemorphia; family Peramelidae; genus Macrotis; species Macrotis lagotis. Next base: position 235,330,693 of record NC_133658.1, on the reverse strand, counting down.
AATAATTGACTTTGTTCAAGGATATACACTAATTAGTGATGAAACTAGCACTACAGATTTCCTGATTCCCTATACAATGTTTCTTTAACGCCTTAATTTAGATAACTTAAAATCTATGATCTCATCAGTATGGGTGCTGCTTTCACAGTTATAATCAGTCACCCTTTCACCATGTCTTCCTAGCCTTTGCATTGTTTGTCCTTGTTCTTTCATAAATTCCCCAGTGCCCAAAACAACTTTCTCTTTTTCTTTTAACATTTTATTGGTCCCAGTGCCTCTTATTCTTGACCCTTTTTTCCTATTAATGTTTGTTTGTCTCAGATAATGTACATGTCAGCAAGATAACTTGTGCCTAATTTCATTTCAATAAAAGTAAATGTGCATTATGTTCAAGGCATTGTGATGGGTGTGGGAAATACAAAAACAAAAGTAACTTGAATTTTCTTGTCTGTAAAATTGAGGAATTAACTATGCAGAGCTTTCTATTCTTAAGGAATTTACATTCTCTTTGGGGATATAACTTATAAAGAGTTGGAAATAAATACGAATTAATTTGTAGAGGGAGAGATGTAAGTAATGAGGGAATGCATCAAGAGATAGTACTTGAGGGGTAGCTAGGTGTTGCAGTGGATAGAGCACTGGCCCTGGAGTCTGGAGGACCTGAGTTCAAATGTGGTCTCAGACACATAATAATTACCTGGCTGTGTGACCTTGGGCAAGTCACTTAACCCCATTGCCTTGCCAAAAAATAAAAGAGAGAGACAGACAGACAGACAGTACTTGAGCTAAATCTTGGAAGAAGGTTTTGATTCTAAGAGCAAAAATAAAGAGGAAGCCTTTTTTCATGCAGAGGAGAGCCCAGAAAAAGTGTTGATTTAGGAGGTGAATTATTTGAGAGGTCAGTTTGACTGGAATGTAAAATGCATGAAAGGGAATAATCTGAAATAATTCTGTGGAAAGATAGGCTTGAAACCCAGATTGGGGAAGTTTTAAATGTTAGGCTAAGAAGTTTGTGTTTTATACTAAAGGCAATAAGTAAAGTCTTAATATTTTTGATTAAGGAAATGGATTGTGGACTAGTATTTTAGGAAACTTGTTCTTGAAGAGCCCATAACATCAAGGAAGTGCTGGATTTAAGTGAGATGGAGTTGTATAAAAGTCACCAGCCTCACGCTTGTCTCTGGAATCATTTTAGTTCAGTGTCCAGTTCAGAATGACTGGAGATGGCCTCAGGATTCAGTAGGAGAACTTGACCTTTTTGATCTCAGGTCTTTAACAGTTTTCACTTTATCTGAGGCAACTCCCATTCAGGGATCTAGGCTAGGTAAATCTCCAAAAAAGGGAAATTTCATAGTTGATTGATAGTATAAGTAATTATATCTGTAATTTACATTGTTTTTAAGTGCCAATCTACTTGTTCATATAGCAACCTGATGTAAAGTCTTATTTTATTATATGTTTTACTTTTTTATTTATTTTTAAATAATTAATAATTTATTCTTATTTTGTACTAATAATTTTTTATATATTAATAAAATATTTTTGTTTAAGAGTAAACATAATACCCCCTCCCCCCCAAAATATAGACTCACATGAGCGATAAAGTAAAGGGGAGAGAAAAAAATTAAAATTAAAAAAATAATAGTAATAATTGTAGGCATGGCCAGGTGGTGCAGTGGATGGAGCACTGGCCCTGGAGTCAGGAGCACCCAAGCCCAAATCTAGCCCCATACACCCAACAATCACCCAGCTGTGTGACCCCATGCAAGCCACCCCAACCCCATTGCCCTGCAAAAACCAAAAAAATAAAAAAGACCCAAAATAAAATAAAATAGTAATAATAATAGTAGTAGGGGTGGTCAGGAGTTGGACAGAGCACCAGCCCTTGAGCCAGGAGCACCTGGGTCCAAATCCGGCTATGTTTTATTTTTTTTTCCATATGCTTTTATTAGCTGTCAAAGTGATTTTCCTAAAGAGAAGATGTGTGATTTTGTCACAACACCCCTACTCCAAAAACTCTCCAGTATTATAGCCCCAGCCCAGCCCAACCCCCTTGACCAAATATAAAATTCTCTGTTTGGCATGTAAAGCACATCACAATCTGGTTCCTCTATATGTGTCAGTAGAAATTCACATCATAAAACATGCATGAAAGCTAGGTTTATTACAGGAGAAATGGACATTATTGTGGAATCCAAAGGTTCACAATTCATGAAAAAGTTTGCATATTTATGACATTAGATAAAGGGAAGAGGAGAAAACAAATGAATCTCTACCCAAAGAACTATGGCATGGGAGGGGGAAAGGTGAAATAAGACTGGGAAAAGGATAAAAATTCCTGAAGAGGAGTAAGCAGACAGTAAAGGTCACATACTAATTCATTAAGATAGACATTCTGCTTATCCACAAGGATCCCAGCTGTACAAGTATTTTCCCATCCTGGCACACACACACACACACACACACACACACACACACACACACACACACCGAGTGGTGCCTGTTTTGCCTCCCAAAGACACAGAGTGCAACAACAAATTATGTCAGCTGGGGCAAGGCTGTGTGTGTTTGTGTGTGTGTGTGTGTGTGTGTGTGTGTGTGTGTGTAGGGTAGAGGGGGATGGTGTGCTTCATCCTTGACTCGTCAGCATCTCCTACATACTCTTGAATTCATTGTTTCTAGAAAATATGTCAACTGAAAAGACAAGATCAGGGCACCCCTTAACTTTCCTTGATATTTGTTACCAGGCTTCTTCATATTTTCCTCCAGATGTGTGTTCCATCTATTTTGGTCTGCTCTTCCATCTTTGCTACTTTTTCCATCTCTCTGCATTTGCACTGGTATCTCTCATGCTTGAAATGCCCTCCCTCATCTCTGACTCTTAGTTTCCATGTCTTCCTTATCTTGAATCCCACCTTCTGTAGGAGATCTTTTTGCCCTCACTGTACCTTCCCCATTCCTTTCCCTCTAAAGACTTAACCTCTGTTTATACTGTAGTATGTTGGCATGTATATAATTCCTTACATGTCTCCCTTGATTAGAATGTGAGCTTCTTAAGTACCCATTTCTTCCCCCCAATGCTTTTTTAGCACAGTGTTAGTTCATAATTAAGTATTTAATCTATGCTTGTTGACTAACAAATGTGGAAATAGAGACTATATAAATTGTCCAGAGTGATAGGCAGAGTCAGAGGCAGAAATAGAAGTCACATACTCCTAATACCTAGAACCAGTGCTTTTTGTCCTTTTTGCCTTGTTGAGTAATAATTGAAATTCATAATTTTGGGGAGGAGGGAGGAAAGTTGAAGGTAGTTTTTTTTTATGTTAGTTATCAGTGCATTGTTTAAACATATTATATTCTTTAGTAAATGTCTTTGAATATTTTTCTCCATAAAGGTTAGATTTAGAAAGAGTGGATAGGGGCAGAACCAAGATGGTGACAAGAGAGGATCATCTCTTAGGCGCTCTCTCACAAAACTTACAAAGGACTCTTAACTAAATTTTCAAGAGATGGAACCCACAGAGGGACCCAGTGAGGCAGTTCTCCTACTCAGGGTAACCTGGAAAAGAGCAGAAAGGCTCTGCTCCCTGGGGTTGGAGAGGCGGCCCGCCAGAGGGAAAGAACTTTAGCCTCCCAGAGGCAGCCCCAGGGTGCTGGGAGCTGTGGCTCACAGTAGCAGGGGAGTTTCCTGACTTATGCCTCGGGGAGCCCCTGGGCACACCTTGGGGGAACAACTGGGGACCTCTGCCAGAGCGAGCATGTGAAGCCCAATCCTCAGAGCACACAGTGAGCAGCTTGGCCAAAGCAGTCCAGATCCAAGAAAGAAGAGAAGCAGGTGGAGCCGGTAAGCAGGAGCCCCCAGGGCATGAGCCCATTGAGGGAAGGGAGTGAAGAGAGACTGTGACCTCTGTCCTCTGCCCCTGGAACAGGACTCTGGGGTTCTGACCACATTCAGATCCTGATTGCAGTCTAGGCCCCCCATAAAACAGCAGGGCCCCCCCCCACCTCAGCCCCATGGCGGGGGGGGGGGGGGGAGACGGACGACTTATAATCATTCACAGACCAGGAGGGAGGACATTGCCTCACACACTGAGATCCTTGTGGGAGTGTCCCAAAAGCTCAAGAAGCACCCCAAAACCAGGGTCAGGCTGGGAAAATGAGTAAATAGAGAAGAAAGAGGAACAACATTGAGAAATACTTTGCCTATGAGGTCAAGAAAGATCAAAACACTCGATCTGAAGATGAGGAAGCACAAGCTCCTGCATCTAAAAACTCCAAGAAAAACAAATTTGGGCTCAGGCTATGACAGAGCTCAAAAAAGACTTTGAAAAATCAAATGAGGGAGTTAGAAGAAAAAAAAACTGGGAAAAGAAATGAGAGAGATGGAGGAAAAACATGAAAAGGAACTCAGTAGCTTAGTCAAGGAAATCCCCCAAAATGCTGAAGAAAATAGCATGCTGAAAACCAGCTTAGGTCAAATGGATAAAACAGTTCAAAAAGTTATTGAGGAGAAGAATGCTTTAAAAAGCAGAATTGGCCAGATGGAAAAAGAGTTAAGAAAGCTCTCTGAGGAAAACAAATCCTTCAGACAAAGAATAGAACTCAGGGAGATTGCTGAATTTACAAGAAATCAGGATTCAATACATCAAAACCAAAAGAATGAACAATTAGAAGAAAATGTGAAACATCTCATTGAAAAAACAACTGATATGGAAAGCAGATTTAGGAAAGATAATTTAAAAATTATTGGAATACCTGAAAGTCATGATCAAGAAAAGAGCCTTGACATCTTTTTTTTTTTTTTTTTTGGTTTTTGCAAGGCAATGGGGTTAAGTGGCTTGCCCAAGGCCACACAGCTAGGTAATTATTAAGTGTCTGAGACCGAATTTGAACCCAGGTACTCCTGACTCCAGAGCCGGTGCTTTATCCACTGCGCCACCTAGCCACCCTCCTTAACATCATTTTCAAAGAATTACTACAGGAAAGTTGCCCCGATATCCTAGAAGCAGAGTGCAAAATAGAATTTGAGAGAATCCACCAATCTCCCTGAGAAAGAGATCCAAAAAAAAAAAAAACCCAAAAAACCCAGGAATATTATAGCCAAGTTCCAGAACTCCCAAGTCAAAGAGAAAATATACAAGCAGCCAGAAGGACGCAATTCAAATACCATGGAGCTGCAATCAGGATCACACAGGACTTAGCAGCAACTACATTAAAAGCTCATAGGGCTTGGAATATAATATACCGGAAGGCAAAAGAGCTTAGAATGCAATTGAGAATCAACTACCCAGTAAAACTGAATGTCCTCTTCCAGGGAAAAAAGATGGACTTTCAATGAACCAAGGGAATTTCAAATGTTCCTGTTGCAATGGCCAGAGCTGAACAGAAGGTTTTATCTTCAAAGACAGGACTCAGGTAAAGCATAGAGATTGGAGGAGAAGGGGAAAATATGAGGGACTTAATGATGGTGAACTGCATGTATTCTTGCATAGAAAATACACTGATAATACTCATATGAACCTTCTCAGTTAATAGAGCAGGTAGAAGGAGCTTTTATAGTTGAAGCACAAGAGAAAGCAGAATTATGGTGTAAAAAATGGAGTCAATAGAAAAAAGGGAAATGTAATGGGAGAAAGAAAAAGGAGAGGGGTAATAGATTAAGATATTTCATATAGTACGATTTTTCTTTATTACAATGAGCTATTGCAATGATATGGAAGGGGGGAAGGCAAGGGGGAATGAGGGAATCTTCGCTCTCATCAGAGGTGTCTAGGAGAGGAAACAGCATATATAGTCAATGGGGTATAGGCATCTGGAGTGGGGGGGGACAGGGGGAAGGAGGGTGATGTGAGTGATGGAGGAGAGGATGGACCATGGCGGGAGAGAGGTCAGATATAACGTATTTTCTTTTTTACTTCTTGCAAGGGGCTGGGATTGGATGTCCTCTCTGGGACCATAGGGCCAGGTGGATGCTGGGCCTAAGGGGTGGTATGGGGGCTCGGGGCCTCTTGGCCCCAGGGCCAGGGATCTGTCTGCTGGATCACTCAGGTGAGACAATGAAAGGAGAGAGAAAATATAGTACATGGTAGTGCAGAAGTACAAAAGAAGGGAGTTACAATCAGCAATGGCAACGGTAGAAAAATGTGGAAGTAACTTTTGTGATGGACTTATCAAAAAGAATGTGATCCATCCATGACTGAGTTGGTAGTGTTGGAATACAGACTGAAGCTCATTTTTTTTTTTATTATTATTTTTTTGGGGGGTGCAGGGTAAATGGGGCTGGGTGGCCTGCCTGAGGCCGCATAGCAGGGTGATCATTGGGTGTCTGAGGCCAGATTTGGACCCGGGTGCTCCTGGCTCAAGGACCAGTGCTCTGTCTGCCACCTGGCTGCCCCTACTATTATTACTATTTTATTTTACTTTGGCTCTTTTTTTATTTTCTTTTTTTGTTTTTTGCAGGGCAGTGGGGTTGGGGTGACTTGCACGGGGTCACACAGCTGGGTGATTGTTGGGTGTATGGGGCCAGATTTGCATGTGGAGCACCAGGGCTGGTGCTCCGTCCACTGCACCACCTGGCCATACCTACAATTACTACTATTACATTTTTTTAATTTTAATTTTAATTTTTCTCTCTCCCCTTTATCGCTCAAATGAGTCTGTATCTTTTTTGGGGGAGGGGGTACTTTGTTTACTCTAAAACAAGAATGTTTTATTAATGTATAAAAAACATTTGTACAAAATGAGAATAAATATTTTAAAAAAAGAAAGAGTGGTTATTTTATTTGACTTGTGGTATTGTTTTATTAAAGGAGTTCTGGATTGGTGTCCAAGGACTTTGAATTCTCTCAATTCTTTTTTGCCTATATAATACTTTTTCTCCTTATGCTTCAAAATGAAGAGTTTGGACTAAAAGCTTTACCAGTTCTAAAACAAGATCTTATAAATTATAGTATAGCTTTGAGTTTGTATATGTGTCTTTTTTATTGAAGAAACAAAAACAACCTGGAAAGTTTCTCTTTTTTCTGTTTTTATAAATATTTTTACATGGTAATTTTATTGAAATTTGTTAATAACTCTGGCTCGTATTTGGAATAATAACCAAATTCTACAACTAATTAGATAACATCTGTAAAGAGCAATGATAGAGTAGTACTTTAATTCATCTTTGTAAAAGTTTGTTTAGTAATGTTCATTTGGTGTGAATGTGGGTTGATTTTACTGTAACAACTTATAAGGAAATCTTCCTACAATAACAGGAAACTGTTACAATAATCACTTTAAAATATGGAACTATTTATCGTTCATCAGATTTTGTGGGGGACCTTTTGTGGCATTTTCATTTAAAAAATCCTTATAGTGGCAAAGTTTGGCTTTAAAAAATTGAGGGAAAAAATGGGATGTTAGGAAAAAACACCTTTACCTCAACAGGTAAGCCTTATAAAGAATTATGTCAGTATATCATTTTGTCTTCATTGTTTTTAACAAAAATTTTTATTGTATTTCCATTTTTAAAATTCTCTTTCTAATGCCTATCATCTGTGCATAAATACCTAATTATTCTAGTTGTATTATGTTTGATATCAGATAGTTATTTTGTTTGCTTGACATTTTTCAGTAACAGAATCTTTTTTTATTTCTTTGTAGCATTTCTTTCTTTCCTTTCCCTGATCTTGACTGACCTCAGCTGTCTTAAAGCTAGACTGCTTGCTAAAATGTAATCTTGACAGTTTGTTCCTAGAAATTGCTTCAAAGACTAACTTTCTGACCTGATTTATTATAGGCTAAAGCACTCATTTATGTTTTAATAATATCATTGAAGAATCAGAGTTGGAAGAGACATATAGATGATTTAGTCCCAGTTCCCTCACTGTTCAGATGAGAAGCCCTTAACTTGTTGTCAGTTGACCATTGTCTGAAGTCAGTAGTCTATTTAGAATTCAGACACATTTTGATCTCAATGTCCTTGGTTCCAAATTCATTGTTGTTTCCTTTATCTTATATTTCCAGACTTTTTTTTAGCTTTTTACTTTGTACTAACCTTGTCCTTTGACTTTCAGCAAATATTCTCATTTCCCTTATGTATAATGAAAGCAAATAAATTCTAAAGTTTACTTATACAGTTGTACAAAAAAGATTAATTTTTCATAAAGAATTTTGACACAAAGTTTTTTAGTAATGTGAAATTAAGTGTTTATCAGGATGATTAAGTTAATGAGACACTTTGTTTCTTTCTTGATCACTAGTAGTTTTTTTATGGAGTTATTGAAAACATTTTCCTGTCATGTTCAGCCTCTAATTTGTTTCTTTAGATCGAATGGAGAACAAGAGTGGGAATAACAAGTTGTTATAAATGGAATTAAAACCTGTGAACACATTTAGTTAGAGGTGTTAAACAAAACCAATGCAACCAAAATTATAAGGAAAGCAAAATTCTTGAAATAATGATAAAGGCCTTATTTCTCAAATATTTACAATGATATTCTCCATTTAATGCATTTGAACATTTACTATATTAACAATTTTTTGAAATATTTAATATTTATTTATTCTCATTTTGTACAAATAAATTTTATACATTAATAAAATGTTCTTGATTAAGAGTAGACAAAATACCTCCTCCCCCCAAAAATATAGACTCACTTGAGCGATAAAGGGGAGAGAAAAAAATTAAAATAAAAAAAATAATAATAATTGTAGGTATGGCCAGGTGGTGCATTGGACAGAGCACCAGCCCTGGAGCCAGGAGCACCTGAGCCCATATCCAGCCCCGTACAACCAACAATCACCCAGCTGTGTGACATGCAAGCTACCCCAACCCCACTGCCCTGCAAAAACCATAAAAAGAAAAAAAAAGACCCCAAATAAAATACAATAGGAGGGGTGGCTGGGTGGTGGACAGAGCATTGGCCCTTGAGCCAGGAGCACTCGAGTCCAAATCTGGCCTCAGACACCCAAAGATCACCCTGCTATGCGGCCCCAGGCTGGCCACCCAGCCCCATTTGCCCTGCACCTCCCCCCAAATAACAATAATAAAAAATGTGCTTCAGTCTTTGTTCCAACACCAACAACTGTGTCGTGGGTGGATCACATTCTTTATGATAAGTCCATCGCAAAAGTTACTTTCATATTTTTCCACTGTTGCCATTGCTGATTGCAACTCCCTCCTTCTGTATTTTTCCACTACCATGTAGTCTCCTTTCACTACTCTGCTGTAGGGTCGCTGAGTGGCGCAGCAGACAGATCCCCGGCCCTGGGGCCAAGAGGCCCCGAGCCCCCTTACCACCCCTTAGGTCCAGCATCCACCTGGCCCTATGGTCCCAGAGAGGACAGAAAATGTGTTGTATCTGACCACTTTCCTCCCATGGTCCATCCTCTCCTCCTTCATTCACATTCCCCCCTTCCCCCGTCCTTCCCTCCTTCTTACTTCAGATATCTATACCCCATTGAGTATATATGTTGTTTCCTCTCCTAGCCACCTCTGATGAGAGTGAAGATTCTGTCATTCCCCCTTGCCTTCCCCCCTTCCATATCATTGCAATAGCTCATTGTATTTAATAAAGAAAAATCTTATTATATGAAATATCTTGATCTATTCCCCCTCTCCTTTTTCTTTCTCCCATTACATTTCCCTTTTTTCTATTGACTCCATTTTTACACTATAATTCTGCTTTCTCTTGTGCTTCAACTATAAAAGCTCCTTCTACCTGCTCTATTAACTGAGAAGGTTCATATGAGTATTATCAGTGTATTTTCTATGCAAGAATACATGCAGTTCATCATCATTAAGTCCCTCATATTTTCCCCTTCTCCTCCAATCTCTATGCTTCACCTGAGTCCTGTATTTGAAGATAAAACCTTCTGTTCAGCTCTGGCCATTGCAACAGGAACATTTGAAATTCCCCTGGTTCATTGAAAGTCCATCTTTTTTCCTGGAAGAGGACATTCAGTTTTACTGGGTAGTTGATTCTCAATTGCATTCTAAGCTCTTTTGCCTTCTGGTATATTATATTCCAAGCCCTATGAGCTTTTAATGTAGTTGCTGCTAAGTCCTGTGTGATCCTGACTGCAGCTCTATGATATTTGAATTGTGTCCTTCTGGCTGCTTGTAATATTTTCTCTTTGACTTGGGAGTTCTGGAATTTGGCTATAATATTCCTAGGGGTTGGTTTTTTGGGATCTCTTTCTTGGTGGGGATCGGTGGATTCTCTCCATTTCTATTTTGCCCTGTGCTTCTAGGATATCAGGGCAATTTTACTGTAGTAATTCTTTGAAAATGGTGCTAAGGCTCTTTTCCTGATCATGACTTTCAGGTATTCCAGTAATTTTTAAATTATCTTTCCTAAAACTGTTTTCCATATCAATTGTTTTTTCAATAAGATGTTTTATATTTTCTTCTAATTTTTCATTTTTTTGGTTTTGAAGTATTGAGTCCTATTTCTCCTAAATTCATCAGTCTCTCTGAGTTCTGTTCTTTGTCTGAAGGATTTGTTTTCCTCAGTGAGCTTTCTTATCACCTTTTCCATCTGGCCAATTTTGCTTTTTAAAGCATTCTTCTCCTCAATAACTTTTTGAACTGTTTTATCCATTTGCACTAAGCTGGTTTTTAGTATGCTATTTTCTTCAGCATTTTTTTGGATTTCCTTGACTAGGCTGCTGACTTCATTTTCGTGTTTTTCCTGCATCTCTCTCATTTCTTTTCCCAGTTTTTCTTCTAACTCTCATTTGATTTTTCAAAGTTTTTTTGAGCTCTGTCATAGCCTGAGCCCAATTTCTGTTTTTCTCATAGTCTTTAGATGCAGGAGCTTGTGCTTCCTCATCTTCCGACTGAGTATTTTAATCCTTCTTGGGCTCATATGCAAAGTATTTCTCAATGTTGTTCCTCTTTTTTCTCTGCTTGCTCATTTTCCCAGCCTGAGCCTGTTTTTGGGGTGCTTCCTGAGCTTTTGGGATACTCCCACAAGGGTCTCAGTATGTGCCTTCTGCCCTCCCTCCTGGTCTGTGAATGACCATAAGCGACCCCCTCTGCCACCGGGCTGAGGTGGAGGGGGCCCTGCTGTTCTATGGGGGGGCCTAGACTATGATCAGGATCTGAATGTGGTCTGAGCCCTAGAGTTCTTTTCCAGGGGCAGAGCTCTGCAATCTGTCTTCACCCCCCCCCCCCCCCCAGATTCAGTGGGCTCGTGCCCTGAGGGCTCCTGCTTACCTGCTCAGCCTGCTTCTGTTTCCTGGAACTTGCCTGCTGTGGCCAAGCTGCTTGCTATGTGCCCTGAAGGCTGGGCTTCATGTGCTCACTCTGGCAGAGGTCCCTCCCGCCACTGTTCCCCCAATTTGTGCCGGGTGCTCAGGAAACTCCCCTGCTGCTGTGAGCTTTGGCTCCCAGTACCCTGGGGCTGCCTCCGGGAGGCTGAAGTTCTTAAGCTCTGGCAGGCTGCCCCTCCAACCCTGGGGAGCAGAGTCTTTCTGCTCTTTTCCAGGTTACCTTGAGTAGGAGAACTTCCTCACTGGGTCCCTCTGTGGGTTCTGTCTTTCGAAATTTTAGTTAGAGTCCTTAGTTTTGAAGATTTATGACAGAGCGCCTAAGACATGATCTGCTCTTGTCGCCATCTTGGCTCCGACCCCCATTTCTCAAACATTTAGGAAACTGAGTCAAGTTTATAAGAATCTAAATCATTCCCCATTTGATAAATGGCCAAAGGATATGAACAGGTAGTTTCAGATAAAGAAATCAAAACATATCTATAGTCATATGAAAAATGTTCCAAACTGTTATTGATCAGAGAAATGCAAATTAAAATAACTCTGAGGTACTTAGTGCCTTACATCTATCAGAGTGGTTAATATGACAAAAAAGAAAAATGTGGAATGTTGTGGAGGGCATGTGGGAAGACTGGGACACTAAAAATATGCTATTGGAATTGTAAAATGATCCAAACATTCTGTAGAGCAGTTTGGAACTATGCCTAAAGGACTATAAAACTGCACATACCCTTTGATATAGTGCATAGATAGCAAAAGATATCACCCCAAATGGGAAAAGAATTTATTTGTACAAATTTTTTAATAGAAACTTTTTTTGATAGTTAGGAATTGGAAACCAAAGGAATGCCTATCGAATGGGTAAACAAGCTATGGTTATGATTGTAACCATATATTATCATGCAAAACACCAAGCTAATTCAGAAAAATCTGAACAAACCTACATGAACTGATGGATAGTGAAGTAAACAAAATCAGGAAAACAATGTGTGATGAGCAACTATGAATGACTTAGCTATTCTCAGCAATACAGTGATCCAAGTCATTGCCAAAGGACTAAAGATGAAGCATACTATCTTGTCTCCAGAGGCAAAAACCAATATTGATTGAATATAGACTGAAGTATGCTATGTCCACTTTCTTTCATTTTTTCTTCTGAGGCTTCCTGTACACAAGACTAATATGAAAATGTTTTACATGATTGTATGTGTAAAACCAAAAAAGAAAAGAGTAAGATATATCTCCAACATTTTGTAATGTGGTTACTGTGGATATCAGTTAGGTCATCTTTAACTTTGATTTCAGTTTTTTTTTCCCTAGCAGACGATGAAAGGGAAGTTTTTCAAATCATTTATTTAAACCTCATTCATTTGATTTTGATCATTAGAAATTATTCATCCACTGTTGTTTCTTTTAAATTTTTTAAAAAAGATTTTATTTGAGTTTTACAATTTTTCCCCTAATCATACTTCATTCCCCCCACCCCCCCATGGAAGGCAGTTTGCCAGTCTTTACATGGTTTCCATGGTATACACTGATCCAAATTGAATGTGATGAGAGAGAAATCATATCCTGAAGGAAGAAACAAAGTATAAGAGATAGCAAGATCAGATATCAGTTTTTTCCCCCTTAATTAAAGGTAATCATCCTTGGTGTTTGTTCAAACTCCACAGTTCTTTCTCTGGACAGAGATGGTATTCTCCATTGTAGACAGCCCAAAATTGTCCCCGATTGTTGCACTGATGGAATGAACGAGTCCATCTAGGTTGATCATTGCCCCCATGTTGCTGTTAAGGGTATGCAGTGTTTTTCTGGTTCTGCTCATCTCACTTGGCATCAGTTCATGCAAGTCCCTCCAGGCTTTCGCTGAATTCCCATTCCTCCTGGTTTCTAATAGAACAATAGTGTTACATGACATACATATACCACAGTTTGCTAAACCATTCCCCAATTTGAAGTACATTTACTTGATTTCCAATTCTTTGCCACCATGAACAGGGCTGCTATGAATATTTTTGTACAATTGATGTTTTTACCCTTTTTCATCATCTCTTCAGGGTATAGACCCAGTAGTGGTATTGCTGGATCAAACAGTATGCACATTTTTGTTGCCCTTTGGGCATAGATCCAAATTGCTCTCCAGAAAAGTTGGATGAGTTCACAGCTCCACCAACAATGCAGTAGTGTCCCAGATTTCCCAAACCCTTCCAACAGTGATCATTCTCCTTTCTGGTCATATTGGCCAGTCTGAGAGTTGTGAGGTGGTACCCCAGAGAAACTTTAATTTGCATTTCTCTAATAAGTAATGATTTAGAGTAATTTTTCATATGACTATGGATTGCTTTGATCTCCTCATCTGTACATTGCCTTTGCATATCCTTTGACCATTTGTCAATTGGGGAATGGCTTGCTTTGTTAAAAATTTGACTCAGTTCTCTGCATATTATGGAAATGAGTCCTTTGTCAGAAATTCTAGTTCTAAAAATTATTTCCCAGTTTATTACATTTCTTTTGATCTTGGTTACAGTGGTTTTATCTGTGCAAAAGTTTTTTAATTTAATGTGATTGAAATCAGCTAGTTTGTTTTTAATGATGTTCTCCATATCTTCCTTGGTCATAAACTGCTTCCCTTAACATAGATCTGACAGGTAAACTACTCCTTGATCTCCTAGTTTACTTATAATACTGTTCTTTATGTCTAAATCCTGCATCCATTTTGATCTTATCTTGTTATAGGGTGTGAGGTGTTGATCTAATTCAAATTTCTACCATACTAGCTTCCCATTTTCCCAACAGTTTTAATGGAACAGAGAGTTTTTATCCCAATAGCTGGCCTCTTTGGGTTTATCAAACAGTAGATTACTATAATCATTTTCTGCTATTGCACCTAGTCTAATCCACTGGTCCACCACTCTGTTTCTTTTCTTTTCTTTTGTTTAAAGGTTTTTGCAAGGCAACGGGGTTACGTGGCTTGCCCAAGGCCACACAGCTAGGTAATTATTAAGTGTCTGAGACCGGATTTGAACCCAGGTACTTCTGACTCCAGGGCCAGTGGTTTATCTACTGCGCCACCTAGTCACCCCTCATCACTCTATTTCTTAGCCAATACCAGATAGTTTTGATGACTGATTGCTTCATAATATAATTTTAGATCTGGTAGGACTAAGTCACCTTCCTTTGCACTTTTTTCCATTAAATCCCTGGAAATTCTTGACTTTTTATTTCTCTGTATGAATTTACTTACAATTTTATTGTAACTCATTAAAGTAATTTTTTGGAATTTTGATTGGTAGGGCACTAAATAGTTAGTTTAGGTAGAATTGTCATTTTTATTATAGTAGCTCTACCTATCCATGAGTAGTTGATGTTTGACCACTTTATTTGAATCTGATTTAATTTGTGTGAGAAGTGTTTTGTAATTGTTTTCAAGAAGTTTCTGAGTCTGCTTTGGCAAATAGACTCCCAGGTATTTTATATTGTTTGCGGTTACTTTCAGTGGGATTTTTCTTTCTAGTTCTTCCTGCTGTATCTTGCTAGTCATATATGGAAAAGTTTGAGGATTTATGAGGGTTTATTTTATATCCTGCAA